>NC_080674.1:181705706-182018067 GCF_030445035.2 Dasypus novemcinctus | reverse complement strand
GGGCAAGAAGTGACTGCTGCTGTTAGGGATGAAGGGAAGAACTGGGAATGTTTTACGTTCCCCAATTTTTTTTTTAATCACAAAGCCCTCCTTCTCTTCCCCATTGCTACCCCCTACAACACACATTCGTTGGTTACCTTTAGCCAACCCTGCATTCCATGAAGGAAGGAAAGGAGTCAGATTCACTGGGGACCTACTATGCACCAGGGCATTACTTACCAAACCAGAACTCTTTTGGTTGCAAGCAACAGAACTCCAATTAAATCGATCTAGGCAAAAACAAAGGGGTTTAAAAAAAAAAAGGATGTTGAAACGACCTTGAGGGAAAAATAAGGACCTTGAAATACCTCATATAACCAAACAAAAATTGAATAATTAAGCCATGAAAAGAGCAGGGAGCCAGTGACTCAAACCCCATCAAAGTGCTCTCTCATTCTCTTGCTCTCTCTCCCTCTTTCTCTGTGTAGCTCCTGCTCCTGCTTCTCTCTCACTCCAGCTCAGCGTCCTTAGCCGGACAAGGAACACGGCTGCAAACAGCTCCCAAGCCTCATGCCTCACAGCTTCTACTACCAGAGAGGGACTTTTCCCAGTTAGAAAAATTCCAAGGAAAAATTCTAGAGCAACCCACTGCAGTGGGGGTGGGAAAGGTCACATATCTACATGTGTCTCCCAACTAAACCCCGGCAAGTAGAGGAAAAGCAGTTCCTAAAAGAAGCCTCTTCTCATATGATTGGAAAGGGGACTGAGTAAACATATTGCTCACACACTCATGTGCCTTCACATACATTCATACACACTTACACGTACGTTTATTTCATTCTTATCATACAAGTTTTACCATATTCACGTACCCCCTAATGTGAACCAACTTAAAGCTTTCCTTAAAGGAAATTTTTCTGCTTGTAAAATTCTGTCACATTTATAATTCACCCCAAATTTATAATCCTACCATATATAGAAATTGACCATCACAATAAATGCACAACTGTGTAAAATAAAAAAAACAAATGTTAGTACACAAACCATCTGAAACCTTCCTCCCTAAAACTGATCATGCATTTAGAGACACTGGTTTAAGTTTTCGTCTCTGTCCCTGGACTGGGTGCTCTGTTCAGAGGGGACCACATCTCATTCACTCCAGCCCAGCTCCAGGCACTAAGTGGGTCCTCAATAGACATTTTCTATCTAGGCTAAGTTTGCTGCTCCCTGCATCTCCCTCTCCGGCACATTTGGAGAGGAGCCTGAAGGAGAGGAACCCCCCCCCCCCGCCCCCCCAGGAGGAATGGAGGGTGAAGGGGAGGTAGGGAGAGGGGAGAGGGAAAACAGGTTCTGGCATATTGAGCCTCACTTCTCTAAGGTAGACCTTCCAGGAGCCTGCCACCCCCCCCCCCCGCCATGCACTTTTCCCATTTTCTTGCACCTGTGTCAGGGTTGTATCCTCCCCCTGCTGGGAAGTTCTCTCCCTTCACTGCATGGCTCAGTCTCCAGGTTCTATCTCCTCTTCTGTACCAGTTGGCAAGCTTTTGGCAACACCTAACATGAAATCCAACTGAAAGAGACTTACAGGAAAATGTTATCTCAGGCAGTGAGAATTCCCAAAGCAGGCAGGCCACATATAGGCTAATTCAAAGCTGAACAGTGTCATCTAGGACCCAGATTCCTTCCATCTCCTTGCTCTGCCATACTCAGTGCTCTCCTCAGATGGCCACAACAGCTGCAGACATCACGCCCTCACCAAAATCATGAGCCAGAAAAAGCTCATGATTTCCTTGTGCCTGTTTTTAAGAGTTAAGATAATTTCCCTAGAAATATACCCCCTACTACCACCCCACAGATGTCCCTCATAGCTCCTGGACCAGAACAAGGTCACACACGCCTTCTTCGGTCACTTACTGTCATGGGGAAGCATGCTAGCACGATCGGCTTTGTGAATCAAGGCTCTCTGGGGAAGCACACTTGGCCCAGTGGTGAGGGCATCCGTCTACCACATGGGAGGTCCGCGGTTCAAACCCGGGGCCTCCTTGACCCGTGTGGAGCTGGCCATGTGCAGTGCTGATGCGTGCAAGGAATGCCCTGCCACGCAGGGGTGTCCCCCACATAGGGGAGACCCACGCGCGAGGAGTGCGTCCCATAAGGAGAGCCGCCCAGCGTGAAAGAAAGTGCAGCCTGCCCAGGAATGGTGCCACACACGGAGAGCTGACACAGTAAGATGACACAACAAAAAGAAACACAGATTCCCATGCCGCTGATAAGGATGGAAGTGGTCACAGAAGAACACACAGCAAATGGACACAGAGAGCAGACAACTGGGGGGGGAGGAGGGGAATAAAGAAATCTTTTTAAAAAAAAAGGCTCCCTGAGGATGAAGATAGGGCAAGGCTCCTCTGAAGTCCATGTGGACACAAGGGAGCAGAGGAAGTTGGCCACAGCCTTTTAAATATTTCCCCTTTAAATACCTACCCTTCAGGCCACTTGGATAGAATCCCTTTGGTCCATGGAAACCTCATGGCCAATGGTTTGAATGTTTCCAGTCTTGTCTCCCCTTCTAGACTCTTCTGCACAAAGACACTATCTCCTTTGTCTAGACTTGTTGAATTAGGTTGGACTTATCCCATCGCAGTACAATTTATAATTTATCTGGTTGCACGTCTGTCTCTGTCACGAGGCTGGGAGGTCCTTCCGGGATGGGCCAACATTTTACTGGGATCTAAGAGCCTGGCGCCTACGGACAGGCTGGCCCAGAGGAGGTGCCGGGTGAACGCCGCGTACCCTGGATTTACGGAACTGAATTGTGAGGGCAAGGAGGAGGAGTTTTTGAGGGAGAGAGAAGCAAGAAAGAAAGAGAGAAGAGAACAAAGCAGTAAATAAAACACAGGCTTTGGCTGCAGACAAAACACAGGCTGCCTCCAAGAGCCAATTCACTAACAAGGCTGGAGATTGTGTTGTGGAAAATAATCATCTGTTAGCTTAAATAAGCCCCTTTACCTCAATCACATGTAATCGGATACAAAGGTATTGACTCAGCTGAGGAGGAAGCAGGAGTTCAAATGTACCACAGCTTCCCTAGCAGGCACTAATTGCCCCCAAGGCATAGGTCAAAGGTTACTGCCGGATTAAGAACTGACAGTGAAAATAAAAGCGAGGCCTTGACTCCTGAATTAGCTAATTGCTCCTCTCGTCTGAGGGCTGTACCCTGGCTTCATCTCTAATGGACCCACTCTGTTGGCTGGCTCCACTCAACAAAGCCAATATTTCCCACCCTCTCCCTGTTAACCTGAGCCCTCATTAGAGTCCAGCCCCTCCCCAAACCGTCTAGAGGTGCAGAGGGAGTGAAGCATTGGAGGTTGCAGGGCAGAGACGAGTGGAAGCAACTTGTCCTTAGCATAATCACATTTGGCATAAAAATCCTGGAGCCATTCACTGCTGGGAGCTTCACAGAAACCATCTCTCTCTTTCTTTTAGAAATTTATTTTATTTATTTATTTCTTGCCCCTGCCCCTGCCTGCCCCCCCATTGTTTGCACTTGTTTTCTTTTTTAGGAGGCACCAGGAACCGAACCCAGGACCTCCCATGTGGGAAGAAGTTGCCCCATCACTTGAGCCACATCTGCTCCCTGCTTATTGTGTCTCTTACGTGTTCCTTGTTGTGTTGCCTTGTTGCATCAGCTCACCATGCCAGCCCATCACATCAGCTCACTGTCTTATTCATCTTATTTAGGAGGCATCAGGAATCAAACCCGGGACCTCCCATCTGGTAGGCAGGCACCCAACTGCTTGAGCCACATCTGCTTCCCGAAATCATCTCTTTTAAACTTAATAAGTTCTAACATTCTCCATTAAAATAAACCAGGGCTCTGGGAGAAATAACTGATTCCAGGTTGGGAGTGGGAAATATACAAGCTGAACCCAGGACATCTTGTCACGCCAGGAAGCAAAGACACAACAGAGAATTCAGGGGCCACCTGAAGCAGCTCCCGCTGGCTGTGGATTGAAACACATGAAAGAAATAATCCTAAAGTTCATGGTGATACTAAAACAAGTGCATTGGTCATCTTTGGAAAATGCACATGAACTAACTCATTCTAAAAACTGAGTAAGAATGAGGCTCTTGTCCTGTCGTTCCTCTGTGAAACATATCTTGGGGAAACTGAATCGTCAATGGGAGGAAGTTCTCATTTATAGAAGAATTCAAGCCAAGAAATGCAGAAGAAACGTGATAGAATTAGAAAATCACTATTTTGCCACCCTCCTGAAATAATGGATCGGGACCAGGGTTTCACAACCTTGCCACAATTAAAAAATTTTTTAAAGATTTTTTAAAAAATTTCTCTCTCCCCCCAGTTGTCTGCTCTCTGTGTCCATTCGCTGTGTGTTCTTCTGTGACCGCTTCTATCCTTATCAGCGGCACCGGGAATCTGTGTTCCTTTTTGTTGCATCATCTTGTATCAGCCCTCCGTGTGTGTGGCACCATTCCTGGGCAGGCTGCACTTTCTTTCGTGCTGGGTGGCTCTCCTTACGGAGCACACTCCTCGCGCGTGGGACTCCCCTACATGGGGACACCCCTGCATGGCATGGCACTCCCTGTGTGCATCAGCACTGCACATGGGCCAGCTCCACACTGGTCAAGGAGGCCCAGGGTTTCAACCGCGGACCTCTCATGTGGTAGGCAGACGCCCTATCCATTGGGCTGAGTCTGCTTTACCCACAATTAAAATTTTAGGCCAGAAAATTCTCTGGGGGAAGGGGCAGACTGCCCCACCATTGTAGGGTGTGCAGCAGCTCCCTGAAGGCTACAGGAACCAAAATAAAGCCCCTCAGTGCTCCCAGCTGTCAAAGCAGGCAAGTGGCCGGTGCCCAGGAAAATGTCCATAGCACTGAGACTGTATGTGTATGCTTGGGTATAGGGTGTACAGATGCATGGTTTGAACTAGAATGAAGTCTTCAGATTATTTTGCTCATGAATTGCCTAAAAAATTCGGTAATTATAGATTTTCAGTAGCATCCATATCATACTCAATTAATTAAGTTCATCTAAATGGAATAAGTGCACAATGAACGAGCAAATGAGCAGGGACAAGTGACAGCAAATAAGAGATGTGCACCCAAATACAAAATGAATGTGGATTTATAGTAGCCAATAATCTTTTCGCAAAGTCAAATGAAAATATTTCCTTTACAAGTCTGCATAGATGTTCAAGAAAATAGAAAACACTAACTCCCTTCTGATATGGGATATTTTACTCAATGATTGGTAGGAAGTAAGTGGCATTTCACCTTCTCCTCCTCAAATACGGGCAAAATTATGACTCCATAAAGACAGACGAAGAAAGGCATGCTGAGAGAGCACGCCAAGCTCTTTCTCACTACTGAACATGGTAAAAACACAGGTGAATGCACTTTCCCCAGATGAGTTTGCCTAGAATGCTTTTTCCAAATCTTAAATATTGTAATTCTAAGATGAGATGGTAGGTAAATAGGTAAAGATAGATGATTGAAAGACAGACATAGAGATAGATGATAGAAGATGATAGAGATCGATAATAGAGATGGATAGATGGATGGATGGCTAGATATATTAGATAGGTAGATTGATATGATATATATGATTGATATGATAGATGAGAGAAAGATAATGGGTGGGTAGATGGATGGATGGATGAATGGATAGATGATGGATAGATATGATAAAGATAATAGATATAAATGGATGGATGGGTAGATAGATAATAGAGATGATAAGTGATAGATATAGATAGATAAGATAGATGATTAGATAGATGGTATAGGAAGACAGACAGATGATAGTGACACCAAGAAAGAGAAGGCATGAAACTTTTTCACGAGTTTATGCTCCCTGAATAAACTGTTACTTCCACCATCAATATTTCTCTTGCTTTCACAAGACCCTCCCTCAGGAGTGAATACATTCAAGGACAATAATTAGGGAATAAAAGAAAAAAAATTACCCATTCCCCCACCATCACCTGGATTTATGACAATTGCACTTGGGCCAAAACAAGAGCCACATTTTGTCATCCCAGAAGAAATCAGTATTTAAAGTAGGGCAAGCAGGAGGCCTTGCCCCAAGTTCACGGCACCATGGTAAAGGGCAGTCCCCCATAGGGATGCTGTCCCTTCATGGGTGATCTGAAGTTGCCTGCACCCCAAGGTGGTGAGAGGCAGGGGGCGGTGAGAGGTGTACCTTTCTTTTGTAAAGTGGAAGAGGGACCCTGTGAAAAGGGAAGTGGGAAGCCGAGTCAGCCAGCCAAAAGAGCATTCCCTGGCCGATCAGGTCAGGGAAGAGCACTTGGGCAAGTTGAGGACCTGTCCATCAATTCCTGTAAGATTACTGAACCCATGTACCTCCTGGAAAGTCATCGCACACCCTGGACAGAAACACTTCCCTTACGGCAAGGGTATACAACAAGGGAAGCAGAGGTGGCTCAAGCGATTACGCTCCTGCCTACCACGTGGGAGGTCCTAGGTTCGGTTCCTGCTGCCTCCTAAAGAAGACGAGCAAGGCAGCAAGCTGATGTAACAGGCTGGCGTGGCAAGCCGATGCAACAAGGTGATGCAACAAGAGACACAAAGAGGAAACATAATGAGCGACACAATAAAGCAGGGAGCAGAGGGGGCTCGGGTAATTAGCCACTAATCAAGTGATTAGTCCAGGGTTCGGTTCCTGGTGCCTCCTTAAAAAAATAGAAGAAAAAAGAAGACAGTGCACCATGAGCAGACACGGCAAGTGCAAACAATGAGGAGGTGGGGAGAAATAAATAAAGGTTAAAAAAAAAAAGTATACAACAAGAGATGAGAATAAGAGAAAGGCGCAGACCACTGCTTCTCAAAGTGTGGCCTCTAGCCTAACAGCATCATCCTCTCCAGGGAAGTTGTTAGAATTGAAAATTCTCCAGCCTCCCCCTGATCAAACCTCTAGGGCTGGGGCCGGGTGATCTCTGTAATAAGCCTTCTGGTCAGGCTCAGGTGTGGGCCCCACTGGTGTAGGCTTTCCTTGCTTTTGTCCCTTTCTTCCCGTAATAATTCTTCCCCATTCGTTTGTTCTCATTTTCAGTCCTTACGGTTTGGTGGGACTGGCTTATCCCTGCCCCACACCAGCTCCAGGGACCGCCCATGGCTGAGACCTGGCTCCTCCAACTATCCTTTCTCCCTGATGACAGTGGTTGCTTCAAGGATATGCAAGAGACAGAATTGGGGAGCAGATGCAGCTCCAGCAGTTGGACGCCCTCCTCCCACGTGGGAGGCCCCAGTTCAGTTCCCAGTGACTCTTAAAGAAAAAACAGACAATGAGCAGACAACGAGTGAAAAAAAAAAAAAACAAAAACAAGTGGACAATGAGCAAGAACAGTGAGCACAAACAATAAGGAGAAACAACGAGCAAACAGACAAGGAGCCATCGGGCTGGGAGGGAAGGGGGTGGAGAATCAGAATTGATCCAGTCAGAGTCAAACCTGGGACCCTGAGCCAGCGGGAAGGATATGTGCTCTTTCTGCATCAGTTATTAAGTCAGTAGAATGTAAGCTTGGAACTATAGCAACAAGAGCCTTCCTGAGAAGGAAGCCAACCTGGCAGAGGACAGGGAAAGGAAGCTGAGCACCTGGGCACAGTAATGCCTGGGCAGATACATTTCCTTATTAATTTAAGTCAGTTTTCACATGCTTCTGTCACTTGTAGCCAAAAGAATCCTGAATAATACAGGGACAAAAGTAGAGGGGAATGAGGAGAAGAAAAGGCAGGGGAGAAGAGGAAAGATAAGGTTCTAGAAACTGGTAGACCTCGTTTTAAATCCTGGCTTTACCATGAAACAACTGTGTGACTTTGAGCAAGTCACTGTGCCTCTCTGATTCTTCATCCTTGTGTAAAGCAGGAATAACACTACCTCCCTGGGAGGTTGCTGTGATAGTTCAGTGCTGGACTGGGGGCGGGGGGAGGAGGGTGTCAGACAGATGACCTTGACCAAGTGACCTCCTTTCTCTGAGCTTCAGTTTCTTCATCAATAGGAAGCAGATAAAAATAACTACCTTAGGTAAACAGATGTTTTTCAAGCAATTGAGCACTTGCCTACCACTTGGGTGGTCCTGAGTTCAGTTCCCAGTGCCTCCTAAAGAAGACGAGGAATACAGTGTGCTGATGTGATGGGCAGGTGCAGCAAGCTGACGCAGCAAGATGACACGACAAGAGACACAGAAGGAAAACATAATGCAAGACCCAACAAAGCAGGAGGCAGAGGTGGCTCAAGCAATTAGGTGCCTCCCTCCCACAGTGGAGGTCCTGGGTTCAGTTCCCAATGCCTCCTAAAAAGAAGACCAGCACACAACAAACAGACACAGCAAAATCAAACAATGGAGGGTAGAGAGAAATAAATAAGTCTTTAAAAAAATAATACCTTAGAAGATTGTGGTGAGATTTGAATGTGGATGGGGTGAAAATGCCTGGCACATAGTTGGGGCTCAGTGGGGCTGGGGGATGAGACCTAAGCCTGTTAAGGTCTTTATGAATCAGCCTGTCCCAGAGGGTGCTGTGGCCCCTGCAGCTGCAGAGGGGTCAGCCTGAGCAACTGGACCACTGAAAGAGCTGCTCCTTCTACAGGCAGTGGAGCTGAGGGGAAATTCTAGCAAGTGCTAATTGGGTCCATGAAGCTCCTCCGGGAGAGGACAGAACAGCTGATTAATTACTGGCTTGCTCTGCAGGGGGCCACACACCGGGTTTACCTGCTGCCTCTGTCCTGGCCAGAGCTTGAAAGCTCAGGCAGGAAGTGCGGGCTGGTTCCCAGCCGAAGGTAAGCCCTGCCGCCATCTGGTCCCCAACTCACTGCCTAATGTTTGTACCAGACCCGCTGCCTAATTGCAGGGCTGGGAGGAGCTTTCACAGCTTTAGCACCTAATTCACTATTGTTTCTTTGGAAGTCCCCATCCCGAACGCCCCCCCTCCCCAGCTGGTGAGGGAGGGGCTTGGGCCCCTTTATGGGGCTTTCAAACCCCTGGCACCCCGGCCAGGCCTCGTGGGGCTCCAGCTGGGCAGGCAACCAGGAGGGCATCCCCCCACTTCCTGCACGTGGCTTGGGGCTGCACCCCCATCCCCACAGCTTACGTGGTTGGCGGGAACACCCTAAAATGGGACCCCTCCTAGTGGCTGTGCGAGAATCCGCCCCACGACCCGGCAGGGGCACTCGGCTTGACCTCCCCTAGCTTGGGGGTTCCATTCCCCGCTTCACCCCAGTCAAGGTCGGGAAGGAGAGAAAGGGCAAGTGAAAAGGGAAACCGGGAGGCCCGGGTTGCAGTCTCATCTCTGTCACTCTCTGCCTTGAGACCTGGGGTGAATCACATGCTTCTATGGGCCTCAGTTTCCCCAGCTTCAAAATAGACATCAGAATAGCGGTCTTGCTAGGGTTTCGTGTAAATCAAACGAGAGAGTAGCAAATAGCTAAGGTGCCAAGAGCCAACGCTGCTCTAGAACGACGCTGAACAGAACGGGAGTACATTCCCGTGACGCTCAAGGGCCCATGCAGAGGAGGTGCCGGAGGAACATGGGTGGGTGGGAGGGGTGGCATTAGAGGGAGAAGACGATGAATCCAATCAAGGCCCAAGTCTGGGGCAACGGAGCGGGCAGCCTCTTCCTTCAGCCCACTTCTCTCCTGGAGACTGGGGACCCATCCCGCCGTTCTTTTCTGCTTGCACCTCACAATGCTGGAGCAGGGCGCTGCCTTTCCTGGCTCCAGGGCCTCGGGCGCACGACTCCGTCAGAGGGGTGGGCAGGCAGAGTGTCCAGACCAAGGGGCTCCTCGTGGAGACCTCGTCGTCGTCCTCCCTGCTACTTCGGATCAGAGAAGCCGACTTGGGAAGGGCCTGGCTGGCCCCTGAGGGCACCCTGACCCCTGCACTCCCTGGAAGAGCCCCAACGCCCCTCCTCTCGCTCCACGCCCCCGTCCTCGTGGCTCCCGGCCCTCCTGGGAGCTGGCCGTGTCCTGGGCTCTGTCGTGTACTCACGGGTCTCGTGAGCTGCCCTCGGGTCTCGGTTGCCCCCTCTGTAAGGTGATGAGACAGAGGCGAGATGGACACAGCACCCCGAGAGGATGAAAACATCCACACCGGGCAGACACAATCCCCAACGATTTGCTCTGCTGTCTCCATGGAACATTCCATTGGCCTCACAATAGGAACAACTGGGTTGACAAGAGGCAGAGCACATAGCAAAATGTGACCAGCCCAAGGTCACACTGCTGGAAGAGGGGCTGAGCCAAAACCAATCCTGGATCTCTGGCCCCTCCGTGACGCCGACATCCTGGGGACAGTCCCGAGGGTCAGAGAAGGGCTGTCACCAGGCACCTGGCAGTATGTCCCTATCTGCCTTCTCCCTCTGGTAGGTTGGGAGAGGATGCACGTCTAGGCAGGCTTGGGGGACGGGGGAGGCGTGGAAGGACTGCCACCCTGAACAGATGGCCAGAGCTCCAAGCACCCGGACTTGGGTCATGCCACAGACAGGCCTGGGTTCAGATCCCAGCTCTTCTATTTACTAGCTGTGTGCCCTCAGGCAGGCGATTCCACCCCTCTGAGCCTCCTCTAGAAAGTGGGGCTAAAACCTCCGGCCCCAGTGGTTGGTTAGGCAGATTCAGTAAGATCATGCTTGGTACACAGTAAGTGCTTTGAAAGTGGGGAAGGCTTAGTACTCCGGTCCCCACCCAGCTGGACTTGGGAAACGCTTGCCGGTCTCCTCCCTCAGGTTAGCGTTCCTAAGAAGACACCACCCGGGGCAGGGAAATCTTCCCGCCAGCCCACTGTGCTCATCATTAACATACTTCTCATTGCTAGAGAATGTCCAGAAAGCTCTGTCTATAGTATAAGAAGCTGGAGCCACATCTTCCAAAGGCAGGAAGTCTCTGGAAGGGCAGGAAAAGGAAATAACCATGGGTCCCGCTGCCTCTGGGCTGAAGCCGTGTCAAGGTCTGAGGGTAGGAGGCACCAGCAGCTCCAGCCACGGATCGAGGCCCAGGGATGTGCTGGAGTGGGGGTGGGGGACGCAGGTGGGCAGAGCCTGCGGCAGAAGGCAGTGCAGGGGAGAGATGAGAGCCGAGGTTATGGAATCAGACAGCCCCCGCCTGAACTCTGCCCGCCCTTCCCCGCTGTGCAGCCTGTCCTTTCAAAGTGTAAGGGGCGTCACCTTTGGCTCCTCGTCTCACGCAGCCTCGGGTGCCCTACCTGGTCTGCCTCCAACACTCCTCTCTGCTCCAGCCCCACTATTTCTCGGCAGTCTCAGGGACTTAGCTCTCTCTGTTCCCTCTGCCTAGAATGCTGGTCCCCTGTTTCCCCGGCTCCTCTCTCACTCCAAGTCCTGCTCAAAATTCACCTCTCCAGAGGCCTTCCTTGAACATCCTGTCTCAAATAGCAGCGCCATCACCCTCTGTCTTCTTACTTAGCTTTATATTTCTTTGACTCACCACTACCTGGCATTATATGTTCTACAAGTATCGACCCCAACGGAACATCAGTTCTGTGAGGGCAGGTGCTTTGTTCAGTTCACCCTTGCGTCTCCGGCCCCTGGAACAGCATGTGGCACAGAGTAGACACAATACATATTTATTGAATGAATGAATGAATTTTGACTCCAGAATCTTCTAGCTTGTGTTGCTTTGGGCAGGTCATTTCACTTCTCTGAAGTTTCCAATGCAAAAAAATTAGCAGATACCAATCTCACAGGGTTATTGTTTCAATTAAATAAAATAACATAGAGACAGTGAAAGGAGCTGACACAGGAGAGTGTCACTATTGTTATCACCAAGATTCTCAGGCTCGGGCACCTGCTTGCGGTGAAGTCTTGGGCAAGTCAAGGGTATCTCTGAGCCTCAGTCTGTTCATCTGTCAAATGCGGGTGTTAGCTTTTATGGAATTATTAGAATATGCAAATTCAAAGCCAGAAATTAGAATACAGGTTACAGTGGCAAGGGTCGGGGTGGGGAAGGAGGAGGTAATGCTTAATTGGGGTGTCTGGGGTGATTGAAAAGTTCTGGTAACGGATGGTGGTGATGGCAGCACAACACTGTGAATGTAATTAACCACTGAATGGTATACTTGAAAGTGGTTAAAATGGGAAATTTTATGTAATATATGTTACCACAATAAAATCTTTTCTAAGAAGACCCAGAGAACTCTACAATACAAAGAGTGAACCCTAATGCAAATTATGGGACTTTAGTTAATAATATAATTATCAGTTCATCATTCAGCAGTTGTAACAAAGGTACCACACAATGCAAAATGTTAATAATAGGGAAAACCATGTGTGACAGGTGAGTGGTATATGGGAACTCTGAATTTTCTGCATGTTTCTGTAAACCTGTAACTGCTTTTAAAAATTGGAAAAAATAATTGCAAAAAATTGGGTGTTAGGAGTGCCTTTCTCCTACACAGGATTGCTGGGTGGATGCCCAGCAGTGCAAGTGAAGTCTAGCAGGGGATCTCACACAAATAGGCACTCACCAAATGACACCTCTTTAATCCTAGAGAGTCTAGGATTTGAATACAGGCCCCACCACTTTTTCATTCTGTGATCTTGGGGAAATGGCTTAATGTCCCTAAGCCTCAATCTCTTCATCTATAAAATGGGGATACTAACAGTACTTTCCTCAAGTTGTCCTGAGGATGAGATTAAAAGGAGAGAGCAGACGTAGCTTACTGGTTTAGCATCTGCTTCCTATGTATGAGTTCCCAGGTTCAATCCCTGTACCGCCTTAAAAAAAAAAATTAGGGAAACAAATGTGGTTCAAGTGGTTGAGTACCCTGCTTCCCACAAGGGAGGTCCCAGGTTTGGTTCCCAGTGCCTCCTAAAAAAAAACCACACAACAAGCAAACAAATGAAAAAGCAACTCAGGGGAACCAAGGTAGCTCAAGTGGTTGATCACCGGCTTCCCACCTACGAGGTCCCAGGACCAATCCCCGGCCCCAGTATCTCAAAAAAAAAAAAAAAAAAAAATTAAAAAGCTTCACAGAACCCTAAGGAAATGTGCAAGGATGAGCCACATCCAGGACCCATGGAGGAGAAGAGAGGGAGGGCAGGGCCCAGACAGCACAGGGCTCAGACGTCCTCTCCTTGAGACTCACTGGGGATTCCCACCCGCCGAACTTGGCAGGGGGTGTCTCCAAGGGCAGGGGTAGAGCAGGACCCCAAGAGGATGCCCTCTTAGGCAGCCTCCAGCCCTCCCTGCTGGAAGTGGGATGCACACTTTGCCCGAGGAAGAGACTCTGGAAGCCAGGAGAAGGAAAAGATCAGAAATTACCCACTGCAGCACTCCACGGATTGCTGAGACCCACGCAGCCCAAACGACCCTCAGTCAGGGAACGCCAGAGCCCTCACTCTTTTAATCCCAAGCCTCTCTAGAAGCAAAGGACCCTGGAAGTCAACAAAGAACCTGAGTCCTTGATGATGCAACCAAGCTGCTATTCATTCAACCTTTGGGGCCCACTTTTTCCTTTGGACCAACAGAAATGGGAGATAACAAATGTCTCCTTCGCATGAAACACCAGCTACAACCTCATCCACACCTTCTGACTCCTCCAGATGGAAGAGAATGGGGACCACGGCTGACTTGTTCAGCCTGTGCCCGGAAAAACCAGTATGTGGAAGAGAGTAACTGATGACCCAATCGTTACTCAAGTCATCCCTGGACTGCAAGTTCCACGCGGCATGAATTTTTGTCCATTTTGTTCTTTGATGAATTCTCAGCACCGAGAACAGTGCCTGGCACTTCGGGGGGACTTAATAAACCTATGTTGAGTGAATGACTCAACATAAATCAATGAATAAAACAAAGGGTCAATAAATTACTAGAAGCATGTGCGCTGCAGGAGAGAATTTTTTTTCTTCTGACCTTTGATAAAACCCTAAAGTCTAGAATAGAGCTCTGGCACATGGGAGGTACCTGGTAAATATGTGTGAGTGAATGACTCAATCATTGAATCAATGACTCATTAGAATGTACTCTCCCAGAAGGCAAAGACTTCCATCTATTTTGTTTAAGTCTGCACTCTCGGTGCCTAACAGTGGCTGGTGCGGAGCAGGTGTTAAATAAACCAGTTAATGAACCAACGACCAAAACGCCATCTCTCAGCGCCAAGACAGAAAAGAAGACCGAGACACACAGGGGCCACCCTGCCTGAGCCCCAGCGCCCCTTGCCACCACTCGCCTCGTGCTTGGTTTGTTTTTTTTAAATAACTTGTCGGTTGTTTTTAATTGTTGAGGCAGTAATACTTGGTTCATGAAACTGCAATATACAGAGAGGTGAAATAAATAGCTTATATATATATAATATATATAATAGAGCTGGTTTTAAAATATTCCCTTGTCATTGGCGTACTAGGTCACGTGAGTCACGGGAGGTCGATAGCAGCATCCCCCAGAAGTGCGCGCCGCGCAGGGCCGCCGCGATTGGACGAGGCCGGCTGTCGTCACAGGGCGAGGGCGGAGAATCCCGGGGGGCACGCCCTCCCCGCGCGGCGTCTCGGGGCAGCGTGCAGCGGACAATAAATAAATGACTGCAAACCAGAGAGCGATTTTTGTTGGAGTTCGGGAAAGGGAGGGGATCGGGGCAAGGGGAGGAGGGGCAGTCTGTGGGGCGGAACCACTTCCTCTTTCTTGGTTTTCTCCCTTTTTTTCCTTTTTTTTTTTTCCTTTCAGAACCTTTGGGAAAAAGGACTTTGGTTTCTCGGAGTGTCGCGTTGGTTTCCTCGTTCCAGTCCTCCTCTGGGGACCAGTTTAGAGTTGTCTGTTCCTAGAGAGAGACAAGCACCTGTGGGTTGACAACAGTTCCTTGACGCGAGTCTTTTGTCACAGGGGGCTTCAAGTCAACAATAAAATCCTTATTGCTACTCCCGCCCCCCTCCAAAGTTTGGTTCAGTTTTTGTCTTCTTTTCAACACAATGTACAAAAATAGAGCTTCTTCCTTATTTTTCATGTAAAAATATTCCTCTGATACAGTTCTCCGTGAGTGTGAGTGTGGACGGCGGCCCGGGGCCGCGGCGCGCCTAGCCGGGGTGCGTGGGCCGGATGCGTCGGGACCTCTTGGTCACCGTGGTGTACTTGAAGGGCTTCTGCAGCTCGGCCTGGCCCTTGGGGTAGCGCTTCATGAAGTGCACGTCCTGCTGGTTCTCCCGGGTCTTGGGGCCCTTCCGCGGCCGCCCCTTCTTGGTGAAGCCCACGTACCAGCCGGAGTACTTGGCCGACATCAGGGCCGTGTAGTTGTTCTCCAGGACCTTCTCGATGAACACACACTCCTTGCTGGTGCCGTCGGGCTGCGGGGGGGAGAGAGGAGGCGGCGTGAGCGAGGGCCAGGGCGCAGGAGGGCGGAGCTCTGTGCGCGGGCCGCGGGGGAGAGGGGGCCCGCTGCTGGCATCCTACCCCCAGGACTGGGCGGGGCCTCAGCACTTTCACCTCCCCACAGGACGGCGCTACCCGCCACCTCTGCATCCTGTCCCAACCTCCCAGGAAGGTGACAGGCTCCCCCGGGCGTGCAGGAAGCCACGCCTCCCCACGCCCACCCTCAGAGTCCAAGGGGGCGGGCGCCCAGGCAAGGCCCCCTGCGGCTTCCGGGCCCAGCACGTGACCGCGGCTGTGCAGGCAGAGCGAGCCCCGAGATGCGGGACTCAGCGGCCTCAAAACACGCAGGCAGGGGCGCCGACGTGGCTCAGTGGCGTGCGCCGGCTTCCCACGTGTGCGGTCCCAGGTTCAATCCCCGGCCCCGGTACCTCAAAAAAAAAAGGGAAACCCCAACTTGAGGAAAGGTAAAGTAGGGCTGAGGTAGGCACTTGACTCCCATGAGGGGAAAGTCTGTTTGACCACAAAGCCAGCACGGAGGAAGCAACACCAAGAGGAAGAGGACGAGAAAAATCGAGGCCCGGTCACGTCATCTGGGCCCCGGATGAGCCATAGCTAAACTTGTTACCCACAGTTCCGTGGGCCAATAATACATCGTTTCCTGTAAGCCAGTTCAGATTAGACTCTGTTACTTTGCGACAGAAAGAAGCCTTGACAGATGTGCACGGAACCTGGCATGAAGTCAACTACTGGACTACAGCTCAACTCCACTGTTACAGAGTTACATGTAAGTTATATTTCATGTGAGACGAAAATGAATGCCTTCTAATGTTTGGTATGAGGGACCTCCAGAAATAAGAGCTTTATGACGGCCAAACTCCTGAGCCTGTGTCTTTGGTTTTCGTTCCAGGCTCCTGAGCAGATGTGTGAACTCCTGGGAGACTAGAGGTGCTGGCAAGAGCACTCAACTGGGAGTCAAAGAGCACTCAACTGGGAGTCAGAAGCCACTCAGCTCTGACACCTCCTTGTGTGACCTCGGGCAACTTAATTCCACTCTCTAAACTTTAGATTCCTTTGTCTACACAACAGGGACAATGACCTGTGCCTCACGGAGATGCTGTGAGGGCTCAGCAGAACGATGCTTATAAACGAGTCTGACGCACAGTAGGCGCTTGCTCGATTATTTGTGAAGAGCAGGTGTTTCTGTCAGGCCTGGCCTCCCTCCCTTGGATCTGATCTGGACAAAGGGTGTTGGGAAGGCAGGGCTTTGAATCTCCTCCCCGGGAAGGTCCAATTGCTCGATGTGGAAGAGTGGGAAATACACAAAGTTGGAAGGCCTGAATTAGCTGCTCTCCAGTTTCCAGCTAACATCTCCAAATTTAGGCCGGGCCCACTCCTCGTTACAGACGGATGCCCAGCCAAGCTGGAAGCCCAGAGGTCTGGCGCTGTGTGGAGACTGAGGTGCGAGTTCCAGCCTTTTGTTTGAAGTGGAAAACGGGCTGGAGCTTCCAGGAACATTCACCTTTGAGAGGAGGGCAACCTTGAGCCCTTCAAAGTGCTGAACTTTGCAGAAAGGGACAGGCAGGGTAAGAAAACACTCTTGGGAGGACGAGTTCTTTAGAGCAGACTGCAGAGTTGGCAGGGCACGGGCCTGGGAGACAAACAGGGGACCCAGGGGACAAGTCTGGGTGGAGTGAATAGCTGTGGAGGAAGCCAGGGTATATGTGCAAAATGGGGAAGAAGGGAGGGGTCCCTGGGTTCTGGGCCCCCATGGATAACTCTGGAAGCTGCCCATCCAATAAGCCTCAAATGACCAATCAGAGCAAAGTGAAAGAATGCCACGCCATGCATTCACCCCACCTTAGAAGACCAACCACTGCTTAGAAAACTGCCTCCTCTGGGAAGTCTTCCCTGACTGCCACTTTTCTCCCTGGACAATCCCTCTCCTTCCTTCAAGACTCCATTCAAGCATCAAGCTTCACTGGGCTCACATGCTCTGTCTTCTGAACGCCCTTGGTACCCATTTGCCCACTCCCATTCCCCAACAGCAATTCTGGTCTGCCTGCCTCCTCACTAGCCCGAGAGCTCTGTGAGGTTGGGGCTGCTTCTTAGTCCTCTCACAGCTCAGCAGAGGCCTTAGCCCGACACAGGGGGGGCCAGAGCGCGAATGCAGTGCAAAGGATGAGGGGCTCACTGGGATGAAAGTGACACGTGAAAGGGTTTTCTTCTAGAAGAAAACAGACTCTGTCTCCTGGATCCTTTACGAATGCCCCAGAGACAGTCAGGAGTTCTGAGAGGCCCTCCTGGGACAGGGGGCAGAAAAGGGGAAAGAGCAGGCAGAGGGCTGGGGTGCTCTGCCTGGCCCACCTGCTCTCCTTCCCTACGCATTTATTCACTCATTCATGCAGCGCTTACTGATTGCCTTCTCTATGCCAGACCTTTTCCCACCCATTATTTCATTAAATCTTCTTAATTCATTGAGGTAGATTCCACCAGGTAGAAGAAAGCAGAGCTCAAAGAGGCAAAGGACTTGCCCAAGGTCATGGAGCCTGTAGGTGGTAGAGCCAAGCTCTGAACTTGGCTTGGCCACTGCAGCTTGCCTCTCCCCTGTGCATTCCAGAGTCCACGAGGAGGAAGCGTGTGGAGAAGGTGCTGCCCGTTCAGCCCCTCACCTCCCCCAGGCCCGCACTGCCACCCACGGCCAAGGTTCTAAATGTGCAAGGGGCTAGCACAGTGCCCAGTGCACATGCTTGATGCTTGGGTGGGACACCCACCCTAGAGCTAGGGGAGCCACTGGGAGCCAGCCGTGGGACCTCTGATGATCACAAGGTCCCCCAGGCTAGAGATGACAGGCATGCTGCCCCAGCCGTGGCTCTCGCTCTGCTCCTGACCAGCTCCATGGCCCTGCGCGTCCCCTGCAGAGATTTTAAAGCTACCTCTGCCTGGTTGCCACCTCCAGAAATTCTGACTCAATTGGTTCAGACAAGGAAGAGGCATCTGTATTCATAGTCAGTGCCCAACCCGTCCAGAACCTTGGCAATTTGATCACCTCTTCCCTCCCACCCACCCCCCAACCTCCTTCTTGCCCCGCTGGAGTCCTGTTCCTTTTATTTCATCTGAAGGCTGACTCCTGATGACATCATTAGGCCGTGAGAGCCAGTCTTACCTGCAGTTAGAACTACCCCTGGATTTTTTACTTATATAAGCCAAAAAAATTTCCTTTCCACCTAAGGCATTTTGGATTAAGTTTCAGTTGTAACCAAAGCAGTCTTACCAAACGCACAGTGGTGGGCGGGGTACCCCCTTGCACTGAGAAGGTCTGTGGCCCTATGTCATCCCCAAAGAGGACTTGCCAGCAATCAAAGAGGTGGGGGCAGATGAGGAAACTCCTGTCTGGGTTGAGTCTCTGGAGGCGAGGGAAAATCCCTAGCACATAGTAGGCATTCAACAACTATTTACAAAATGAAAGGAAATGTCACTTCTTGGGTCAGACCGATGTGTACTCCGAGGTGGCAGGGAGAGGCGAGCTCCCGGGGCACTCAGGGGCATATGACTGGTACAATGCAGCAGAGGGAGTGACTATGGCCAAAGGCCTGGAGCAGCCGAAATGGCTCTGCTGGGGCTCAAAGTATGCATCCTGCTGTGGCCAGAGGCTGTGCAGGGCTGGTTCCCAAGGTCAAGACAGCTCAAGGCAGCTGGCAATTGAACCTCTCCGCCACTCCAAACCAGCCCAAGCCTGAGCTGACACCAGGGGTGGCCTCAAAGGGAAAGGGAACTTAATATTTAACAAGGTACCTAGTAAGTGGCAGGCGCTTAACTCACAAGATCTCATAGCACATTATCATTCCCATTTTACAGATGAGGGCACTGAGGCGCTGTAAGGTCAGGGCGCTGTGACTCCCTGGCCTGACGTCATTAATTCTGGCCGTGGGATTCGATACCGCTGTTTCTTTCGTGTCCCTGCAGCCCTATAGTCAAGTACATGGAGTAAGGATGAATGGCCCCAGAATTGGCCCCTGATGAGCTCCCAGTCTAGTGGGGGCAGTAGACACAAAGATAGACAGTCACAACCCGTTAAGCAGCCAGGCTATAGAGGACCATGTAGGGTCTGTGGGCTTTGGGGAGAGTGGGCTGACAGAGGGGAGGGCTAGCGGCTTTGGGAGGACAGGGCAGGGCAGGTGAACAGCGGGAAGGGCAGCCCCGATGGAGGGAAGAGAATGTGCAGTGCCTGAAGGTCCCGTTCAGGGGAGGGTGGCTGTGGCATAGGAGCGGGAGGGTAGGTGACAAGGCCAGGAGGCCAGGGAGGCTCCCGGCGCTGGAGTGTCCCACCAAGGAGCACAGCTTTCTCTAGCAGGTGATGGGGCCCCATGGACCAGTTTCGAGCTGTGGGAGAGGGTGGGGGGGAGCAGGACAGACTTAATCGTTTTGTGCTTCAGAAAGCTGAGGGTGGGGCAGTGGGAAAAGGGGTGGGAATGAGGGAGGCGAGGCTGGGAGCCTGGGAGCCCGGGCAGCGAGGCAGGCAGCTGGGGCTGGGGCCCCAGTTCCCATGTAGGTCTGAGGCCAGAACAGGGGTGGTGGCAGGGCTTAGGGAGGGAGGAGGCTCCTGCCAGCTAATCACGGGGCCGGGCCTGCCAAGGAGGCTGTAGATAGGATGAGCGCCTGAGGAGTCCAGCTACAGGAGCGGAAAGGATGAGGGGAGCTCTGCTCCCCACAGAGGTCCTGCGCGGGGAAGTCAGTACAGGTGGATTTGGGGGGCACACTTGGTACCCCCGGGGACATCCCGGAAGAAGGCGACTGGAAGGGGATGGCAGAGCTGCAAAGAGGGGGCGGGCGCGGGAGGCGGGAAGGGGGGGAGGGCGGCGGCTGGGGGGGGCTCCTCCCGCTGCGCCGCGCCGAGCGCCAGCTGAACCGTCACCAATATTAATGACGGGAGAGAGGGCGAGGGGGCAGGAAATCGGAGCCGGCTCCTGTGGAAGCGGTGACTCAGCGGCCAGCCGGCGGGCGGGAGGGCGGGCGGCGCGCTTGGGGGGGGTGGGGAGCGGCCCGAGGGGACGGGGCTGCTCTTTTGACCCCGCGATGGCCCTCCTGGGGTCCCCCTGCCGGGAAGCGTGCGCAGCCCGGGAGGGGTGCGCTCCGGGCAGCGGCCGGCGTGGGCATGGGCACGGGCGGGGCGGGGCGGGGGGGGGGGGGGGGACACCAGCCCCTCCTTTAAAAAGAAAAAGAAAGAAAGAAAACCGAGCCTAAAACTCAAAGCAGGTTGGGCCTGGGAGGCTGCCCGGGCGGGCAGGAGAACAAAGCGCAGGGCCGCAGCGCCACAGGAAACGGCCAGGAGCACCCGGCGCCCGCGCCCGGCCCGCAGCGCCCCCTCCCACCCGGACCCCGGCCCGAGCGCGGCCACCACCCCAGTCCCCAGCCGCCCGGCCTCGGCCGGCGGGGAGTGAATCACTAATTAAAACCACTCCTCAGCAGCCAGAAGACGCGCTCTGCGGATTACTATTATTTTGCTCTTTGAGAAGCTGAAGTTGGTGTGGGCAGTGCGGGTGGAATCTTTTTCCTTCCAAATAGGGCTTCGCGCAAGTCCCGCCTGGCTCTAGCGAGGGACTCGGGATAAGGGCCTCGGCGGTCTCATCTGTGAAACGGAGAATGTACTGGTACCAACCTCAGGGGAGTCGGTGTGACCGTCCTTGCTCAGTGTCTGGCAGAAAGTAGGTGCTCAATTAATGGAGGCTACTGCTACCGTTATTAATGCAACAAAACCCTGGCTCAGGCCCCTGGCACGTTACACTCTTCCCAGGCACTTGGGTGTGGGAAGTGGTGAGGGGAAGGAGTTAGGGGATTCCTGAAACCAAAAACATTGCGTAAACAAGACTGTGGTCGCACACCCCCTCAAACAAGGTGCCAAGAGTGCCAAATGGTCAGCCAGCCCTTTGCCCTGGA
Organism: Dasypus novemcinctus; assembly: GCF_030445035.2. Lineage (NCBI taxonomy): Eukaryota > Metazoa > Chordata > Mammalia > Cingulata > Dasypodidae > Dasypus > Dasypus novemcinctus. Next base: position 181,996,809 of record NC_080674.1, on the reverse strand, counting down.
GCAGGAGAAGCCCGCCCCCTCCTTGGAATCTGGGTCTACCCTCCACCCCTTCACACTCCACCTGTCCAGACAGAGCCCCCCCCCCCACCGTGCCCGCCAATTACACAAGCTGGAGAGGGGGCTGAGGAAGGAGGATCCCTGCAGAGAGAAGAGGGAAGCCAGAGCAGGACTCTGCTGCAGAGCTAATGCGGGTGACACCTCCGCCTGAACACCCCAAAGAGGTGAGTGTGGGAACTCCACACCCAGGAAAAAAGGAGGGGCCCCAGAAGCAGCAGCGGAGGCGCAGGGCTGCCCGCACGTGGGTCCACCTCCTCCCCACCCCACCCCCACCCTAATTCGTTACATGCGGCTCTCTTGCCGGTTCCAAAGTAATAAAATCTTCCTGAAACGCTAGAACCGTGAGGCCCGGCGCTGAGGAGGCGGCTGGGTCCCGAGGCGCTGCCGCCGGGCTGTAACCCCTGGCGATTGTTAAAACAATCCCTGCGGCCAACGCTGCGGGGTCCCTGTTCCCAGACACCAGGCCCATTGAGGCGGGGCTCCAGGGCACCTGGACAGTGCCCACACGCTCCCCAGGAAGCCGGAGCCCACGCCTGCCAGGAGAGATCTGGGACCTGCGTGCACCCGGAAGTCACAGCCGGGAAAACAGCCTGGCAGGCTGGGAGGGCCAAGGTGGGGGGGGGGCGGTGAACAGAAGAGAGTAGGTGAGACTCCCGCACACACACTCGCGGGCCACCACCCCGACACACGGCCCCAGCTCCGCAGAACGGCCTCCCAAGCTCCCTGTGCGTTCCGGGTCATCACTCACCTTGCCCACCAGCTTGCCCTTCCGGTTCATGCACAGGTAGAATTCCGTCTCCTTGCCCTTGATCCGGACTTGACTACCGAAGGTGTCTGTCTCCACTAGGAGCTGGGCTTCGGAAGACAGAAGGGAACAAGACACGTTTTTTACCAGGAGCAACGGGTTGGCCTCAAGGCGCAGCTCCTCGTGGTCCCTGGCCCTGGCCCTTGTCCCCCATGCCCGGTGGCAGGGGCATGGGGGGGGCCTCTGACAGGTGCCACCCGAGCACCCTGCCACTCAGCCAGGGAGAGGGAAGCTGTCCCTCACTTGACCCCCCCGCCTCCCAGATGGACCCATCATGAGGCACATTCTGCCCCTTGTGGCTAAAGAACGCTGTGCCCTTCTCCTCCTCTTCATCACCCACCTCCCTCAGCCCCTCACCTCCGTCCCCCACAGCAGGACCCGCAGCCACACAAATAGCCCCGAGACAGCAGCGGTCCTGGAGCTGAGGGGACAGAGGGGCGTGCGTGCACACGTGCTCTCTCTCTCTCACACGCACACTGCTTTCAAACTACTTCCTCCAAAAGTTGGTCAGAGCCCCCTGCCACCCAGGGCAAACACCTGGAAGCCCTCTCCAGCCCCCCTCTGTACCTTGGTCCTGGCCCTCTGAAGTGGGGGAGGCCCGGGGAGGGGAGATGCAAGCCCCAGGAGAAGGAAGGCTACATTCAGCCTGTGCCACTGCCCTGGCTAGAGGCCACCAAGGCTGGGCACGGAGTAACTCCCAGAAGCCCAGACGCCCCAATCAGGACCAATATCTCTGGCCCAGGGCTAGGGACCCCACATTCGACCAACTCTGCTCCCCAGAGGCTCCCTCAGGATGGGGGTGTCCAGGCGTGATGTCCAAAGCGCCCCCTGAACAAGGACCCCAGGTGAGCAAAGGGTGACTGTCCCTTGGTTAGGCATGCTGTGTCCAGACCCCTCTCTGCCTGCCTGCCAGGCCATGATTTCTCCCCTCCAGGGTGCTGTGTCACTTTAGGTAGGCCATGCGCTCTCTGAGCTCTCTTTTCCAGTCTCAAGCCCTTGTGCCTGGCCCTGCTCCCCTTCCTTGCCTTTCCTCACTCCCCATTGTTCTGCTACCCCCCCCCCCCATACTCATACTCCTTTCCTTGACCCTTTGCTTCCCAGCACCTGCCCCTCCCTCACCCACATAATTTTAATTTCAGTGACAAGGGACTTGCTTCTCCATAATAAAAATCACAGCCCCAAATTCCTGAATACAGTATCCTTGGAGCCACAAAGAGTGTACCTCGGTGCCCCTAAAATATACTGGGAATGATTTTAATAATAAAAAAAAATTAAAAATATATACCTTGGTCCCCTGCTGTGAAAATTAAAACCATCTGGAATTTGAGAGTTCCAGTAATTAATCTAGCCCTCCTTTGACACCACTACTAATTAAAATATGATACCCACCTTTCCAGGGGGAAAAAAAAAAAAAGAAGAAGAATTTACATAAAATTTAAAGATCTAACAAGAATTCAGTAATTCTAGAAACAAGGGGAGTTACATTCTGCTCGCCACCTTCCCCCCATCCCTAGTAAACACTGAGTCAGGACTATTAGCCTATGCCAAGATGGGGGTGGGAGTACAAGCTCTCGCTCCTCCCTGATCCCCTTCAGTTCAAGCTCCCTATAACTTCCCCCCCATTTGCTTGGTCGCCGGGAACGTGGGCTGTGACATCACAGCAGCTCTGGGACTTGCTTGCTCCATCGCCCCACCCAGATCAGGCCCCACGCGGGGATGAGCTGGGGCACCAGGAGGGTCTCAGCTCCCTGCAGCTTCTGCTGATGAAGACAGCACACGGCAGGGAAAAGGCGTGCGCTCTGGAGCTCACAGATCTGGATGGGAATCCTGGCAAAGCTAGGACCTTGGGCCTCAGTTTTTGTCACCTGTAAAATGGGTATAATCGTCCCTACTCTTCAGCGGTTATTGTGAGGAACACTCAAAACGAGGCTGTGAAGAGCCAAGCAACTTGTTCTCAGAGTTTGGGCAGGAAAAACTCAGTGATGGTTATTTAAGATTCCTAATAATTACATAATTACACCGTTTTCCTGGGGGAAAAAATAGTAGAAAAAAATCAGATGTGTGTAAAGGCTAGAGGTGGAGCAGACCTTGCCTCCCAAGCCTCACCCTCTGACCTGAACTGCCTGCCCCCCTCCAGGGTCACAGGCATCCCTGGGTTGGGACTTACAGGGACTGTAAGCCTTGCCACCCTGGCCTGTGTGAGCTTAAGCCAGCCAGCCTGCCCTCTGGCATTCAGTTTCTTCGCCTGTGCTGGGGGCGGGGGGTGCTCCTGGTTCTCCCTGGTATAGGGGACAAAGGTGGGGACGGGAGATTGGAGGACGGGATGAGGCCACAGTTCAGCAGCCCAGGCAACGCCAAGTACATCCAAGGGGCAGCTCTTCTCCGTCTACCCCCTCCGCAGAGCAAAGCTTCCACTGTTCGCCTGCGAGCCTCCCAGGGCCGCACATCCCCGTGAGGTTGTCCCCATCCTTGTCCCCATTTTATAGAGTAGGAAACTGAGGCTCTGAGAGACAACCCAGCAAGAGAGGCTGATGTCAGATCCACTGGCCTTTCTGCTGAGGCCCTGGGCTCCAGGCTGAGGCGCCCCCAGCTCCGGGGAGATGTACCCCAAAGCATATACCACCCCCACCCCCCAACGCTCATCAGCCAGGTCCCACCTGTGGGCCTTTGTCTGCGCGGCCCGCCCTCCCCGCTGTCAGCCGAGCCACCCCTACCCAGCCCAGGGAGGACCGCGCCACCCCAGGGGAGCCAGAATTCTGTTCTCCCGCCGCCGGCAGCCTGCGCTGGAGTGACCTAGCCTCCACTCGGCGCATGACGTAAGGAGGGCTCCGGGCCAGAATTAGGTAAAGCCTTCGGGGAGCAATAGCAGCAGCAGTTCTCAGAGAGTGAGAGCCACTCCGCCCAGGCCAGGTCTGTCGCCACAGCCTGCCTAGCCCTCAGCCTCGCACGCCCCCGGCGCCCCCAGCCCCCAGCCCCCAGCGGGCAGCGCTCAGGAGCTAGAAGCCTCCTCTGGCCCCACCACTATTCCCGGGGCCTGCACCAAGCCAGGTGGGAAGGCTTTATGACATTGCCTCGTTCAATTCCTCATCAGCTCTGTCTTCATTCACCACCTCCAGCCCAGACGACTCAACAGCCCCCTGCCTGCTGCCTCTCTTGCCCCCCATCCCTCTCTGGTCTACCCTCCACACAGCAGCCGGGGGGAGCCTTTAAAAATATAAATTTCAAGGAAGCGGACTTGGCCCAGTGGTTAGGGCTTCCGCCTACCACATGGGAGGTCCGCGGTTCAAACCCCGGGCCTCCTTGACCCGTGTGCAGCTGGCCCATGCGCAGTGCTGATGCGCGCAACGAGTGCCCTGCCACGCAGGGGTGTCCCCCGCGTAGGGAAGCCCCATGCACAAGGAGTGCACCCCGTAAGGAGAGCCGCCCAGTAGGAAAGGACGTGCAGCCTGCCCAGGAATGGCAGCACACACACTGAGAGCTGATGCAGCAAGATGACACAACAAAAAGAAACACAGACCCCTGGTGCCGCTGATAAGGATAGAAGCAGTCACAGAAGAGCACGCAGCGAATGGACACAGAGAGCAGACAACTGGGTGGGGGGGGGGGGAGAAATAATAAATAAATCTTTTTTAAAAAAGAAATAAATATAAATTTCATTATGTCTCTTCCCTGCTTAAAGCCTCCTAGGGAACCCCAACCCCCTCGAAAGAAAATCCAAACGCTTTACTGGGGCCCACACTCCTACCACAGGGCCTTTGCACGCGCCGTTCCCTCTGCCCGGAGATCACTTTGCCCAGCTCTTCCCATCATGGCTTCTTCTCTCCCAGGTGCTAACGCAAACGCCACCTCTTGGAGAGGCCTTCCCTGACGGCACTAACCGGCACCGCCCTCCCCAGTGCAGCTCCCCCCCATTCCCCTGCTCTCGATTCCTCCTGCTCCGCACCACAGTCATCTTCCTTGTTACCTTTGTAATGGCCGGCCTCCACCCTTCGGAAAGGAAGCTCCACAAGGGCAGGACTTACCTGCCTCGTTCACTGCTGTGGCTTCCAGCCCCTAGCACATACTGATCATAGTAAATGATCCACAAAGTTTTTAGTAAACACATAGCCTCATAAGGTAGGAATGACTAACGCCATCTTAGAGTTAAAGAAAATGAGACTCAGAGAGGTGAAGGGACTTGCCCTAGGTCACACAGCTAGTAAGGGTAGTTAAGAATTTAAACCCAGGTCTCTGATTCCACAGTCAGTATTCTTCACCACTCGGCTTCCTCGCAGTCAGAGCAATCTCTGGCCTGTGCTACTCAAGCCACTTGCTAAAACCCTGGGCTCCCGCCCACCTTATCCCTGCCTCAGCATGTTCTGTCTTGCTGTGTGACCAAGAGCAAAATCTGTCCCTCTCTGGGCCAGGACTAGGTGAGCCCTGAGCCCTCTTTAACTAGGACATATCAGTAACTCACATTTATTTGGCACTTATGTTTTAACCACCTTACATGCATTATCTCCTTTCATCCCCACCACTTAGAGCTATTATGATAACCCCCATTTTACAGGTAAGAAACCTGAGTCCCAAGATCAAATAGTGAGGGAGCTAAGAGTCAAACACAGAATCCTTGGCCTTAGCCTGCCCACCCCGCTACTCACTTCTCCTTCCTGGAGGAGTGAGGCAGCGAGCACCGGAGGGACGGAGGGACGGAGGCACCGCGTTCTCTTTGGCCTAGACTTCTTGGGGGCAGACGTCAATGGGTAAAGACGCCCGCCGGCTGAGTGCTGGGGCCCATCCCTCCCTGCTCCCCTCCCAAACAAGCTCGAGGCAGGAGCTGACCCCACCACTGCCCCCAGGAGGATGCCTTGACGCCGACTCGGGAGGCGGCGGTGCGCCCTTAGGAGCACCCAAGGCCGGCCGCACACTGCAGCCCAAGAGGCAGTCTCCACCTCCGGCTGGTCTCACGGCTGGGCAAGGGAAGAGAGGGGAGCCAGTGCAGGGTGGGGCACCCCACGCCACCGTCCTCTCCCCGAAAGGCTGGTCTCCCGGGGCCCAGCCCAGAGCAGGAGCCGCATGCCTGCTCACGGCGGGCGCCAGGGCGGGGGCGGGAGGGAAGTGCTCGGGGCAGCCACTCCTTTCTCCAGCATCCAGAGGCAAGCAGAAAAAGGAGTAGAAAGAAAGCCCTTTCCATTAAAACAAACAATTAACTCATGCTGTCCTTTTCCCCTATTTCTCTTACATGCCTGGAATAACAACGATAATAAGAATAATACAATAACAATTAATGCTTATGTGAGCACTTCCCACGCACCAGGGTCTGAACAGGGATCATCTAATTTGATCCCCACATCAACCCCATGAGGTAGGAACTATTACGCCCAATTTACAGGGAATGAAACTGAGGCATCAGGAAGTTTCAGTTACTTGCCCAGAGGTACACAGGTGGCAAGGGGTGGGAGCAGGATTTGAACACAGGCAGAGTAACTCCAGAGCTAGTCAGAGACAGAGAATCAGACACGGCAAGCAGGCCGGGGGTGGGGCACAGACATCATGCAGGCTGGCGATGACAGATAAAAGAAAGTGACACGGACGGTGGGCGGATGGGGAGGTGGCTGGCTGGATGGGTGGATGGGTGGGTGGGTGGATGGGTGGGTGGATGGGTGGATGGGTGGGTGGGTGGATGGGTGGGTGGATGGATTCTGATGTGATTCCCCCAGCTGGGCTCCCCAGGGGCTGATCCAGGGCCTCACTTGGAAGACATATGGTTTGAAGAGCAGAAAATAGCAGGGAAGACACGAGAAGCAACTAGAAAACCAAAGGGAGGCACAGGACAAAGAGAAGGACAGAGACACAGGAGACAGGACCCAGAGAGAGGGAGGAGAGAGAACAAAACTGGAGATGAGCTTATTTCCCCCAAGCCGGGAGGCAAATGCCCACAGGCCAGTGAGGGGAGTGGGGGTCTAGGAGCCAGCCAGAGGCTGGGCAGAGCTGCCCCTCCATCGGGGGCCAAGCGGGGTGGCTGCACCAAGCAACTCCAGGGCCGACAGTGCTGCTGGCCCCTCTCCAAGCATCGTCCTCCGGCAAGGAAATGTTCTTGCCACAAAAGGAGCTTGGAGGCCACGCCAGATCAGCGCTCTTCCTCCCCTCCGAAGGTGGAGGACTGGGGAGAGAGAAGGGGGAGGGCGCAGCGGGAGTGCTTTCTGGAGATGTCTCCCCATCACTACTGAGCACACACTCACACAAGCACATGCATGCTCACTTGCTGGGGCCTTTTCTCCAAAGGTCTCCACAGTTCCCCTTCTCCTAAAGTCCCCAGAGGAAGAATCACAGGCCATGTGGGCTCACCGGAAAGGAAAGGGGGAAAAAATCAATAGGATTGATCAGGAGCTATATTTACTGCTAGCTGTAGCTCTAAGGTTGTCCTTTCAGCTGTGGGGTGAGCAAGGCTTGGGTGGTCACTCCTCGCGGGGGACAGAAGTTGTGGAACATGAGCCCAGAGAGCAGGGCCTTTAGACAGCTATTACAGCCCCTTCCCAGCTGGAAGAGCGCCTCAGGGAAGCCGGGTCCGTATATTGCTGCGTCCCCATCACACAGTGCAGGTCAGCCCCCATAGATGGAAGGGAGGAAGGGCAGGGGACTTGCCAAGGACCTACTGTGTGCTGAGCTGTGCCAGGCGCCACCACCCCTCCCCCAACATGAAGAGATGCCCCTTTGCCTTGACGCCCCAGGGGGAATGAGCCCCTGCCCACACTGCCAGATGCCCGCAGGGAGCCAGCCACTCATTGGTTACTGGCTCAAGCCCCCGTGGGAGGCTCTCTGCGCTGGGCACGCGGCAGTGAATGAAACAAGGACCCCTCCCGCAAGGAGTTTGCATTCTAACAGGGGAGATGAGCAGCGAATAACCAGATACATCAAATAATGGCAGGTCGTCCTAAGCGCTAGGAAGGGAAATACAGCAGAGGGGCACAGAGGAGAGGGCTCTGCTAGGTGGGCAACTGAACAGAAGCCTGAGTGCAGGCGAGAGTGGGAGTCAGGAAGGGCCTTCTCAGGTAGAAGAGCAGATGCAAAGGCTTGGCATGTTTAAGGGACAGCAAGAAGGTCCCCGCGGCTGGAGCAGAGCAAGTGAAGAGGGGGGCAGTGGGGCGCGGGCTGGGGCCGTCGTCAGCACCCGGACCCACGACGTGGGCTTTGTTTAAGTAGAGAAAGGATTGGGGGAGGGGGAGATGCAGAAAGCCAGGTCCCTGCTGCCTCAGTCCCACAGCAGCCAACCGAAGGACCTCGCCCCTTGCTCCAGCAGTTCCCCCCAGCAGGCCAGGGTACCAGATGAGGGAAACAGGCACGGGAGAACCCCTCCCACTGCCGCCAGCTCGCACCTTTTCCAGGTGGGCCAGACAGGCCAGCCCCTGACTGTGCTTCGATTGCCCCCTGTTTATTTCATTTCATTCATCCTGGGGGGCCAGGCCCGGTGCTGGCCGGGAAAGCACAGCAGAGAGCAAGGCAAGATCACCCCTCTCCTGGAGCTCGCGTTCTCAGAGACACACCGCCAGGCGGGATCCTTGCAGCGACAAGGTTGAGCACGGGGACTCCGGGTCACCCTGCCCAGCCTGGGGCTCCGGAGGGCTTCCTAGCGGGCAGAACCTGAGCGGAGGCTGGGGACGCGTCAGTGACCCTGGGCAGCGGGACACAGCCTGAACAGAAGGCAGCCCACAGGGGCTCACCCCACCACGTGCAAACTGTCCCCATTCAAACGGGGGAAACCGAGGCCCGGGAAGACGGGAGGGGCCCAGGCTGGCGCCACGGGGTGGTGACTCAGGTCCCTCCCCTCTAAACTCAGCCAGGGGGCTCTCCGGCGGGCGCCTGGAGCGCGGGGTATGTGGTGCTCGGCAATGAAGTGCTGAATGAGTGAGGGACCCTGGCGGTAACTGAGAGGAGACTAGCCCACACCCCACAAGCGGGTCCTAAGACCCTTCCTCATCTGGCTGGACTTGGCCAAGGACGGTCCGCCTGCCCCCTGCCTGGAATCACGCTGAAAAGCCCGTTCCACCGGCCCACACCGCGTGCCAGGGTCCCCGATGGGAGAGAGGCAGCCCCCAGCCCCCACCAAGGGTCCCTCTGGAAGGCCCAGGAAGCAGTGCCGGAGAAGGGGGCCTCATCCTCAGCCCAGGACGGCGCCTGCACCCCCACCCCCGCGGGTGCCTCTTATTAATATTCCTGTTTTAATCGTAACGGAGCCTTTGGACCTAACACGTTCTCTCACTGCAATCAGCCCATTCTGTAGAGGAGCATCAGGGGGGCTTCCTCACAGGACCACAGTCTCCCGGTGGCACAGCCAAGGTTCGAACCCCCTCGGACTCCAGAGCCCCTCAAAACGCTGCCTCCCCAGGCCGCTGTCCATCCTAGGAGGCTGGACTACCGCAAAACAGTTTTTTAAATAATTTTTGTCTCAAGTAGAGAAATCCTCTTTTTCTAAATGAGATCAAGCAGGAACATCCAATCACGTGGTTTATAAAAGCAGAGCTGTCCCCTCACCACCTCCCGGTGCTGGGGCGCCTGACACCCCCTGAGCCGGGGCTCGGCAGGCCCCAAGCCTCCAAGTGCCTGCTCCTCTCGGGGCCTCAAGCCCCCAGCAGCCAGGAGGCTTCCTGCAGCCAGGAGGAGCCCCCGCACCCCAGGCTGAAGGGCATCAAGCACGAGGAGAGGGGCTGCGGAGAGGGGCCGTCTCATTCCTTCTCATTCCCGCTCGGCAGATGAAGAAACCGAGCCCAGAGCCAGAGACGCCGGCCCGGGCTCTGCAAGGTGCCTGGGAGCAGAGCTGCAGCTGGAACCCGCGGCAGGTCAGGAAGGAGCAGGACCCGCGCAGGAGGGGTGGGCCGACGCGATCCCGGGTATGCAGGGCAGCCCTGCCTCCCCGCCCCAGGATTACCACCGCCCAAGACCCCCCCCCTCCAGCCGGCAGTCCTCTCCCCCCAGACCCAAAGCTAAGACGACCCCTTCCTTCCTGGAGCAGCACACCCTCAGGGCTCCCAGAGTGCTCTGGGAAAGCTGGGGGTGGGGGCACCAGGGGTACCCCAGAATACCCAGGGGCTGCGGCCTTACCCACACCTACGCGGATCTCACCAAAGGGCAGCCCACGGCCACAAAGCAGCCTGGAGCGCCCAGGTGTGGCCCCTGCACAGGTGGGCCCGCACCTGGAGCCCTCCCGGGCAGAGGCTAGGGCCTGGGGGGCCACCCTCTTAGGAACCCTGGGTATTTATAGACGCTGCGATCCCCGGTGTTCACAGGAATTCTGGATTGCAGGTAGGGATTCTGTTTACCCTTGGTGTTTGCTGAAGTTCTGAGACTGCGTGTTATTATAAGATTATGAGATTCTAAATTGTATCAAAAGTGTCAGATTCTGTGATTCTTCCAGTCCGGACCCAGCCCGGAGCAGGAGGGAACAGGTTCTGTTCCCCGCCATCCTGGGCCCCAGGCCCGACCCGGGATCACCACCGCCGCCCCTCCCCCACAGGCAGGGCGGCCCGTGCAGCCCCACCCTCCTGCCCCAGCAAGGCCACATAAATCACCCTCCCAATAATATTTGTATCGATTATCTCGATTGGAAGCCTCGGTCGGCTCCATTGTCTCCCCTCCTCTCCCCAGGCTCACAGATGGGGTCCCTCCGCCTCATCTGCGTTTCTAATGGACGGTGTTTAAATGGAGCGGCAGCAGCCAGCCAGGTCCAGGATGCCCTGGGTGCTGGGAGGCTGGGGAGTGCTTAAAAATCCTCCTTGAGAGAGGATGACTGAACCATGAGGTTTGCGGAGATGCACGAGAGGCCAAGACGGCCCAGGGCCTCGCGGCTCCAAGCCTGGTCCATTAGCACTACCTGGGAGCTTATGGGAAACGCAGGAGCCCAGCCCATTGCACACCTACGGAGAGTGTGGACAAGGGGCCTGGGGATTTCGCACGAACTTCTAAGAAACACCGCTCCAGTCCAACCCTTGTGTTTTACTGAAGGGAAACTGAGGCCCAGAGAAGGCAAAGGGCTTATCCAAGGTCACACAGCAAGTGAGAGTTCCCGATTCCCTAGCGCAGGCAGAGGAAAGGAGAGGGCAAGTGGCTTCTGGAGGGATGGGCCAGCGGCTCCCAGACTGCACTCCTGCCCGAGCTCCTGCCTCTTGTCTCGGGGCATGGACAGATGGTTCCGACCAGAGCCTGACCCCCCTGTACTCTCCCAGCCTGGAGGGGCCAGCGAGAGCTTCGGGGACTCCCCAGGAGGGCACCTCCCTCCCACCTTGACCAGCCAGCTGCCCCTTCCCTGGCAGCAACTGGACAGCAGCTCCCAGGGAAAACGGCCACCTGGGTCTGCCCAGCACGGCCCGGCGTCCTGGGAGGGGCAGAGAGGGGGCCCAAGGAGGCGACCAGCAGAGGCGGGAGGAAGGAAGGGATGTGGTGGTCAGAGGGGGCAGGACAGAGATGTGGGGAGGGGGAGAGGGGCGGAAACAAAGAGGAGGCAGAGCAAGCACAGGAAGGAGGCGCGAAGGAGCCACTCAGATAAAAGAGGACACGGCAAGACCGAGCAAGGGGACAGGGAAAGCGAGAGGGAGGGCGACGGAGGCAGCCAAGGGCGAGCATAAGCAGGGAGCAGCGACGGAGGCAGCTGGCCCGGGAGAGGTGCCGGCCGCGGCGGCCCAGCCCTGCCCTGCCCGGCCGGGCCCAGCCCCCAGTGCCGCTGCAGCTGCCACTCGGCCCTACCGTGAGGTCAGCCCTGCCCTGGGGCTGAGGGAAAATAAATGGTGTCCAAGATAAAAGGTCCAGGAAATTATTTGTCTTGTTGTCACGTCCTGGGCAGGGGCCGGCGGGCAGGCGGGGCATCGTCCCAGAAGAGCCGGGGCTGGCAGGCTCGGCAGCCACGGGCCGGGGCGGCGGGGGCCCGCGAGGCTGGCGCAGGTGCTTCCCCACGTCGGGTGGAGGGCCAGGCCTCACGGCAGCCTCTGCTTCTGCTTCCCGGCAATTTTAAATAACTGGCGTGCATGGGGATAGTTGCTCGCTGTCTGTCTCTGCCAGCTGCCCCCCAGGCTCGGGGAGGGAGGAGTCTCATCTGTTTCACTCACTGCTGGGGTCTTTGTGGGCTGGGGGCTCGAGGAGTGAGGGGAGGCAGGGGGTCTCCCTCCTCCCAGCCCCCTCTGCAGAGGCAGCCTGGGAGGGTGGTGCCAAATACCCCCCGAGGAGGGTCAGGCAGTTCCAGGGTCAAGGATGGGTCAGAGGGAACTGTGACCCAAGGTATCACCAGTGCCCATGGCCAGCAGGTGCACAAATTCAAGCTCGGAGCGCACACGCGTATACGGGCGCGCGCACACAGGCACGCACGCATCTCCGCACGGGGCCGATTTCCACCACCGGAGGCAACATCCAAAGAACATTATCCAGAGGCACCCACCCGGGAGCACCTGAACCTGCAGCTGATGCTGCAACGGCTTATTCACGTCCTCAAGGTCACACTCCTGCACCCCCATCTTACGGATGAGGAAACCGAGGCCCAGACACTCCGAGTCACCTGCAGCCAGGCTGTGGCGGAGCTGGGATTTGAACTTGCGGTCTCCGAGGCCGGGAGAGTGGGTGTACGGGCAGAGGGATGGGCACGTACCATACTTGTCCCCGTCCTCGCCGCGGGCGCTGATCCTACGGCCCAGCACCTGGATGTGTTTCCCACTGGTCCGGCTGTAGAGCTGGTACAGCCGCAGCTGCTTACGGCTCACATCGTCCCGAGCCCGCGTCTGGTTCTCCACGTGGATGCGGAAGTCCACGTTCTCCTCGGCCGCCAGCACCTGGGCAGGGAAAGGGGAGAGAGTGAGCCCCCTGGAGCCCCTGGATCACAGAAGAGGCAGCTGAGGCTCAGAGAGGTGAAGCAAGGTGCCTCAGGTGGCCCAGCCAGGAAGTGGCAATGCTAAGAATCAGGCCTAGGTCTGTCTGACAACAAAGTGTGTTATCTTTCCACCTCAATCCAGGATTAAGGCACGAAGGAGGGAGTGCAGCTCTCTCATGCGACCTTGGGGGTGCAGCCGGTTCTGCCCCAGCTTCCTTCTGGGTAAAAGGGTAGGGCAGAACCTGATTACACACCAGGGTCGCTGAGGGGATAAAGTAAGCAAATAGGAAGAAATGTTCCAAAACCAAGACAGGAGAGGAATGGGGTAAGGATAACTGCTCTCGTGGTCCACAGCGGGGAAGGAGAGGGGCCTGGCAAGCCTCCCGTGGGAACGACAGAGCCAGCACCCAGTGCAGTTTCTCCTGGGGAAGTGATGCTGGGGTCTCCTCCCCACTCCCAGGAACCCGCATGCTGATCCCCACCGCCAGGCATGCGCCCACCTCCCGGGCCCCTCTCGGGGACACCTTCACTTTGCATTCCCGTTGAAATCTCCTGCAGCCCTCTGTCCACTTCCTCCAGTGGACACGTCCTCCACCTCTGCTTAGGCCAACACAATCTCCCCAGTCCCCCTGTCCACAAGCACTGGCCATCGCCTGGACCGCTTGCCCCCGCCTCCTCGCCAGCCTCCTGCTGCCACTCTAGCCCTCTAGCAGTCTGTCCTCCACCCACACCCAGGTGCCTTGTCTAGTGAATCCTTCCTCTGCACGCTCTCCAGGGCTTCCCGCAGCCTCCAAGCCCTGCGTGGCGAGACCGTGGCTGCTCTTCTGCCTTCCTCTCCTACGACTCTCTCCCCTGCAGGTGCTATGGCCCCCCTAGAGCACTAGGCCTGTAAGCATCCTGAATACACTCCTGCCTCAGAGCCTTTGCACCTGCTGTTTCCGCTGCCTTGATGCTCTTTCCCGGATTTACATTCTGGTGCCCCCAGTTCATCCGGGTCTCTACTCAAATGTCACCTCCTCAGGCAGGCCTTCCCTGACTGCCTTTCTGAGACAGCACCTACCTCTGTTACTCTCTACCTCTGCATCCACCATGCTTTCTTTTTCTCTCTAACCTGATGTAGCCTGTATTTATCTATTTCTTTTCTTTTTCCCCCACTAGACGGGCAGCACCATGAAAGTTGGAGCTGTGTCTTTCTTGTTTGCTGCTACATCCCAGCACCTAGCACAACAGAAACCCAAACGTTTGTTGAGTGAATGAATGAATGTTGAGAAGACCTGGCATCCTGGCCTGCCGTTTAGCATTAATGCAGGTTTTCCCATGACCCACTAACTGCCTCCCTGTTCCATCCCATCTGAAACATAAAAGTGAACGGTGCTCTGGGTTAGTTCTGTGCACTCACGAGGCCTATGGCACAATTCCAGGCACACGGGAGGCCCCACGGGACCCTGTTCCCATGAAACCCTGTAGCAGAGCCCCCAGAACCTTGGCTGCCCATGCCTCTGTCTCACATGTTCTGCTCATGGCTACAGTCCCGGGTCTCTGTCCCCAAGCTGACCAGCTTCCGTTCTCCCACCCAAGGCGGGCCCTGCAGGGCTGTATTATTATACAATATTATACTGTATTAGTTAACCTTCACAATAACCCTTAGGGTAGAAGCATCCTCCCATAGTGCAGATGTGGAAACTGAGGCTCTGAAGCTTAAATGACAAGGTCACAGAGTGGGCACCCGCACAGTCAAAGCCAGGTCTTTGTGGACCCCAGGCCTGGGCTGTCTTCCACAGCTGCCGGGCCTCAGGCCCCGCTCTTAGCCCCCTCTTGCAGAGCCCCACTGGTCCCCCCGGTGCTAAATACTGTGATGACCAGGAGCACCAGCCCTAGGTTCAAAACCCAGGGGCAGGGGAGCAGATGGAGCCCAGGAGTTGAGCACCTGCTTCCCACATATGATGTCCTGGATTCGCTCTCGGATACCTCCAAAAAATAAAAAAATAAACCGTGGCCACCACCCCCTTGCTAAGGGACTTTAGAGGCGGTACTAACCTCCCTGTGCCTCAGTTTCCCCTCCTATGAAATGAGGGAGCTGATGATGCTACCTGCCCCGTGGATCACTGTTAAGGTTAAACACATAAAGCAATACAGAAGGTGCTGCACAGGGTAAGCGCTCACAAGGGGTAACGGCTCATATCATGACAGGGAGCCCCTTTAAGAGGCTCTGAGGGAAACCCTGCAGACCGGAAGGCTCTCCAGAACCCAAGCCCGTCACACTCACATGGACTCGGGACAGCAGTTGGGGACCATCGCCTTGGATGCTACCAGCGACCCCAGGCGGGGGCAGGGGGCTGGCCCGCTGGCCCCAGGGTGTACCCTCTTTCACCCTGCCCCTCCACGGCCGCCCACCCACCCACCGCACCAGCCGCAGCCTGCGTCTTGCACCTGGGACCCTCCTCAGGGCACATCCTGCTCTCCAGGAAGGCAAGTACCGCAGTACACCCCGAGGCCCACACCTGGCAGGCATTTGTCTTCAGGACCCCCTGCCCCGACCCCAACCTTCCTGGCCCCTCCCTTCCTGCACCCCACCCCCGCCCCCCGGGCCCGCCTCCAGCATGCCTCCCTGCCCCCCAACTCTCCTCCTGCTCACGGGAGACCTTATCGACCCGAGGTCAAACCAATCTCCTAACCCCGGGGCCCAGAGGGGCGCTGCCCTGCCCTAGAAGCCGGCCTCCCATTAACGATTTTTCTCCCCGGCCCACTGGAGAGAGGCAGCGTGGGTGACCCAGGGTCAGCAGGGGCTATTGGGTGGCCCTTTCCCAGGAGGGGGGGGACAGTCCATCTTGTCCAGCTCCCACCATGTAAGCCACACTCTGTGGCCTGCTCAAGCCCGAGGGAGGAAGCGGGGGTGGCCTCGGACCCGGAAATAGGGGCCGTCCTCCCCAAAAGGCTGCGGGAAGCCTGGGCTTCCTGTGTAAGCCCCCTGGTGGGCTCTCGGCCTTTGCACAGGCCGGACACCCTGTCCCTTCTGCCTGGCTGACGCCTGCCTCCAGGTGCCTCCGCCCGCAGCCTTTCCCTACCCCAGGCTGGGGAGGGGCCGCCCCGGGCATCCCTGGAGAGCTGAGAGCTTGTCTGGTTCATCCCTGGACATCCCACCCTGCCGGGGGAGGTGCTCAGCACACGTTCGTCCCACGCAGAGCAGAGTGCCCCACGCAGGGATGGCGCGTGACGCTTTACACTCTCGACCGCTGAGCGCTCCCTGGTCCAGGCACTATGCTAGCAAGCACTCCAGGGCCAGCGCATCATTCTCACAGCCACTCGTGGCGAGGGCACCAGTTACAGGCCTCGGAGGGGCCCAGCCTTGGAACAAGGGGCAGCGGAGGCCCGGGGACCCCAGAGGCAACCCGCCCAGAGTTCACGCAGAGCAGAGCTGCCCCAGGGAGCGCCCGCTCCTCTGGACTGTCCCACAACAGCCAGCGCTGCTCTCTCCCTGGCTCACACTCCTCCAGGCGCACAACCATCAGGGGCACTGAAGAGCTGCAGGGGAGCCCATGTAGCTCAAGTGGTTGAGCACCTACTTTCCATAGACACCGTCCCGGGTTCGATCTCCAGTGCCTCTCAAAAAAAAAAAGCTGCAGTGTGAAAAATGTCAAATGGTTGCAACCCTGGCAAGGCAGGCAAGGGGCTGGCCTAGAACAGATGTCTCCTCGCGGCTGGCAGGCTCCTCTGATTGCTTGGCTTTCCCCACGCCCATCCCCACGCGTGAACTATCCTCGGGGCAAGCCGCTGTGCCCACAGCGGGGAGGCCCACAGTGGGGCACCCTGCAGCCTGAGATCCCAAATGCCCCCCTACCCTGTCCCTTCCCCTACCCAAGAGCTTTTGTCTTGGTGGGAATACTCGCTCCCCAAACCAGGGACTGCCCAGACGAAACGTGGGGACCCAGGCCTGCTAGGGTCCCCAGGGTGGGGACATGGAGAGTGGATGCCATGGCCTCACCCTCCCCAGGGGCACAGCGTGACGCCACTTCCCTGCTGGAAACCCCGTGGCCCCTCATGCCCACAGGCACAGTCCTTTCCCACCAGCCCGTCTGCCTTTCCCGCTCCTCCCTCAGGCCCCGTGGTGATGCGCTGATGTGTTGAACTGTGTCTCCCGAAAATAAAAGTTAAGGTCCTGGCCCTCAGGACCTCAGGATGTGAACTTATTTGGAAATAGGATCTTCGCAGAGGGAAGTACATAAGATGAAACCAAAACAAGACCAGTGTCCTTGCAAGAAGAGGGACACTGGGACACGGGACAGACAGACACAGGAGAGAAGGCAGAGGCAGGAGTGGAGAGAGAAGGAACGGCGAGGACTGCCTGGCAAACCACCAGCGCGGGCCCTGCCCACACCTGGACACCCAGAGCTGGGAGAATGGTCCAGGTGTCCTCAGCCCCCCAGGTGGCGGCCAGTTGTACGGCAGCCACAGGACACCAAGGCAGATAAAAGAGCCTGCAGTGATGAGGCCCCAACCCGCGGCAGCTTCCAGAGAGCCGTCCAGGCAGCCCCCTCCTCCCACAGGGGCATCCAGCTCCTGCAGCTCACAGACCACTACTGACTCTGGAAGGCACGTTTGTGGGCTTCTGGTTTCCTCCCGGGCCACATCTCCACCTTCCATGGACATAACACACATCACCTACGTATATTCACTACGTCACCACACACCCCCCGTGGTGGGCTAACAGCACAGCAACGAGCACTAACGGAGCTCCTGTGTTACCTGGCTCCACCCCAAATTGCCAACTTATTTAACTTCTTTAAGCCCAAATGATCTCATCTGCAAAACAGGGATTGTACAAAATAGTTATTTCAAGAAAAGATTATATAGTACTTTTTTCCTCCTTTCCGTGTGCGCGTTTTGTTGAGTTTTTTTAACAGCCACTACTTGTTCAGCACTTGCTCTGTACTAAGAGCCACTGGAGGTCATTAGCCCACGCAATCTCCAGAACAATCCTATCAGTTGGTATGGTCCTGACCCCCATTTTGCAGATAAGGAGACTGAGGCTTGGAGAGGTTAAATCCCACTTGTTCAAAGAGACAGAACTGGAGAGCAAATGAATCAAGATTCAAGCCCAGCTTCTCCTCACTCTAGAACCACCACTTCACCCTCGTTTACGTCCATTCTCCCCTCTCTCCCTCTTCCCTATTTCAGGACAGCCATGGGTCTGGCCACAAGTCTTTGTTGGAGGGTTGGGGATCGTGGAAGGGCAGGGGGTCTTGTGCTCACTCGCCCCCCGCCGAGACACACACACAGAGGAGGAGGAGTCGGGCTACCCTCGGCCCAGGTCCCCCTCCCCAGGTCCCCCTCCTCGGGGCGTCCTGTGAGCCGTGCCCCTGGCCCCAGGCAGCTGCCCCGTGTGGGGCGATTGCCCCCTTGCAGGGGGCAGCCCTCAGGCTTCTGGCCATGTTCTGGCCCCCAGGCAGCTGAGCCGAGGCCTTCAGGGCTCCCCAATTCTGGATGCAGGCCAGAGACCAGCACTCCTCCAGCGGTGGGCCCTGGAAGGCCACCCCCCTTCCCTCAAGGCGGTTCCCAGTTCTTCCTGGAGAGCCGGCTGGACTCGGGCCCGGAGCTGCCGCCAGCCACAGGGCTCTGCAGGTCGTCCTCGTCACTGAGGGTGGCGACGACGCACACCCGTACCGGGCCCTCGGCTGTGCCAGGCCGCTCTCCTCCCTCCTCACACGGCCGAGCAGGTGGGAACCTTTACTACCCGCCGTGTGCCAAAGCAGACACGACGCAGCCCAGGGAACCTGTACAGGAAGTGGCAGCGCCAGGATTTGAACTCATCTCTTGCTCTGAAGCATCTGGCTTTCCCCCAGCCGGCACCCCCTCATACGACAGGGAGGGGGAAGGCCGGGCGCACCCCTGAATCAGAGCTTGGCTCTGACTGGTGTCCACACCCACCCCTCAGCCCCTCTCTCCTCTCACAACCCCCACACCAAGCTCAGCCAGGACCTGGAGTGACGCTGCACAGGGCTGTCCCCACCCCCGGCCTGTCCATTAAGCTCCCAGGGCTATCCGCGTATTGATTGGCAGGGCCGAGCATCAGCACGGGGGGGGGCACCGAGGCGCGCCGCCCCGTGCCCATACATCAGCCTTCCTGTACAGGTCGTCAATACAGGCGCCGTCGCTGCTGGCCAGCCCTGGAGCCAGCCTGGGGCCTGGGGGCAGGGCCCAAAGACCCGTGCTCTCTCCTCCTCCGCCGCCCCTCTCCAATCTCCATTTCAATCCCCTCTCCCTAAAAATTCCTTTAGAGTGGGAAGCAGCTGTGGCTCAATCAGTTGGGCTCCCGTCTACCATATGGGAGGCCCTGGGTTCGCGTCCCGGGGCCTCCTTGTGAAGGCAGGCGCGCCCGCACGCTGCAGAGAGCCACTGGTCGGGGCGCCACGGAGAGCTGACTCAGCAAGGTGACCTAACAAAAAAGGGGACAAGCAAAAAAAAAACAACAACAACACAGAAGAGCAGGCAGCGAATAGACACAGAGAGCAGACAGCACGCAAAAGCCACAAGGGCGAAATAAAAAAAAATCCTTTGGAGTTGGAGAGAGTGGTCATGCATGCACAGGAGCCACGCACAAGCCCTTCGGCATGGTATGCAATGCCCACCACATGAGAAACCTGGTCTTTCCCATCACCCCCACTCCCGATCCTGATGCTCAGCCACCCAACGGCCTGGCATGCCCTGAGCACACCAGGCTGTTCCCGCGTCCACGTAGAACTGTTCCGTGTGCCTGCGATGGCTTTTCCATAGACATGCGCACACACAAACACACATGCACACATTCACACACACACGCAGGGTCCTCTCCACCTGGCGTGCACCCATTTCAAGACTCAAACTGGGCACCTCCTCTGGCCACATCCTCTTCTTGCCCCAGAGTCCGACCTCAGAGCCCTTCGTCTGTGCACCTGCTGCACCCTGACCCCCTGTGCCCCGGCAGCAACCTTGGACTTCCGTCGGCTCCCCAGGGACAGGAGCAGGTCCCAGCCCCCTGTGCCCCAGCATCCCGAGGGGGTGAGAGGGGTGCTCAGTCCAGGCACTTGGCCCCAAAAAACCTCCCCCACCAACCCCCCCACTCCCTGAACCAACGCACACCCTCACGCCAGGTCCTGGGGCAGGTGCAGGCGGCGGGTCCGACCCCCCGACTTCCAGGGACCTGTGAGCTGGAGGGCCAGCGGGCTTCGAGACACACCAGAGGAAACGCACCGGTGCTGTTCCGCTGTCCCCAGGGCCCCGGGATGGCCACACTTCACTCTTCCAGCAACCCCCGGGGGAGGGTCTATCCCGCCGCCCACGCTGAGACGAGCCGCAGGGAGGCCGAGCACCGGGCTCCAACGCACGGCCGCCAAGCCGCGTGGGCACCGCGGCAGCCCAGCGGTTTGGGTCCAGAGCCTGCTTGCCTACCCGTCCCTCTGTAAGTCCCAGCAGAGAAGCTACTGGGCCACAGGAGGGGCACAAAGTGCTATGGGATTCCAAGAGAGAATCTGGGAGGGGTAGAGGAGGGGGGTAAATACAGCTGCCCCAGGGCTGCCATCCCTACCAGCAGGAGCACTTGGAGAAAAAAGCTGACGCCTTGGATGTCTTCTTCATTCCCCCCCCCAAACCCATTCTAGGACCAGACGTGCAGCAGGTGTCCCGTAAATGTGTGCCGGTTGCTAATGAGGCGCAGAACCGTTATTGAGTGCCTACTGCCTACCAGGCCTCAACTTCCAACAGGCTTGGGAAGTGATATTAGTCTCCCTATTTCACACATGATGAGGCAGCAGAGACTCAGAGAGGTTAGGGACCTTCCCAAGGCCACACAGCCTGTGAGTGGTGGAATGGGGATTAAACACAGACTCCAGTTGAATGCCTGTGGCTCCTCACTCAGTCTGGAGGAGGGCCGATGTCCTGTGACCAAAGAAACACGGCCTGCCTAGCTTTCTCCAGCACCCTGCCGCGTGTAACGTAGCTGGCACACACATAAATATAGAATTTGTTGAGCAATTACCATGACTCAATTACTTCTTGAGTATCAGTCACTGTGCCAAGTACTTGGTGTGCCTTATCCCTTTTAGTCCTCACAATAGCCCTTAGGAAGTAGGTACTTCTCATTACCCCATTTGACAGACGAAGACAAGCGAGGGGCAGACCTGACAGCTGAGGACTGTGCCTAACAGCTGGTAAGCAGCATGGCAAGATTCAAACCCGGGTCTCTGCCATGCCAAGGCCCCTGCACTCAAGGACCACAGAAGCCACTTAGCCCACCTTACTGTTAGGCAGCCGGGGAAACTGAGGCACAGGAGGGCCACCCCACAGTGCGTCAATGACAAAGCGAAGACGGGAACTTAGGGATCCCGGGAGTCCGTCTGCTCTGAGGCCCACGGGAGGCTTGCCCTTGGCCCCGTTCTTGGCACGGCCACGCTTTACATGGGCCTGAGACCTTATGCTACTTAAATGTCTGAGCCAATGAAATCCAGACATCTCCCAGCTCCTACCAGGAAGCCTGACTACAGCCCGCGAGGCCCTCTTATGCATGGACATTCTGAGGTTCCAGGCTGAAGCCCCATCCTCAGGCTCAAAGCGTGGGCAGCAGCCCATGTCCGTCCTGGGGCCAGATGGCGCTCCTCCAGCCCCGGCTGTGCTGCCGGCCCTCGGCCTGTCCTTCCCCTCAGGCCTCTGCCCCAGGTCCCTGTCCGTGGGCAGCGGGCAGAGCCAACCCGCAAACAAAATACTGCGCGCACGAGGCCCAGCAGGCCAGCCCAGACCCCAGAAGGGAGTCGGGGAAGACCTCCTCCCCCTGTGACCAGGAGGTGGCAGTGCCCCAGCCAGGGGGATGAGACGGAGGCCAACCTCCCACGGCGAGAGAGGCACGGGAGCTGGATCTCGAAACAGAAACCGACTCCACCGAGCAGACCCGACAGGAGAAGAGCCTGGAGGCTTAGCAGCGTCTGCAGTTTTAGTGAGCCAGGGAGCAGATGAGGCTGGAGAGAGACCAGCTCACAGGGGGCTCCCACGTCCCAGGCCCCTGGGAGAAAGGACTGCAAACCTGAGACTGGACTACCAGTAACAGGATAACAACACTTACAACATGCTCAGAGACCTTAGAAAGGAGAAGCTGAGGCCCAGAGAGGCTAAGTAACTTGCCCAAGGTCACACAGCAATGACATGGAAGAGCCACCAGGGACCTTCTGAATGCAGCCTGTGGACTCGAGCCCTTTTAATAAGACTGGGTCCTAGAGCTGGGCAGACCCAGAGTTGAATCCCAGCTCTGCCTCTAACCGTGCGGCCAAAAGCAGGTTACTTCCTGCCTCTGAGCCTCACTTTCTTCATCTGCAGAATGGGAAAAGTAACCCCTAACTCCAGCTGGTTCTGAGGCTTAGCCCCGTGATACAGTGAGCACTCGCTAAGTGGCAGCTGCTAGGAGGATTGCTATTGGTGTTAGTCTCACAAGCCTGTGCCCGGGCTTTCCACCCCTGCAGTGTTCCTGCTGGAGGACTAGCTTAGAACCAAAAGACCCTGCTGAGGCCAGGTCATCTCCTCCCTGTCCCCCTCCAGTCTCCTCAGGGGGCTGATGAGCTGGCCAAGTTGCCCAGGCCGGGGTGAAGGCAGCACCTGTTCCCCCCGACATGCCACAAGCAGGCTGACACTGGCCGTGCCAAACACAAGAAATTTTAAAAATCCACCTCCTTATCTCGGGGCAAGTGACACTCCCAGGCTACAGGAGTGCTGATGGGGCACCCCACTCCCCTTCCGTGCCAGGGAGAGAACCTTGGGGGGAGGGTATGGACCCTCACACCCCGCCCCTCCAGCTCCCATCCCTGGCCCTGGGACCCTTCCAGATCAGCACATTCCGGTAAGACTGGCGCCTGCAGACTCCAAGCCCGACGCCCTCAACCCCGGAGACACCGACCTGGGCTCTGATTGCCCCCCTACCTCCACCGGTGCCATCCAAACAGAATCTCTCACTGTGGACTCCGAGCCCACCTCGTGGGACTCAGTTTCCCATCTGATGTATTCTATCAGAAAAAGGCAGCTTGGTATGGCTGGAAGACAGGATTTTGAAGCCAAGGTCCTGGATCTTGGTCATGGCCTTGAACAAGTCTCTTCCAGGGTCCACGCCTCCCTGGAAACAGGAAAGTCCTGCCCTCCCTCCCCAGCCCCTTGCAGGGTGGTGGAAAGAAGGAAGCTTCCCGAGGTAAAACAATGCTTTGAAATTCTCACTGGCAGCACTTTCTCTTCTTACCCTGGGCAAGCCACTCCTCCCGCACCGTGGGTCCCTCCTCCGTTAAACCGGAGGGGAGGCACCCTACCTCCCCACACCTGCCGGCAGAGGAGGGGCGTGATTAAGCTAACTCCTGTGATTGAACCAGCTCCTGCTGGCTGGCTCTAAACTGGGAGCCTCTGGAGGCCGGGGCCTGGCTAGGTCTCCTTCCCAGGGCGGACAAGAAGCAGGCTCCCGGCAAGGGTGACCTGACCGAATGGACAGATGGGCGCCGCGGTGGCTTCAGGAAAGTCAAAGTTCCGGCCAATAGGGCAGCGGCCCAGAGCACCCTGTGCCCGGTTTCCCCCTCCTAGCCCGCTCCAAGGGGCTGCGCCTCCCGGAGGCGGCTGTGGGGGAGGTCAGGCCGGGAGGGGGCGAGGACGGGAGCTCCCAAACTCGCACTCACCGTGCGGGGAGAGAGGAAGCGGCGCTGCGGGAGGGGCCCGGGGCGGGCGGCCGGCGGAAGCCCCCTCCCCGCGCCCCGGGCCGCCCCGCGCCCGGCCTGTCTGGGGAGCGCCGGGACCTCGCGGAGCCTGGCGGCCGGAACAATGTCGGGCAGGTGCCGGCCGAGCTGCGTGAAAAGCCCAGCCCGGTGTCATTGTCAGCGCTCAGCCAAGTGCAGAAAAGCAATTTACTGGTCACGCCGCATGCTCCCTGCGGAAATTTTTTAAATTCTTCCGATTTGAGCTATCCGCGGTGTCCCGAGTCGTGTGGAGAAGGGATTTTATTAAATTCCCAGCTTCCCGCTTCCTGGGGTGGCCGCCGGCGAGGGCGGGGCTCACCCCACGGAGGGGGCAGGGCAGGGTCTGGCATTGACTGTGCTCACGGAAACGTGGCTGGGGGCGGGGACCCATTCTGGGCCTGGGGGCTGACGGAGGGAAGGGGGAGAAGCCCCTAACCCCACGCTAAGACTGGACCGACCCCCAAAACACGGAGGTGGGGGGGGGGAGAGCATAGGTGTATCCTTTTCCCAGCAAAGCTATGTGCCCTCCTAGGTGGATGAGAATTTGCAAAACTTCTTCCATCTCCATCGTCTATCACTTCAGCCTCCCAGCTACCCACATCACAAATGAGGAACTAAGACTCCCAGCAGTCGGGGTTTAGACCAAACAGTAAAGGGAGATCCTAGTCACCACCCCAGAAGCATCCCCTGCCCTCTGAAGTAGCTGCTCTCCTGCAGTCTGGAACCACCCCCAGCCTACCACCAACGCCACCCCATCTTTGTCTGTGGGGCGCACAAGGGGATATTAGCCTGCCAATCTTGCCTGTAACCCTCTAGGGTAGCTTTTCTTTCAAGGATGCTGGGCGCTTTTGAAAATCTGTGGGGGACTGGGAACCCCCGCCAGATGTAAGCCCATTTGGGTACCATTTTGCAGGCAGTGTTTCAAGGATGCCCGCTCCCCTCCCCCTCAATCCCATCCTTAGACACCAAAGGGTGCAAGGTCCACGGGTTAAATACCAACAGTCCTGGCATTCTGGATGGAGAAAGGCTGGGAGGGACAAAGGGGCAAAGGAAGGGGGAAGGTAGAGGTAGGACAAAGGTAGGGGAGGGGCCAATCCAGGGAGAGGGCAAGGAGGCGGCTGTGCCCTCACCTGCTTGGCGGCTGCCTCTGAACCGGACCCAGGAGGACCACCCAACTCTTTCCCCAAGAGGCTGGCTCTCGCTCTGGCCAAAAAAGTAGAGGTGGGATGAAGAGTCAGGGATCCCTCCCTCACACTCCCCCAGAGAACACAAGGACCACACAGCAGCTCCTCCAGGCCCACCTGCCCACCTCATCATCCGCCACCCCCACCCCGAGGCTCAGCGCTCAGGCCACGAGCCCTCTCGCCCAGGTCAGACAAGCAGACACCCTAACGTGACCCCGGGGCCTGCCCTCTGCTTGGGGACTCAGCTGCAGAGCGGGCAGGCCATGCTGGCACTGGCCTTTCTCGGACACATCCACTCCACCTCCCACCCCCGTCACCACACAGGGTAACATCTGCTTTGGCCAACAGCCAGTCTTAAGTTACTGACTCCAGTTGTATTGATTCAAGGAGTCACTGGGGATCCCCCTGCCTGCCCGAAAGAAGGAAAGAATCCATCAGTTTGTCCATCCATCCATCCTTTCATCCCACAACGGGCTGCCCGCAGCTCAATGTCCATCATGATGACAAACAACCCTCCTACACAAGGGGGCAAGGAGAGAGACCCATTCCACCACCACCACACACCGCCAAGAGGCTGCTGAGCCTCCAGCACACTCCACACATGCAGCACCCCTGCTAGAGGTTCTCTGTAGCATCTGGAGATCCTGAAGGCAAAGGTACAAGCATCCTCTCTGCTAACCCCATGAAGACACCTGCCTTTAACAGAAAGGAGGTTGGGGCAGATACTTCTGTTTTGCCTTGAGTCCTGCTTCTCCAAGGGACCCTCCCTTGCAGCCCTGGGTAGGTGGGGGGCTCGGGCAGTTGGCGATTCCTATTCCCTTTGCATGCCACTCCCCCCACACCCCCATGCTGAGGCAGTTCTGGTCTGGTTCTAATCGGGGCTGAAGTCGGCTCCCTCTTCCCCTCTCTCTCTCTCTCTCCCTCCCCCCTCCTTTTTCCTTCATTTCCACGGCTTTGGAAGCCAGAGCGTTCCAACTGTCTGCGTGCCAAGACCTTCCCGAGTCTGAAAGCTGCTGAAGTAACAGATCAGATTTTAGCAAGTGCTTTCCAGGCTGAGCGCCAAGCCCTCTTCTGATTCACGGAGAGCGAGTGAGCGGGGAGCAGGCGGGGAACCAGCCCTAGGGCTGCAGCACCTTGGGCGAGGGCGTGCGCGGCCCATCCCGGAGCGCCCTCCAGGACCACGGCCCCTCGCCCGGCCCAGGCGCCCTGCTCTGCCCCTCTCGCCCGCATCCCGCTCGTACCTCGCTCCTTCTTTCTCTCAGTGCTGCAAACGTCTTTGAAACCACAGAGTAATTTACAACTGAAGCTTTCTCCCTGGACTCGAAATCCACTCGGCTGAAAGGAGCTTTTTTTGTTTGGAAGAGCAAAAGAGGATGTTAAGGGACGGCTGGCAGAGAAAAATCCTAGGTTCCAACTCCTCACTGGCTGTGGGCAGGGGGCTTGGAGCCGGGCACACTGCTGCCGCGCAGCACACCCGCTCTAAGGATGTCCAACCAGACGAGGCCGCGGGAGCCCACGCCGGCCTGTCCCCTAGCGGAGCCCCTTGCCCTTGGCGGGTCCCCAGCCTGCGCAGGGAGAGCGCGGAGCCGCCCTTCTGCGTCCTGGGAACAGGTGCAGTGGGCTCAGCGCCCAGGAGGGGTGGGGCACAGGGAGGGGGCGCGGCCCAGGGCGGGGGGCTCCGCATCTAGCGCTTGGCAGGGTTTGGAGGGAGGCCAGAGGTAGGAACCCACATACCTGTACCTGGAAGCACAGCAGCAGGAAGTGTAAACACCTGCGGAAGAGAGATGAAGAGGCGGTCAGTGGGACTTGAGGGAGGGGGGCCCGCGGAGACAGACACAGCCGCTGTCGGAAAGTCAGACGAACGGACCCGCGGGCAGACAGAGTCACAGGCACATAGACGGCCAGACAGGGCGGGCAGCCCCGCGCTCGGGCACTTACAGGCAAGTGCAGGCGGAGGGCGCTGAATACATCGCTGGGCGGAGGGGAGGCGGCGGCTCCTAGCCCAGCCTGCACATGTCCGCTCCGCGCGGCCGGGACCGGGCGCCTCCGCCGCCGCCGCCGCCGCCGCCGCCGCTGCTGCTGCTCTCTCCTCGCCGGCTGCTGCTGCAGACTCTGCTGCTCCGGGGCGCTCCGCGGCGCGCCCTGCGGCATCAGCGCCCCGCGCGGCTCCTCCCGAGCGCTGCGCCCTCCGGGCTGGCGCGGGGGCTGCGGGGTGGCCGCCGCTGGGCAGGGGGCACCCGGCCGGTGCGGGAAAGCTTGTTCACTGCTGGCCGTCCGGGCGTCCAGGCGTCCGCGGGAGGCTGGCCGCCTAGCTCACTCCCGGGGTAGCATTCGCGGCGGGGCCGAAGCTGGGGCGCGTTCTGCGGCCGGGGCGCGGGGCTGCGTGGGGCCAGGGGTCAGCGCTCCGGCGCCGGGGCGCGCGGCTGCAGCGCGAACGCGTCACGGCCGCTCCGTCTGGGCGCCCGCCGGCTCATGTCTCCTCCTCCGCGTCTCTCCGGCCGTGCGCATCGCCGCCTCCCACCGCTGGCGGCGGCCGGGGCGTTTTCTACGCGCGGGCGGCGAGGGGGCGGGGGGCCGGGGGCGGGCCCGGGCCCGAGCCGGCACAATGAGGATGCGGGGTCCGGGGGCTCCCCCCTCGGGGCGCGGCCGGACGGGCGTTCAGCTCGCCTGGGTGCGCCGCGCCCACATCAAAGGCGGCCCTGTCTGCTTGCCTGCCTGCCGCGGCCTCTCCGCCGCCTCCTCCTCCTCCCGGCGGCTCCGGGTTGGAGGGGAGGCTCTCAGACTCCCGGCGACGGGACCTGCAGCTCCGGAGGGGCAGAGCTCCAGAGGCTGATGCTGGTGATCTCTGGAAGCCGTCGGTGCTTTGCGCCCGGGCGCAGTGACCCCGCGCGACGGCGCAAACGCTGCCCAAATTGGCCAGGCAGCGGGTCCCAAGAACGTAGTTAGATGCGGAGCGTCCTCCCACGCCCACATTCGATACTCGCAGGGACACCAACCAGCGCTTGAGTGGGGAGCGAGGAGAGGGCGGGTCAGGCCCAGCTCCCGAGGTGGCTCCACCGAAGGGGGGTCGCTTTTACACCTCCTGTGGGTCCACGGATCGTGGCGTTTCCCAGTCACCCTCCCGGTCGGCTGGCCACACTAAGTGAGCTCCCCTTTCTCTGTCTCGGCCGCTGGGATGGAGAGTGAGGACTCCGAGGAATCGCCCCCCACCCCCACCTCCCGGGGCGCCGGGGTAGGTTCTCGGGATCCCAGCCCGGCTCCTCGGCGGGCAAGCCAGCTTTGGAAACGCACGGCTGCCACCTAGCGGCCCCGAGGCGTTGCTGCCACCCCGGCTCCGGCGGGGTTACAAGTCCGGGAAGAGCCAGCAGGACTCTGGTCAGCGACTCCTCTAAGCCCTCCTCCGGCCCCCTCCCACCAACCGGGCTGCGATTCGCTTCTATTTACTTACTAACCAAGACCTTTGCTCCTTTGACGCGACCTTCTCAAGATCCTCCTTCTCACCTTCCAGACAGTTCAGTCCTTCCCACCAACCCCACAATGCGGGTGTTCTTGTCACACGCAACTGCCAAGCCGTCTAAATAAAGCCCTTATCAGCCGGGCCCTGCTTTGACCGGATGCTGAAGGAAACAAGGTCATGGTGGGAACGAAACTGAGAGCAAGCTCAAAAAGCAAAACCCAGGAATCCAGACTATTTGGTTAAAAGCCTTTTTTGTTGGCTGAGGTTGATAATTTCCATTTCACAAGAGCATAAACTCAGGCAGGTGCTGTCCAATGGTGCTAATTCCTAGAATTGTGGAATATGAAATATCAGTAATTGTTTCAATTATCAAGCCTCTCTGCAGGCTATTTTAAGCTCGACTAATCAGCTTTCCCTCCCAAAGCTGAAGCTATCTTAGACTCTAATTTCAGCATGGAACAAAAAACGTAGAAATCCTTTTCAAAACCAGGTGCTAACTGGTGGAGAAAGTTCTAGCCAGAAGCTTCAGGACTGAATTTACAGACATTCGATTGCTAGAATTGACCTGTAAAGGTGTTTTACTGGTAAATTCCCATATTCTGGAGGAAATGAGCTGATCCCAAGACAGGATGTAATGACCAACCAAGAGATGAACAGAAATGTGTGCACTGGCCCTCAGTCATTGCCGCCATTCTTGATTTGCTTTACATAAAGCACTCTGGCAGACCTGGGCAAGAGATAATTTGGCTTTACTATCTGCTAAAACAGTGCTTTTTAAGGATCTCATTGCTCAGAATACATTTCCTATTACATTTGAATAGAATGGATACATATAACCACTTACTTCCCATTTAAAAGCATTTTCGGCTCTCAAAAAAGTACATTTGTTGATCTCACCGGTCACACAAATAAGACTGACCAAAAAAAAAATGCAGCCGAGAACAGTTCTGAGTATAAACTCAAAAGTCAGATGGCCTGATTTGAATATTGCCTTTAACATTTACTGATAAATTTCAGCAACAAGTCTCTGAGACTGCTTCCTTATCTGCAAAACATGGCTAGCAACAGTTAACTACTCTTGAGTTGTGAATGAGAGAATCCAGAGGCTGGCACATAATAAAGGCTCCAAAAGTTTATTAACTATTAACTAATGATCATAATTAGGGTATTCAGGCTTTTTTTTTTACCATGCTGTTTTTATCTGCGTGACTTCATTAAGTGGAGAGGCAGGATCATTTTCAATTTACAGCTGAAGCATCTAGCTAGAATCTTTTAACCTCAAATCCAGTCATCTTATCACGTTATTCCTTTTTCCCACTATTCACACCTTCAAACTTAGCCTTCATGTACCCGTTTACTATATGCACAAATCTTGGTTTTCTGACTTTTGACAGCTTTATGTAGCACTTACTATGTGCCATTAATTTGGTAGTCACTTACCGATTCAATCACTTTTTACATAGATCCTTTTCTCAAGCACTGAGTGAACAAGACAAGGTTCCTGCACTAAAATCACTTAAGCTTCTACTAGGAATGATAGACGATCGGCAAATTAGCCAGGCAATTCTCGCTTGTGTCGACTGCTTTGAGGGAAACAAATGGATGTCGTGGCAGAAAACAGTAGGGGATGTAGTGGTCAAAGACCTTTTAGTAACATTTAGGCTAAGACACAATGGTGGAAGAGCCAGCCACACAAAGGAATATTTCAGGCAGAACTATCAAGTGGCCTGCAGTGGGAAAAGGCTTCATGACTGGCAGGTCAATCAGTAGTGGCAAGAGATTAAGGGTGAAAACAGGCAAATGCTTGATCATGACCTGTAGGCCATCATAAGGAGTTTGGATTTTAGGTGCAATGAGTAACCAACTATAGTTTTTTAACTGAAGTATTATTTACATCTTAAAATCATTTACAATTTTTACAACCATCTAATTGAGTGTGCAGGTCAGAGTTTTGACATAAAAACCCACATAACCACCCTGTAATTTTAAGTATTCCATTACCCCATCTATTTTCATATAAATGGCACCATATAGAATGTGATGTCCTGAGGCTGGCTTCGCTTCATTTGGTGTTTGAGATATTCATTGTTCCACTTACCAGTAGTGGTTCCTTTTTAGTGCTATGTAGTATTCAATAGTATGGATATACCACAATTTGTTTCAAGGGCTTTTAAACCAGGACAAGACCCAGTTTGTTTTAAAAGCTTAACTCTGACTGCTGGATAAAAGATGGATTGGAATGGCCCCACAGTGGCAAGTAGGGTCACTGAGAAAGTTGTTAGCAGTCCAGAAAATATAGCATCTTATGCTAGGTGTGGTCATGTGCTGGTCTGGTGTTTGAGTAACACACACAATTCCCAACTTTAAGTTAGTAAGCTCAGGCAAGTTTACCTCTTTCACTTTTCTGAGCAGGTTCTCATCTGTAAAATTCCTGATTATAATAAAGGGAGTTGAGAAAGTGCGTTGACTGCTAACCTAATGGAATATAATGCCCCACACAACAGAAAGCTATTTTCTTACTAAGAATCCTAAGCAGCTAGAACTTTACCTGGGACAGTGTATTGAAAACAGCAATGCAATCTGACACTTTTTCACCTCTTCTCCAATCCTAAGCCTTGACAAAAGTATAATTTGGCAACTCCATGAAATATAAACATTGTGAAGGCAGAAATATTGACAACAAAGAACAGAGAACACAGCTTCAAGCACTTTCACAGCTTCATCTTCAATAGGATGAAGCAGTTTCTACAAATAACCCTAGAGCAGACAGGCCTCAAAGGTTTTCTCAAAACCAACTCTTGAAACCATCACAGCATTGAAACCTGGGACTTCTATTGCCAAGTCCATGAGTCACGGAGATTTTTGGTAAAACCTTGGATGAAGTAGTCTAAAAGACTTTTTTGACATAACTTCACCTTTGCATTCCCAGAGCTTAGACCACTCTTTTGACTAAGAGACTCGGTATACATGTGACCCTCAACTTTTTGGGGGACAATTTCAAACAAAAGCCCCACACCCTAAACAATGTTTCTCTCTCCTTGTTCAAGCTATTAAATACTATGCCAAACCTAACCTATGCAGTAGCTTTTGCAAACTTTATTATACCACAGCCTTTTGCTATCACCTACCCTCATTTGCACCATTCAGTTTTTTGGGTGCACTGATCTGCTTACACCCTAAATGGCCTTTTTAACCAATCTTGTTTTTTTAACTCCATAGTTTTCTGCTTGAGGTTGAAAGGAACAGCCCATGAGATCTGCAGAGCTTGCACTCAGGACCTACCCCCTAAGATTACCAAATGAAGAAAATCCTTCCTTCAGGCAACCAATAAATCATTGCCCTCAGTTCTAAAAGCTCAAAAGGGATTCCATGAACTAAAAAAGTTATTTTAGCATCAAAATTTATATATATAGTAAATTGAAATAAAATTACATGAGAAACTGAATTCATGATGCCCAAATTTACTGGTTAGTTTTGGATATATTACTGGGATATCCACCCATCAATTCTGAAAATGCCTCAATGAAAAACACCTATTTCTGTCAGTTAGGTACAAACAGATAATAAGAATGGGGGTTTGATTTAAACAAGTGATTAATTTCTTAAAAAGCCAGCAGAATAACAGTATTCCTCAAGGCAAAGCCATTGAGAAAACTCAGTCATAAAAAGCTTGGAAATATTTGGAAATGAATAGAAATGGTGAAAGCATATCCTAGTGTTTGTAATTAGCAGTGCTAATATATGGGTACGATAGTGGTTAAAAGGGAAAGCCTAAGGATGTGTTTATCCCTACAAGGAAAGGTGAAAAATGAAACATGAGACTATATAGCAAAAGAAACCCTCTTGTGAAAAAAATGAATATGGTTTATAATAAGCATGAGGGAAGCGGATGGCTCAAGTGATTGACTCCTGCCTACCACACACGTGGGAGGTCCTGGGTTCAGGTCCCAGTTCCTCCGGGAGAAGACAAGCCAGACAGTGCGCTTGTGTGATGCACTGGCGCTGGGAGCTGACTCAACAAGATGACACGACAGAGACACAGAGGAAACACAATGAGAGACACAATAAAGCAGGGAGCAGTGGTGGCTCAAGTGACTGAGTACCTCTATCACACACGGGAGGTCCCAGGTTCGGTTTTTGGTGGCCTTCTGAAGCAGACACACCATACAGCGAATGGACAGAGAGAAGACAGTGCAAACAAGGGGGGCAGAGGAGAAATTTAAAAAAAATTTTTAAACTAAAAAAAAAAAAAAAAGCATGAAAATGTTCTTCCTTAGAAAAGAACAAATGTATATTAATGTTGTTAATATAAGGCCAATATTTGGGCAAAAACACAACCAAGGCAAACTACAGGCAGTAGTATATATTACTATATACTATACACACTATATACTAGTATATATTAATATAATCTTCCATCAATGGTAAAAAGACATGCTCAATAAAAACTTAACAAAAAATACAATACAAAATGCAAATACAAATAAATTAGAGACAGAAAGAGATTAGCAGTTATGTATGACAGGAGAAATTGAGGTGGCTACTATGTAAAGGGTAGGGATTTTTTGCTTTTTGGGTAAGGAAAACATTGAAGTGATACACAACTCTGATTATACCAAATGCCACTGATTGTACAGTTCAAATGGACTGTATACTTTACGTTCAATAAAATGGATTTTAAAAAAAGAAAATTCACATTCAGGACTGACTTAGGTGAAATTTATTCATCAGCAGGTACTAAAAAAAGTAAACTCCAGACCACCTAAATCAATTACCATTCTTAATGCCTTGATTAAAATGCAAGTCTATCTAGCGTTCCCCTTTATGTAAGTTTCCTTATACATTTGCTTTCAGCAATTAAACTAGCATCAATCTCCAAGATTAGCAATGTTTACACTGTCCTATAAATTAGTCTTTTTAAGGAAGAAATTTCCTAAAGCATAGGAGGGAAATCAGATTACCAGCATACTTAATTAGTTGACACCTATTAACTAGTACTATTAAGCTTCTTTGGAGGAAAAGAAATCCCCATCTCTGCCATTCCACAAAACAAGCCAAACCCTATCTGGAACCTTTTTCAATGATGGATCTGTTTAGCTCTATTCAATTGCGTGAGGAGAGGCGGGCAAGAGAACAGCACAATCAGGCCAACTGCTTTCCCTCAGAATGTATAGGACAGACTTTTGCCAGTGTCCTTTAGCTAAACCAAAATAAGGTTTAACCAGTCTCAAACAAACTAAAATACCAACCTACAATTTAACTAAGACATTAACATATAATCTCACTTCTTAACTGTCAACTGAAACTACCTACAATACAATGTATCACATACCACTATTACATGCAACACTAGGGAAGAAGCGATTCTGAGTTGAAAGCATCTCTGCTAATCTCTTATCTGTAGTGTTATTTGAATTTTTTAATCAAATATTTAAACTAGTGGATATGCTTGGACTTCTAATCAATTTAAAGTAGATGGTCTTTTAAGCCTCAAGTATATAATGTCCTTTAAAAATGTAGGTACTTTCCAAAGAAAGACTGAACATGTGTCTATTAAAGCCATTAAAATGAAGGTATCTAGATAAATCACAAGGAAATATATGTCCTCAGAAATGGAAATTGACCAGTATCAATGAAGGAAAACCAAAAACTAAATGACTAGAACAGGCAAATGATACCTGATAACTGGGATGGACATTAGATAGAACAGTACGACTCATAGTCCCGTTTCCCCATCTTCTCTCTCTAGAGAACCCGAGAGATCTACAAGCCCCTATCAAATGAATACTTTCAAATAAAATGTAACAGAAAACCTTATCTCCCCTAAAATTTGAAACAAAAATGAGGAAAAGCTGAGAAAACGAAAGGCCTAAGAATTGATGAGAGTAAGGTGGGAGACTTCATTTTCCCAAGAAAACACATCAGAACAAGAGAAACAAGCCTGCAGAGCAAGTCCTTACAGGGCCCAGAACAAACCAAGATACATTACTTATGAAATTTCACAGCACGAAGAGTATAGCAATCTTGAGTAGCTCTCAGAAACAGATCAGAAAATATATGAAAATGACATTGGACTAGGCAGAAAAAGGAATAATTTGAAATTCAGACAAAGACTTTCAGTCTAGAAGCTGACATTTTCAGATATACAAGAAGTCAGGAAGTGCCCTTTTAAACACTACCACCAGAGGATATACAGCAGGAATCAGAACAGTGTATCCAACCCCAAAGTCCCAACATCATGCAATCAGTTCAAAGTAGAATAGAAAAGGGGGTTCTAAGAATTAACCCCTGAATGCCTTCATGCATTTGATAAATTCTCTCCCATGGATTTAGAATGTACTAAATTTTATATACTATTACTATTCCTGGGCAAACTTTTCAATGGTCAGAGAAAACACTGAAAACAATAATTTTCTGTTCTGGTTCAGATGAGGGACTTACACTGCTTTTCTTTGCAAGTAAGCAGGCCAGGACAGGCAGGCAGGGGGTCTGATGAAGCATTTGGAAACATGTTTGCATAAGCATAATTTGTTCATTATCAAAGAGGGAAGTATGAGCAGTAAGTCTTCAATCTTTAACAAGATCAATATATTCATAAAATTGATAAAAACCGGCTACATAGTTCTGCTCCCTGGAGTCTCTGGAAAGAAAAAGCAGAAACTGTTTCTCATGGTTTTTTAGGAAACTATTTGATATTTTTAACCATGTACATTTACTTATTTGACAAAGTATAAAAAAGGTAAATAAGTGAACAGAAAAAGTGCTACTTTATTAAAATACTGAGTTTATTTCACATGTATATTTTGTCTCCCCACCATTTCCATTTGTCTGACCACTGCTACTACTATGTCCTATCATAACATTCCATACATACTTAAAACCAAGCAAAGGGTGGAGTTCCATCTTTAAAAACTAAACAGGCATTTTGGACAACACAT
Source organism: Dasypus novemcinctus (assembly GCF_030445035.2). Taxonomy (NCBI): domain Eukaryota; kingdom Metazoa; phylum Chordata; class Mammalia; order Cingulata; family Dasypodidae; genus Dasypus; species Dasypus novemcinctus. Next base: position 181,961,814 of record NC_080674.1, on the reverse strand, counting down.
TCTTGGCAAAGGAACCTGGACAACATTTATCAGACACGGTAGGGAAAGTTCTCACTCTGCATTATAAAAAGGACAGCCAGATATCAACTGTTACAGAAATGAAATAAGACAGAAAATTTTAACAAACTGTTGAAACTATTTTCTTAAAGAGACTTCCTCCACTGCCAGAGATCTTGAATAGCCTGGGGAAGAAAAAAAAAAGTTGTCAAAGAACAATCAACACTGCTTAAACATCAGTAAATTAAGCCACACCTCTTTGCACATACCTATTTTTCATTCTCACCAAAAAGAGTCACACTAATTAAGAATTTCAAGGAAATTTATACTCAGATATAATTTAATTTCATATACTTCAATTCAGACATAAAATCATGATTCTTTGTACGGAGTCAATTACACTATTAGAGTCAACTTACCAAACGGCTTAGATTTTTAAGTAAAGGAATTCAAGGTCAGCCAACATAGCCTGAACTTCACCTGCCCTGATAGCAGATTTAGGGTTGCCAGATTTAACAAATAAAAATACAAAAGCACCAGTTAAACTGAAATTATCCCCATCTTTGTATATGTATACCAAAATGACAATGTTCCAGACACTTATACTGAATAAATTATCTAACTTATATTCCTCTTTATATCACATTTCTTGATCAGAGACTTTTTAAAACGTCTGACAGTATAAGAGCTTTGTCAATTTTCATTTCCTTCAACTGAACATGATTCCACTTGTTCCCATACCAGAAGCACACTTAATATCCATGTAAAAGAATCTAAATCCTCAACGTTATGAAATAAATCCATTTCAAGTGAGTCATGGTAAGAGTGGTAATAATTATCCCTAATTATCACTTGGATGTTGGAATTTCTTTCCCTGTTCATAGGTAATGTTCCTTTTAAGAACAGTCTTGATGTAATTTATTCTTTAAAAAGCATTCAACAGTTCCTCTAAAGCAATGGAATAGTTCAGTGGACCTGTTCTCTTTTTAACTTATATAATTCTATTGCTAAAAGGACTAATAACTGAAATAAGTAGGCTCTACTCAATGGATTACTAAAAATGTCATAAAAAATGGGGGGAGTGGCTTTTCCTCAGAATAAACTATATTTGTTAGTCAAAAGTTTTCAATGTGAGCAAATCAAATACTGAGTGCCAGCAAACAACACAAACCCTCTAATCAAAGTTCAAACAACATAAATGCTAAAGAGAATAATTTCATGGCAGTTACTACTTCAATGCCAAAAGAAACATCAAATACTCCTTGACCAACAGTATGTAGAATATGGACAGGACAGCCAACCCCTTTCATACTCATTCATGCTTTGCTTCAAAACTTTGGGGGGGGAAGCATCGTGTGAGCAAACCTCCAACCAAAATTTCTATGTATATTCTCTACACCAAAGCAGTACACTATTTTTCAGTAATAGCCTATCACAAGTCTCGGCCAACCTATGCTATTGAAAGATCTACCTGGAAAGTATGTTACTCATCAACTCATAAAAGCAAGACTTTATGAGAAAAAATATTGCACATGCAAAGGGAATTTTTATGCACTGTGATAGCTTGCATCCATGACTAGGCTGTAAAAAGGTAAGGCAATAAATGGAGATATTACTGCAGAAATTTCATCCTGGGACTTGAAAAAACATTTCTAATTTTGTAATCAGTACAGTCAGTCATTTGAGCTGCAAGATGGTATTATAGCATAGAAGGCCACTGCAACTTCTGCTGAGATGGCTTTCTAATTTTTCTTAATCAAAAAATGTATCACTTTAGTTCAAAATATTACATCTCTTGTAATCACCGGACATTGTAAATCCTCACAGGGCCCACTGGATGGAATGGAGGAGAGTATGGGCCATGATGTGAACCACTGTCTATGAGGTGCAGAGGTGCCCAAAGATGTACTTACCAAATCCAATGGATGTGTCATGATGATGGGAACGAGTGTTGTTGGGGGGGGGGGGGGGGAGAGGGGGGGTGGGGGGGGGTTGAATGGGACCTCACATATATATATTTTTAATGTAATATTATTACAAAGTCAATTAAAAAAAAAAAGAAAAAAAAACAACACACAGTGAATGGACACAGAGAGCAGACAACTGGGAGCTGGGAGGGGGAGGGCAGGGAAGGGGAGGAAAATAAATAAAAAATAAATCTTTAAAAAAAAAAAAAAAGGAATATAACAAAAAAAAAAAATATATTACATCTCTTATGCTTACCTATTACTATATGCTGGTTCATACCCAACTTTCCACAATTTTCAAGGAGTTTCCAAAGGACATTTTCATTTGATACATGCCCACTGTTCAGAAAATTCACAAAACCACCTTTCCATTCTAGCATTTGGGAGTTTCAAATGTACACATAAAATAGTGTTCCCATTTAAGAGATCAAAGTACTAATTACTGTAAAGGAAAAATCACTCTAATTGCCTACCTTATTGAAAAACTAACACAGAACACCTAGGAAACCCTGATTTAACTGCTTTTAAAACTTCCTTACAAAACCTGTGCATTCGCAACTACAAAGACTGAAATAAATAAATGAATTCTATTGACAAAATTCATATATAAGGACTACAAAATTTAACAAATTCAAGCAAATATACTGCGTAGTAACTATAATTAGGCAGCTTTCAGATTTTACCATTTATATTGATTTCAGCAAAATATGCTTCCCATAAGATCTAGAGAGGAAATGGTCTCCTTACCAACCCCCAAGAAAACCAAGACCAGACTGCCTGAAGTTGCCAAATGCAGCAACAAGAAAACCACAGCTCATCTCCTTATCCAATACAGTGTACCACAGGTAAAGCTGGTTTTAGTGAGGTAATTTACCAACTATATAAAAGCTGAAGAAAGTGATCTTTTCAGTCTCTAACTAAGTTTTTGAAGAGTTTCCATGTATTTTATCTGCAGCGTTGACTGTGGCTAGTTAGGAGCCTTTTGAAAGAAGTCAGTATTTAGAAACCAGAAGAAAAAGAAAGTAAGTCACAATAAAAATTTTGAATTTGGTCATATCACCAGAAAATTCAGTTACCTCCTGGTCAGTCATCCGGAAGCAGTTCTTCACATAATTGATGAATTTGGCTTCCACTTTGGGAAGAGAACCACCCTAGAGAAAAAAAAAAAAAAAACATTATTAAGGATAAGTATAGAAATACACTATTTTTCAGAGACATATCCTTAGTAAATTCCTCAGAGATGCCACAAAGGGCCAGTTCATCCCTTTTCCTTTGAACACTTTCATTTTAAGAATATGGAATGAGGTTTTTTGTTTTTAGGGCCAAGAAGGCCCAATATACTAACTAGTCAGGACCAAAATCTTTCTAACAATGTCCCCTATACTTTTTCCAAAGGCTCAGATTCTCCAGTCACTCCGGCAATACAAAGTGTAAACTACACTTGAGATTCTACTGGCATTTACACATGCCAATGTGGCTGACTATTGTGTTACTTGACAAGTCACTTTTATCACCAACCTCTACCAACCCAGAACCAAATACAAAAAATAAACTTTCACTCTTTTACACAAGTACTGAATACTTAATTATTTACTGGGAAAACTGAGGTCCAGTGCAGTGTCAACCTGGGCATCAATTCAGGGTATTTATTAAATTGAATGGCAATAAAAATTTACATTAGTATTGGCAATTCCTTCAACTATGAATGTAATAACAATCCAAAATAGTATTAGCAATACCCGGGACAGTCAAAATATTTTCACAGTTGTTGTAGTTATAAATATCCGGAAATATCTTTACCTCCTACTTTGATATTACCTTATTTAATGCATTAAGTGTATCAATCTTCTTTTATATTTTAACTAAATTTTAACTGGTTTTCTTGGTAATCCTAAATAAATATTAGGAATGCTTCAAAATGCCAAAGGGACCACTGGCATGAAAAGGCTAAGAATTAGACAGTATAAAATAACTGCCTATATTACCACCCAGCAAATAAACCTCACTATAACTTAATTATTGTCACATACATTCTGATTTAATTCATTCAAATATTTATTGAGCAGCTAGGGAAATACAATGGTGATTAAAACACAGTCAAAGAGGTGAGGCAAATGCACAATATTAATAGAAAGCAGATTATGGTTCACTGAAGCACAGCAGTCAAAAGAAAAGTGCTTTAGGAAATCAAGATATCGCTTCCAGCCTGGAAGGGGGTGTGGGTGGTTGGCAAATCAGGAAAGAGGATTGAGATTAAAATAGAAGACTTCAGTCTGGATTGTTGGTGATACTCAGTATGGACTATATTTGTCTCTCGTTTTCCTCTCCCCATCTTTGGGCTTAATTTACCAGTAGTGCCCAGGACTGTTCAATGTGCCTGCAATTAAACCAAGGAGACAGGACCTTATTAAAAAAAAGGGGGAGGGAGGCACAGGAACGACATGCAAGGAATAAAAATAAAGCAGTGATACCAAGATTTACAATGGGAATAAAACAAAATTTTAAAAAATACATCCTGATTCTAATGTCATTTCCTGTTCCAATCCATTCATCACTGCTCAAGCAATCTACTGAAACAATGGAGAGCCTATAGAACACAGGAAAAACATGGGGAATAAGTCTGTACTTTTTCCTCACTTTCCCATTTATTCTCAGTAACTGCAATCTAAATGTACTATCTGTAGAATTAATGCTCTTTTCAAATGTTTTCCCCAAACACTTAGACGAGTTCTGTGATGTACAATCCTAGAGTTCACTATGTAAGTTTTAGCACCCCAGTCGAGTTAAGTATGAGATAGATTCTCTTCTCATGTTTCCACTATTGAAGACAAAACAAAGTACAGATGTACAAATGTACCATGGTTGGTGGTTATCTTATAATCTGTAATGAATGTTCCACCGTGGTACAGTGTGTTGGTGAAGGGGTGTTGCATGGGAATTCTTCTCATGTACACAATTGTTTTGTAAGCTCACAACTTCTGTAATAAAAATGTATTTTAAAAATAGTAACAGTAGGGTGGGTTAATGGAAAAACACACCAAATGTAAGATGGACCGTAAGGTAGTGATACTTTGACGATATCCTTTCATAATTTGTAAAAAATATACCACAGCAATGCAAGGTGTGGTGGTGGGGTGATGTATGGGACCCTTGACGATGTTATGCATGTTTGTTTTGCAAGTTCACAACTTTTACTATATACTTACCGTTCATGTATATCCATGTATGAGTACTTCAATAAAATAAAACAATTTATAAAGCCCATCTCCCCCCCGCAAAAGGAAGACCAGACGTAAAAACAGCAGTCACAAAGTCAAAAATTATCACATGTATTGACTGTTGACACCTTAATGTAAAACAGAAATGATTTAATTTGATGACAGAAAAGGTTATGACATTTTAAACTGCAGTCAATTGTTAATTAATTCCTTCTTAAACATTAAGGCCAAGTGGCCAAAGACTTAGAAGACTCATACGCCCTCTACTGGTACTGTAACATACACATTTTATTGCACCAAAAAGGTTACAATTGAAGAGGGAGTCCTACCTAGTTTCTTCAAGGAAGACAAATTGTACTCACTTTTTCTATACTTGCTTGCATTTTTGCTTTAATGTCTTCTACAGAACTAGGTCCTTTCGGTGTTTTAGGAGTTTTTTCCTGTTTTTTGAAGGATTCTTGACCCTGTAAAAGAGTTTAATTTCAAAAAGTAGTTCAGAGTCCAGCTTTTTTGCCATGGTCCATAAATTCTTAAACTCTTCCCTTCTAAAGCCAAGCATACAACAAGAGTTGCTATTACAAATGTCTGTACAATTTTTTGTTCTTAAAATCTTTCCTAAATAGGAATAATTTTAGCCTGCATTTATAGTCAATAGTCAAATCAGTTTGACACTTACTTTTAACATCAAAAATGAAAGCGGAAAGCCCCCAAGAATTAAACAAGAAAGCTTAATGCTTATGGCCCATCCCAGAGCAATTAAATGATAATCTCCTTAGGGCAGGGTCTTAAACTTTTTTTGTTCCATGAACCCCTTTGCCAGCCAGGTGGAAACCACAGACTCCTCAGAACATAGCAGCAGTTAAGTTTTAGGGCATTCAACATCAGCACGTCTTTAAATTAAATTTTAGAATTATTTAAAATTACATTTTATAACTTTCCCATAATTTCAATACTGATTAACACAGTTCGACATTTGTTCTAAGGTCATTTTCAACAAACATTGAGAAACTCCAGTTTTCCCACGGGGTCATAAAACCATTTCCACCATCCTTACCAACCTTTTTGCAGGCAGTTATCCACTGTACTCAGAACACACTACATCAAATAAAAATCATACTAAGCCACACTATACTGCTTATTATTTAATTAACATCACACATCCGCACTAACATGTCCCTACAAGAATGACTTTTTTTTGGAATTTTCAAGTCATGTTCACAGACCCCTGGTTAAGAACCCATGCCTTAGTGAAGGAGTCCAGGTATCTGGGTTCCAAATACTCCTTACTACTTGATTTTAATAAGCAGCCAAGGTTGAGAGTGTCTTTATAAACAAGATTCCTTAGAGGACACAAATGTTTACATCACAATAAAACCTTCTGCTGGCTTCTTCCCCAACAGAACTTCAGCAACCTCATCTCTTATCTAGAACCCTGATTACCAACACCCACATTTTAGCTCTTTGGAGAACATTTGTTGGTCTTAAAGGCCTATCATTTTTCTTTCACAATAGAACCTTTAATGCTTTTCTAAACATTTAAATGAAGCACGTTTGTTGTCACTTTTAAACTTTTCTTTTAAAAAACATACAACCTAAAATTTCCCTCTTTAATCACATTCAGATACATAATTGAGCGGCATTAATTACATTCACATGTTGTCATCACCATTCAATACCACACCCTCCACCCCTTTTCCATCATCTCCAACAAAAATTTGGCACCAGTTAAGCTTTAACTCCAGTTTCTTTAGCCCTACTCAGCTGCTGCTAGCCCCTATTCAACTTCCTGACAATGAATTTGCTAATTCTAATTGTTTCCTATCAGTGTTGTCACTTACTTTTGATTTTGGTGTTGATGGTTTTGAGTCTTTTCCATTCTGGTTTGATTTTTGTGCATTTTTGGCTGGAGTTTCTCTGACAGACTGCAATTAGAAATTAATCTGAATCAATGCCCCCCACATAAAAGATGTGTATCCTGCAAATAAAATTGCTTTTAACCATCAAACAAAGAAGTCAGGTTAAGATGGAACATTTATTTTGACAAGAGGTTGCAAAGAGCCAAATGAATTAAAGGCAACATGAATAAAGAAAATAGATTCCCCATTATTAGGAATATTTTCAGTAGAGCCCTACTCAGGAGAAGAGATCATAATCTTCCCAAGCCAGCTTTCATAAACTACAGAAGAAGTGAATTGCACTAAAAAAAACTCCATGATTTCTTGTTACTAGTCATTTCTAACCTAGTGCCATTGAATCCACTTACTTTCTTCACTGGAGCTTTTTCTTCCGTTTCCTCATCATCAAAATCATCATCATCATCACTACAAATGAAATAAGTAATTATTACTGAGCCAGTACACTCACAAACTTAGCTAAAAATTGGATCAGACTATTAACAAGTTTAATCATTCAAGGTATTAAAAGAGTTAAGTTTTAAAAGTTGAAGGCAATTTAAAACTGGCAATACGCCTCTCCCCAAAAAACTGATTCAAACCAATCCCTACCAGAATCCCAGCTGGCTTCTTTATAGAAAAAAAAACTGATCCTAAAATTCATGAATAAACTCAAAGAACCCATCAGGCAATGTTGAAAGACGGCCAACGTTGGAGGACTCACACTTCCCAATTTCAAAACTTACTACAAAGCAACAGAATTTGATGTGGTATTGGCATAAAGATAGGCATTCAAATCAATGGAAGAGAAGAGGCCATTTCTAGAACCCATTTCTGGGTTCATCTATGGCAACTGATTCTCAGTAAGGGTGCATATCACTTGGGAAGGAATAGTCTTTTCAAAAAATGCTGCTGGGGTAAATGGATATCTATATGCAAAAGAATGAAGTTGAGCACCTACCTCATATTATATGTAACAATTAACCCAAAATGGACCAAAAACATAAATGTAAGTAACTACAAAACTATTAGAGGAAAATATATGACTAAACTACTTCCCTAACCTCAGGTTTGGCAAAAGCAAAGCAATAAAAAAGAAAGTACATTTAACTTCATCTAAATTAAAAACTTAAAGCCAGTACACAGAATGGGAGAAACTATTTGCAAATCGCATATCTGTAAAGGGATTCACATTTCCAAAATACAGAAAGAACTCTTAAAAAACTCAGTAATTAAAAAAATAACCCAATAAAAAATGGGCAAGGCATGTTAAGAGATATTCTTCAAAGACCTATAATGGGTAAGTACTGAAAATGATATTCAACATTAATAACATCCAATAGGAAAACAAAAACCACAATGAGATACCACCATTTTACACCCACTAAGATAGCCAGAATTAAAAAGGCAGTCAAGTGTTGCCTAGAAGGTAGAGAAATAGGAACTCTTGTACATTGCGGATAGGACTGAAAAATGGTGCCTTCACTTTGGGAAAACAGGCTTAGTTTCTCAAGAAGTTAAGACACAGATTTACAATATGACCCAACAATTCCACTAAGTATATAGTCAAGAGAAATGAAAACTTGTTCACACAAAAACTTGTACATGAATGTTAACAGCAGCAATATTTACCACAGTTAAAAGGTTAAAAACAACCCAAATGGTCATCAACTAATGAATATGCGGTAGTCATACAATATATTATTTGGCTATAAAAAAAGAATTAAGAACTTAAACGTGCTATAACATGAACCTTAAAAGCATTATTTTTGGTTTTTTGTTGTTAAAAGCATTATGCTAAGTGAAAGACGCCAGCCACAAAAAGTCCACATAAATTCCATTTATTTGATATATACAGTATAGGTAAACCTATAAACAGATTAGTGGTTGCCCAGAACTGGTGGCACTAGGGTAATCGCTAAAGGATATAAGGCATTTACTTTTGGGGTGATGCAATGTTCTAAAATTGACTGCACAACTCTGGATTACTAAAAACCACTGAATTATATATTTCAAATGCATGAATTGCATGACATATGAATTATCTCTTAATAAGGGTATTTTTTAAAGTTGAGGACAAAAGTCAGAAAAAGTCCACTTTTTAAAAACTCATAGAATTACATATTTAATAGAGTAGATTTGGTTTATCTCTATTTAATTCACAAATTGAATAGTATGTACTGACCAAGAAAGTAGATTTTTTTCCATACTACATAGCCTCTAAATACAAGGCAGTAGCAATTTTAACTATGCTCCAAGAAACACCTATCTGTTCCAATAAATGAAGGAAAATTTGTTGTGTTACAACTAGAGCAAGTATCATGAAGCATACATCACAAAGCCACATATAAATAGTCCTTTAAGAGATTCTTAACAGTGATTTTATCAGACAAGACTGGTCTTAAAACCCAATTGCCAGGAAGCACACATGGCTCAAATGATAAAGCATCTGCCTACCATATGGGAGGTCCAGGGTTCAAACCCAGCGATGTAGTGAACTGGCCTACACACCGTGCTGCTGCGCACAAGGAGTGCCATGCCACACATGAAAAAAGCACAGCCCACCCAGGAGTGGCACCGCACATACAGCAGGAGAGCTGACGTCGCAAGATGATGCAACAAAGAGACACAGATTCCCGGTGCCGCCAAGAATTCAAGCAGACAAAGAACACACAGCAAATGGACACAGAGTAAACAACTGGGGAGGGGCAGGGAAGGGGAAATTAAAAAAAAAACAAAACCCAATTGCCAGCATGTGTCTTGCTGTACAAGAAACAAGATAACAATTTCTTTAAAATCTTATAATTAACAGCTTTATTAGGACAGTCCCTATAAAAGAAGAAAGGTTTTTGAGAGACCTGAACATTATAACTTTTTAACACAAGATAAATGGTCTTCAGTTTTTCTTGCTAACATCATTAATAGTCAACTACTAACATGACACCTTACCCTTTTTATCTCCTAAACTGGACCAATTTCCCTTTTATCATATGGGTTCTAAACCTTATAGAACCCCAGGCTTAGAATTTCCACCTATTTCAACTAACAAACCTTGAAGTATCTCTTTATGTTTTCACTGCCATCTATCTTAGATGTACTAGCATATTGCATATGTAACCATCCCTTTCTTCCCTCAAAAGAAGCTTGCCAATTTGGACCTTGATATCATCTACGTTTTACTCTTCATTCAACACCTAACTTTATGGGAATACTATTTTAATCCTTACATTGTGGTTACATCAGGAATTATCCCAATTATAGAGGGGAAATCTTCCAAAGCCAGAGCAGAAGCAAGATAAACAATCAGGTCCCACCCCCAGCCTGAAAGGGATCACCTTTCTCCAAAGCTTCAACGCTATACATCTGTAAATCTTTGCCAAGATATACTAATCTTCCCTCAGATTTACAACTATGTCAAATTTCTAAGAGCACATTATACTTACTCTTCATCATCATCTTCATCTTCATCATCGTCGTCATCATCTTCATCAGCAAGTTTTACCTTTTTCTTAAAGAAAAACATACTCATGAGCATTCGTTAATCCTAATCACCAAAGATCTGTAGTGAGATGTAGTTAGATGAAATCTATACCTGTGGAACCTTGCTACCACTTCCAGGGGCAGATCGCTTTCCAGATATGCTTAAAAGTTTCACATCATCCTCCTCTTCATCTTCTGACTCTGCATCTTCCTCTACAGCTAAAATTTAAATTCTTTATTAGTCACTACTAAAACTCAAAGAACTCAGAACAAAGCAATGTTATAACATCCAGGAATGAGTAGGGAAAAACTGAGATTGTACTAGAAAACAGCAAACGAAGAAAAATTAACAAAAATTTTTAGCTCTCATGCTCTACTTTCCTCATTACAAATTATTAGATTCACAATTAAACCTATTCCAAAAGACAGTAGCACTAAAATTAATCATGCTTCATGAAGTCAAAATTTGGAGCCAAATAACTGCATTTCAGAATATATACAAATAACACACCTACTAAGTGCTGTCCACTAATATGCACAGGCCCAGAACCGCACTTCAACCGTAAGACAACAGGTGGCGTTATTTCAAAGCCTCCAAGGGAGACCTAAAAGGGATAAATTTTTGTCACTGAATACTGAAGAGAAAGGTTAAACGCTGTAAAATCTGTTCATGACTAACTTGCAAACAGTTGTTAGAACAGGTTTTACAGGCAAATCCATAAGCCAAATAAATTAATAAGGCAGTGAAACCCCAAAATACTTTTTTTCACCTCTGGTAAACAAGCAGCACCCATCCAACAAGCATATGCAGTTGTTTACTTGAGGAACTGCCAAATAAAATACCCCTTCTTCCATCTTCTTGGTTTAAACCAAAATGACACTAACTTTAACACAATAGGTATATGCCCTTACCGTTGGCTGTACAGACATTTTCAAAGTTGCCAGTGTTACTTTAATTGGACTGCCTTCATAATTCATTGCCTCTGCTTCAACAATGTGCAATTCATCCTTTGCACCAGCTCCTAAACTGACCTGTGGACAAAAAAATAGTACAAGTTTCTGCTATTTTATAATCTTCTCCAAAATCTGTGTTTTTAAAGCTAATTACAAATCTTTCATTACCATCACTGATGGGAGACAAATCAATTTATGCACAATGTAAATGTGCACACCAAGTTCTCAGAACTATTTTGAAGAAATGTGCAAAAAATTACATGGCTCACTTAGCAAGTATGAATTATGCACCTACTCCCAAGTTGAGCAGTAGGCTGGTCTCTATGGGGAACAAATGATCATCAGTGCCAGAAGGCTTTATAATACCAAAAGAAAGTATATAAATAAGGAAATGTGAACAGTAACATGACTATACAGATTTCACACTGATTACCAAGAGTGGTAAAAATGCCAAGTACTGTTTCTACCTTGAGTGTACATATTATCCAGGATATATAACACTTAGTTATAAAGATGCTATATTATAAGCAGTCAGGCAAAAACAAAAAGTCCTAAACAAGATAAATAGAAACCAAAAGGCTGAACTCAAGAAAGGTTAAGTAGTTTATGTTGAAAGTTTAAGTACCGTTCTTAAAGATAACTGGTGTTCATTTTCATCATTATCCACCTTAAAGTGATAATCTTTGTCAGCCTTTAGTTCACAACCTGTAAATGAAGAAAACGGTAACCAAGATGAGAAAATAACACAAACTTAAGTGAGAGTAACCGAAAAGGTAAAGATTAATTTGCTCATTTCGTCTAGTTATCAGAAGGCAAGGCAAAATGATCTCTTCCTAGATTTAACACAAAATTCTATAAACATTAAATAACATCCATACAGGGCTTTATAAATTATGTTTTTCCATTATCCCCATTCATTCTCAACTAGACCATGAGACATGCAGACTACCACCGTTCTGTTGATAAAAACTGGCTCAGTTATTAAACTTGTAGTTGAAACAATTATCTGAGGTCAAACCCAACGTAGAATGTTAATAATTATGTGTTTAAAACTATGAAGAAAAGCAGCACATTAGAAATGGGGAAAATGGCTACACAAACACCAATAATAAACAGATTGGTTCTTTACTGCACATGTGAAAGCTTGTTAGAGGAGCCAATATTCCAGAGAGCTTTAAATAACAGAAAATGTTATACCTTAAATAATTATGCTCAGAAATTTTTAAAATAGGATATACTTTAGGCATGTTCCAATAAAAAGGATTAACACAGAAAAATTTTTGTAAATTGATCAGCAGCTTATGCTATCCAAATACCTAGGAATAAATAATGTGTTAATACTTTGAATGTCTATAATGTTATCTACTACTCTTATTTTAAGAACAAGCGAATTATTCTAATACTGTCAGAACAGACAATTCTTAACAGTCACTGGTACACACATAAATATTGAAAAATTAAATAAAGTCTCAGCATGGCAAATTAACAAAATAGAATTTGGGGCAAATTTGCACTTACTCCAAAGTTAAACCTTGGATATGGCCTGACCGGCCCATAAGGAAAATCTTCAAGTTTCCTGAGCTTGAAAACCAAATCAGGCCTCTTTCAGAACTGAAGCATGAGTTGAGAGGTAAGAGTGGGGGTGGGAGGACGGTAGTTAGTCCCAAGACAAAGGAGGGCTGCTTCTGCCGGTCCCCACTGCAACTCCCTAAAAAAGCCTACATCCTGTATTTATACAGCACTGTCGTAGGAGCAGTCTTGGATGAGTTCTGTCTCCATTTACCTCTAAGTTACTTTACTTCTGAGCATCAGTAGCATCATCTGCAAAATGGGGTTAATTCCATCCAGAGCAGTGATACAGAAAAAGGGGCTTCAGAAAGATTACTACCATCACTATAAATGCAAAGCACTGAACAAAGATCTCCATAATCCTGGCGCTACCAGCCACTTCACCTAACGTTTCCCGCCCAACAATTCCAGTTAGGCCAAAGGATCCAGGACTCCAGGTTGACAGACACTAATAAGCCCCGGATGTAAAGCCCGCGCCCCCTCCTTTCCCCAACCACGTGGCAACCACGTGCTGCCAGCGGCTGCGGCCTCCCCTCCCCCTGTAACTGGCCGAGGTACCCAGGCCTAGTCTCGGTACTACACCCCAGGACGCTGGGGCCTGGGGACCCGGGGAGCCCAGCGAAGCCCTCGACGGCAGGCTGTATCTGCCCTCTTCTGAGGAAAATAGGTCCATGCCTCACCGTGAACCCACACGACCTTCTGGGCCAAGACCCGGCAGTAAACATATCCGCCAGGAATCAGGACCGTAAGAACTCACCCGTCTCTTGGGAAAAGAAAAAGCCCGGAGCTTCACCGCACCTTCCGTGGGTCGGTTCCACGTCGTCTCACGCCCTAGGCCTGAGACCGCGCACGCCCCAGGCTTCAGGCCGCTCTCCCCTCCACCCCTTCTTGCCGCAGGCTTTCCCAAGCCGCGGCATCATCCTCCTCGCTCCCCATCCCTCAGGCTCCAGGGTTCTGGCAGCTCCCTTCCCACCCCCTCGGGCCTCCAGCCCGCGTGGCTTCCTCCACTAAACCAGGCCTTAGTGGGATTTCCAGCCCGCCCCCCCCCCCCCCAACCTCAAAGCCACACCAGGCCCTGATCGGCCTCGCTGCAATCCCCCAGCAGTTACCGAAAAGATAGTTCTGGGGCCTCAGGGGGCTCATGTCCATGTCCATCGAATCTTCCATGGAGTGGTGGCACGCACTTAGGTGGGAGAAAAGGCGGACGGAGATAGGTAACCACTGTCCAAAGAACAGCCGCGCAGGACGGAATCGCACGAAGGAAAGGACGCGGGTTCCCCGCGCACTTATATAGCTCCCTGTTGATCTCGCGAGATATCTCCAAGTCCCGCCTCCGCGCGCGTGCTCGGGAGCCCCCCTCCCAGTGCAGTCGCTCTCTCGCGCAAGCGCTCTATAACCCCTCTTCTTTTTACCTCACCCCCACCTCCTCCAGGTACTTCGCGGGCTCCCACCGAGCAGGCGCGATAGTATCCCGGCTCCACCCCTCCGCCGCTGCGGCAAGTGCGCACGCGTCTTTCTCCTAGCGCGCCGCCACCTCCAACCGGTCCACGTCTGCTCCCGCTCAGTCGCGCCAGTCTCGCGCCAAGATCCTACGCAGCCCACACTGCAAAATGGCGGCGACGCTTCCAAGTAGTATTATGTAGGAGGGCGAACCTGTTTTAAATGCTCCAGGAGCATGCCCTTGTGTCCCGCAGGCCTCCAAATAAGGGTGCAATCACTGAAGGATTTTTTTTTTAACTTGCCTGAAGGCCTGGGTTCGGAATTGTTTCCCCAAAGTTAATGCTGCAGGAGCCACAGACAGTGGACTACTACTTCATTGAGTTGAGTTGGAAAGAAAAGATTTATTCACTGGACGAACTTAGTCACTGTCTGTAACTGTCTTTTCGCCAAAGTTGGAAGCCTTTACGTCGTTCTGGGGCCAAAATGGGACTGTCACCCCTCTCCACAGCAGGGAAAGGACCATGTCTGAGTGGTTTTCTTAGAGAAGGTTTTTAAAAGGGTTATTTATCCACAGTATGGCCACAAAAGGCCTTGTGAGACAACTGTGACTGTCCCCACTTTGCAGACCAGGCAGCTATGAAGTAACCTGCCTAAACGGAGAAAGTGGTGAGCCAAGGGACTGGTTCTCTAGCTCCAATTAAGTCCAAGGCTACATCCTTCTAAAAGAGCTTTGAGGATCCAGTCTCTGAGGCCGTGCAGTACTTAGTGTTTAGCATGCCTAGAGAAAGAAGACCCAAGACTTGTAAGAAATACATAGACTTTAGTCAGTCTTTGGGAGTGAGCCTGAAAATTAGCATCTTAACACCTTGATAAGCAATGAGGATAACTTAGGGTCCCCTTATTGTCTTCTTTACCTCTACATATTAGACATTAAATTTAGGAAGTATTGTAAGCACTGAAAATAGTGATATTGATGCCCCTCCTCTCGTTTTTCCAAATACAATCTAGTTAGGAAGATCAGCTATAATATAAATAAGCAAATTATTGACAGAGTCCAAATCCGAAATTTAGAGAATCCCTATATTAAGTAAAAACACAAATCAGGTAAGACCCAAAGCTGTTCTCCACCTTTTCCCCAATCCCAACAAAGCCTGGTTCTTGGATATATGAAAGGTGGAGAAACAGGACAGTAAGACTGGTTGAGGAAAGTTTGGAATTTAGAATGAGATATTCTGGAAAGGAGCTAAAGGAGAATGGAGGAAGAGGTGCTAATATTCTTTGAGCCCACCCAGGTAAAAATTGAAATTACTTTGTAATCTCTTTCTGGATTCAAGACCATGATCATTTGAATGCAACTCTGTAGAGTCTGAACCATGTGGTAGCTGTGGCTCTTGTAAATACATACATTTGTTGTCTGTTTACTATTTCAGGTGCCTAGTCTGGATGTGATCTCATGGAGTCAAGCGGTTAAAAAAAACTGTATTTTTCAATGTAATGATTTAAATAGAACGGTATAGGCCTATGCAAAGTAAAAAAGTCCAAGTGGCCCTCTTTCCATCTCACTGTTCCCATTCCCTAGGGATAACCACTCTTAACAGTTGTAGGAGTATCCTTCTCAACAACTTTTTCTGTTTGAGAGAGGAAGAGGGAGAGGGAAAGATTATTTAGCTGGGTTTTGTTTTGTTTTGTTTTTAATGTGGGGTAATTCACTTATTGTTCAACTTGTTTTCTGTAGTCAAAAAATTATTTTCGCCCTGGGCTTAGAGGTCTGAAAAAGAAATATATTTTGAACAGGCTTCAAACTCAGTTTCTCTCCAACAAGTTTGTTTTTTGTTTTTTTTTTAGAACTTTACTGAGGTATAAATTGACTTATATTATACTACATGTTTAAACTGCACATTTAAAGTATATAATTTGATAAGTTTTGACTTACATATATACCCATGAAACCATCACTACAATCAAGGTAGTGAACATACCTATCACCCCGAAAGTTTCCTGGTGTCACTTCATAATCCCTCCTTCTCACTCTTTCCCCCTTTGTAGCAACTCTTTTTGTGTATAAAATGTAAGCAGTGAGCAAAATTCTCACAGTAATGGATTTAAAATAGTATTGGAAAAACAGTATCTTATTTGTTTGATTTTAAGATAAGGAGTAAAATAATTTTAATTTCCATAAATATATTTCTTTTAAAGTTGAAGTAAATATAGACGTGTTAACCTAATATATATTTATGTATCCATATTAGTACATAATATAAATATGCTATAATTTGTCCATTCCTCCACTGGTGGGCATTGAAGTTGCCTCCATAATTTTGCTATAAGAAAAAATGTCTTAGTAAAAATCTTTGTGCATATATTCTTATGGGTGTTTGAAAGTACTTTTGTAGAACATATTCTAAGAAATGGACTTTCATAGTTGAAGGGCAGGTATTTATTTACAAACATATATATATAAATGCATCTATTTTTTATAGAGTTTAATACTTTCTGTATTTGTATATTGCTCTGCAACTTTCCCTTTTCATTTCATGTGGTTTAGTTATCTTTCCATAATACAATATATAGAGTCCCACTGTATTCTTTTTATAAGTTCATAGTATTCCATAGAATGAACATGTGTACTATTTTTTTTTATTGGAGAAGTTATGAATTTACAAAACAATCATGCATAACATACAGGATTCCCGTACATCACTCCACCACCAACACCTTGCATTGCTGTGGAACATTTGTTGCAAATGATGAAAGAACAGCATCAAAATATTACCGGCAACTCTAGTCCATAGCTTACCTTTAGTGTATTTTTTCCATAAACCACCCTAATGTTAACACCATGTATTAGTATTGTATATTTGTTACAGTTCATGAGAGAACATTCTCATATTTATACTGTTAACCACAGTCCATCATCCACCATGGGGTTTATTGTGTTGTGCAGTCCCATGCCTTGTTCAATCACTCACTGGCTCTCAGTTTCATCCCAGAGTTGTGCTGTTACCACCGCAGTCAAATTTAGAATATTTTGCACTCACTCTCTGCTCTCTCTGTCCATTTGCTGTGTGTTCTCTGTATCTGCTCGTCTTCTCTTTAGGAGGCACCGGGAACCAAACCAGGGACCTCTCATGTGGGAGAAAGGCACTCAGTTACTTGAGCCACCTCAGTTCTCTGCTCTTGTTACATCTCTCATTGTCTTTCCTCTTTGTGTCTCCTTGTTGTGTCATCTTGTGTTGGCTCACCATGCCTGCTTGTTTCACCAGCTCACTGTCTTGCTTGCCTTTTCCAGGAGACACTGGGAACCGAAGCAGGGACTTCCCATGTGGTGGGCAGAAGCTCAGTCACTTGAGCCACGTCTGCTTCTCTGTGAGTATAGTTTTAATCTGCATTTCTCTAATAGTGATGTTGAGTCTTTTCTTGTGCGTTTGACCATTTGTATTTCCTCTTTGAAAAAAAGTCTACTCAAGACTTTTTTGCCCAATTTTTTTACTGGGTTACTTGTCTTTTTATCATTGAGTTGTATGATCTCTTTGTATTTGGAAGTAAACCCTTATTAGATATGTAGTTTCCAATATTTTCTCCATTGAGTAGGCTGTCTTTTCACTTTCTTGACAAAGTCATTTGAAGCACATAAGTGTTTAATTTTGAGGATTTTTTTCTATTTTATCTATTTTTTTCTTTCATTGCTCTTGCTTTGCATGTAGGGTTTAAAAAACCATTACCTACCACAAGATCTTGAAAATGTTATCCTACATTTTCTTCTAACAGTTTTATGATTCTAACTTTTATATTTAAGTTAAAATATAAGGTGTTTGATCCCTTTTGAGTTAATTTTTTAAAAAAAGATTTATTTATTTATTTCTCTCCCCTTCTCCTCCCCCCACCCCTGTTGTCTGTTCTCTGTGTCTATTTGCTGCGTCTTCTTTGTCCACTTCTGTTGTTGTCAGTGGCATGGGAATCTGTATATCTTTTTGTTGCGTCATCTTGTTGTATCAGCTCTCCGTGTGTGTGGCACCATTCCCGGGCAGGCTGCACTTTCTTTAGTGCTGGGCGGCTCTCCTTATGGGGTGCACTCCTTGCGCGTGGGGCTCCCCTACGCGGGGACACCCCTGCGTGGCAGGGCACTCCTTGTGGGCATCAGCACTGCGCATGGGCCAGCTGCACACAGGCCAAGGAGGCCCGGGGTTTGAACTGCGGACCTCCCATATGGTAGACGGACGCCCTGACAACTGGGCCAAGTCCGCTGCCAGAGTTAATTTTTTTATAAGGTGTGAGATAGGGGTCCTCTTTCTTTCTTTTAGCCATGGATATCCAGTTCTCCCAGCACCGAATGAATAGACTGTTTTGACCCAGCTGGGTGGTTTAACAGGCTTGGCAAAAATCTCATGACCATAGATGTGAGGATCTATTTCTGAACTCTCAATTCTATTCCATGGTTAATATGTCTATCTTGATGCCAGTACCATGCTGTTTTTACCACTGTAGCTAAGTAATATGCTTTAAAGTCAGGAAGTGAGAGTCCTCCAACTTCATTTTTTAAAAGATTTTTTTGGCTATTCGTGGCCCCTTATCCTTCTAAATAAATTTGATAATTGGTGTTTCCATTTCTGAAAAAAAAGGGGGGGAGGGGCTGTTGGAATTTTTATAAGGATTGCATTGACTCTGTAAATCAGTTTGGGTAGATTTACAGATCTTAATGATATTTGGTCTTCCAGACCATGTACATAAATATCCTTCCATTTATTTATGTTTTCTTTGGTTTCTTTTAGCAATGTGTTGTAGCTTTCTGATACAAGTACTTCATGTCCTTGATTAAGTTTATTCTTAAATATTTGATTATTTTAGTTGCTATTGTAAGTGGAGTTTTCCCCTGACTTCCTCCTCAGATTGCTCATTAATAGTGCATAGAAACACTATTGATTTTTGCATATTAATCTTTTATCCTACCACTTTGCTGAACTCATTTCTTAGCACTAGGAGCTTTGTTGTGGATTTTTAGAATTTTCTAAGTATAGGATCATATCATCAGTGAACAGTGAAAGTTTTACTTCTTCCTTTCCTATTTCAGTGCCTTTTAATTTTTTTTCTTGCCTAATTGCTCTAACTAGAACCTCTAGCACAATATTGAATAACAGTGGTGACAGTGGACATCCTTGATTTATCCTGATCTCAGCAGGAAAGATTTCAGTCTTTCACTATTGATTACAATGTTAGCTGTGGGTTTTTCATACATGCACTTTATCATGTTGACAAAAATTTCCTTCTATTCCTATTTTTCTGAGTGTTTTATCAAGAAAGGATGCTGTATGTTGTCAGATGACTTTTCTGTGTCAACTGAGATGATTATGTGATTTTTCTTCTTTAGTTTATTCGTGTGGTATTTTACACTAATTTTCTTTTGCCAAACCACTTTTTTTAAGTGTTAATATATTCCTTTATTGTTTTCTTCTCCTCCCCTCCCCCACTCTGCTTTTTTTGCTGTCTGTGTCCATTCACTGTGTGACCCTTCTTCTTTTAGTCTTCTCTTCTCGTCTTTCTCTAGGATTCACCAGGATTCGATCCTGGGGACCTCTGATGTGGAGAGAGGTTCCCTGTCAATTGTGCCACCTCAGTTCCTAGTCTCTGCTGCACTTCACCTTGACTCTCCCCTTAGTCTCTCTTTTTTTGTGTCATCATCTTGCTATGTGACTCACTTGCATGGGCACTGGCTCACTGCGCGGGCACTCAGCTTTCTGAATGGGCATTCAGCTTGGCATGCAGGCACTGGCTCACTGCATAGGCACTGGCTCGCCACGCGAGCACTTGGCTCGCCACTCAGGCACTTGTGTCACTGCGCGGGCACTCGGCTCACCGCACAGACACACTTTCTCTTCTTTTTAACCAGGAGGCCCCAGTGATTGAACCCTGGTCCTCCCATGTGGTAGACGGAGGTCTTATCACTTGAGCCACATCTGCTTCCCACCTGTTGAACCTCTCTAGCATACCTGGGATAAAATCCAGTTGATCATGCCGTATAATTTTTTTTTTAAAGGAGGTACTGGGGGGAGCGATTTGGCCCAGTGGATAGGGCGTCCGTCTACCACATGGGAGGTCCGTGGTTTAAACCCCAGGCCTCCTTGACCTGTGTGGAGCTGGCCCATGCGCAGTGCTGATGCATGCAAGGAGTGCCCTGCCACGAAGGGGTGTCCCCCGCATAGGGGAGTCCTACGCGCAAGAAGTGCACCCCGTAAGGAGAGCTGCCCAGTGCGAAAGAAAGTGCAGCCTGCCCAGGAATGGTGCCGCACGCACGGAGAGCTGACACAAGATGACGCAACAAAAAGAAACACAGATTCCTGTGCTGCTGACAAAGAAGAACACGCAGCAAATGGACACAGAGGACAGACAACTGGGGCGGGGGGCGGGGGGGGGGGGAGAGATAAATGAAAAATAAATAAATAAATAAATAATAAAGGAGGTACTGGGGATCAAACCCGGAACCTCGTATGCATGGGTAGCAGGTTCTCAACCACTGAGTTATACCCACTCCACAGTTTTTTTAATGTGCTTTTGGATTCGATTAGTATTTTGTTGAGAAGTTTTGCACCTATATTCATTAGAAAAATTGGTCTGTAATTTCCTTTTTTGTAGTATCTTTATCTGGTGTATTAATCAGGGTTTTCTAGGGAACAGAATCAACAGGAGATATCTATAAATAGTATGAGATTTTATAAGATTCTCTCACATGACCGTGGGCATGCACAAGTCCAGGTTCCACAGACAGGCTGCAAACCAGGGCTCTAATGAAAGTCCAGTGAAAGTCCTTGATGAGTTTTCAGGAGATGTTGGTGGTCCAAAGACTAGCTAGAAATTCTCTCTGAATGCTGGAATCACTTCTGTTTTTAAGGCATTCAATTGATTGAATAAAATGTCACTCATTGCTGATGGCAATCTCCCTGGTTGATCATAGATGTAATCAGCCATTTACGCAGTAAACTGCATAACTAAAGCCCATAAATGTCCTTGTATTAAAATTAACCTAGTGCTTGCTTGACCAAACAGCTGGGCACAATTACCTGGCCAAGTGGACACATTAGCCTAACCATCACAGTCCACCCCTTGTCAACTCAGCAACCATATACATTACCTTAAACCATACTAAGTCTATAAGTAGAAAAAATAATAGACATGCGCATATATATATATCTGCCTAACAATGTTCAACTCCCCTGCATACAACCAGAAATGCATTGATTCCCTACAGAATAGGGTGCAAGTCCTTGGGTAATATTCACTCTTAAACTTGACATCCTTAAATATTATGACATGAAACTAATACAGCTTGTCATGTGATAACAGAAAAGGTTGGGGAAGAAAACAAATTCATTTCATGTACATATACAATCATACTCATAATGAAACAAGGAAGAAAGATTCATGACTATTAAAGTCCTCATTTCTGTAACTGGTCACGTGGTTGAAGTTCATATTTATCATTACCTTCTTCCACTACCCATTCCATATTTCCATTACCCTCGGCAAGCACTTCAGCTGGCCATGGTTCTTAGCCTGGTGGGATGACCCAAGCTTTCGTTCCTGAAGATTCTGGGCCATTGTTAGTCCTGCTTGGACTTGTTGCAATTTTCCATTGACTTTAATCACAGGACACAGCAGTACTAAGAGGTGTCCTAGAGGATGTTCTGTATTCTAGACAAACTCTTCTTTCCCTTCATTGTGTAGATGCACTCATGTTTCTCCTTGATAAATTAAATCACCCCAGCCAGTAGAGTAATTCCCTTCTTTGCCTGTTGATTCAGAGGTAAATGGAGTCCAAAGTGACCAGGTGGCAGTCTTAATTTCCAGTTCAATGAAATCATTGTGTTCCCTGGTGGCAGCACTCCTACTTTTAGAACTAAGACCTGTAGACCATCAGAGCTTGAGGTTGCAGGGCAGGAAGCAAAAATTTTCCTAATGAGTCATCAGGGGTAATAGTGAGTGGTGCCACTCCTATTTCCAGCCCTTGATTCCTGAACCCATGAATTCTGGCTATGAGAGAAACAGTGCCATAGAGTGGACACTGGTTTAGAACATACACAGCCTCCTGGAGAACATTGCTCCAGCCCTGCAAGGTATTGCTACCTCGTTGGCACCGTAATTGGGTCTTCAAAAGGCCACTCCACTGTTCTGTCAATCCAGCTGCTTCAAGATGACAGGGAAAATGGTAAGACCAGTGAATTCCATGGGCATTTGCCCATTCCTGCACATCATTTGCTGTAAAATGGGTTCCTTGGTCAGAAGCAATGCTGTGTGGAATGCCATGGCAGTAGATAAGACATTCAATAAGTCTATGGATGGTAGTTTTGGAGGAAGCATTGCAGAAATGCAAATCCATATCTGGAGTATGTGTCTATTCCAGTTAAAACAAATTGCTGTCCCTTCCATGGTTGAAGGAGTCTAATGTAATGAACCTGCCACCAAGAGCAGGCTGCACCTTGGGGAATATGCTGTCATATCAGGGCTGAGTGTGGGTCTCTGCTGCTGGCAGATTGGACAACGCTCAGCAGTGACTGTAGCCAAGTCAGCCATATTGCTGAGCCCATGTATAACCTCCATCCCTACCTCCATGGCCACTTCGTTCATGACCCCTTTGGGCAATGACAGGAGTGGCTGGGGAAAGGCTAAATATTAGCCACAGAGCAGGTCATCTTATCCACTTGATTATTAAAATCTTCCTCTGAGGAAGTCACCCTCTGGTGAGCATTCACGTGGCATATAAGTTTCAAATTTGAAGCCTTTAGGTCATCTCTTTTGTAACTGTATCCAGAGTAGGAGGAGCTAGCCAACATCATTATACCTTTTTACTCCACAAAACTGTTAAGGTGTTGAAAACACTCTCACCCAGATCCTTGCTTCTTATAAGCATGGAAGTAGGGGAATCCAGTGATGATATTTTGCGTATCTCCATTGCCAACTCACACCATGGACGATTAGAGGCCTCTTTGTTATTGGAAAGGGAGTCATTAGTACGCTTGAGTCCAATTAGAGTGGAGCCAATTGCAAAACTCCCAGAACCACTTCAGACATCTCATGTTTAAGATTCTATTCCTTGGGAAACAGATGTGGTTCAAGCAATTGGGCTTCCTTTTACCATATGGAAGGCCCCAGGTTTGATTCCTGGAGCCTCCTCGTGAAGGCAAGCCGGTCTGTGCCACAGAGAGCTAACAGCCCACACCACAGAGAGACAATGGCCCGTACTGTGGAGAGCTGATGGCCTGACCCAACAAAGGGAGATGAATGGACACAAAGCAGATGGCAAGCGCAAAAACAACAATGGGGCGGGGGGGAATAGGTGAAAGAAAGAGAAAATTCTCTTCCTCAAGAGCCGCTCCTGATACCAAGCTGTATTAGGGTTCTGTAGGGAACAGAATCAACAGGAGTTATCTGTAAATAGTATTAGAGTTTATAAAATTCCCTCACTTGACCATGGGGATGCACAAGTCCAGGTTCCACAAACAGGCTGCAAACCAGGGGCTCCCGTGAAAGTCCAATGAAGGTCCTTGATGAGTTTCCCGGAGATGTTGGCTGTCCAAATAGGAGCTGGGAAATTCTCTCTGAATGCTGGAATCATTTCCCCTTTTAAGGTACTCAACTGACTGGATAAAATGTTACTCATTGCTGATGGCAATCTCCCTGGTTGATCATAGATGTAATCAGCCATCTGATTATACTGATGACTAAAGCCCATAAATGTTCTTGTATTACAATTAGCCTAGTGCTTGCTGGACCAAACGACTGGGCACAATTAACTGGCCGAGGTAGCCTAGCCATCACATCTGGCTTTGGATTAGGGTAATGTTGGCTTCATAGAATGAATTTGGTAGCTTCCTTTCCTGTTCAATTTTTTTCTAAGAATTTGAGCAAGATTGGTATTAAATCTTCTTTAAATGATTGGTAGAATCCATCTGGTCCTGGGATTTTCATTTTTGGGAAGTTTTTTTTTTTTGTTTGTTTATTTCTCACCCTTCCCCCTAGTCCCACCCCACCCGTTGTCTGTTCTCTGTGTCCATTCGCTGTGTGTTCTTCTGTGTCCAGTTGCATTCTTGTCGGCGGCATCAGGAATCCGTGTCTCTCTTTATTGCATCATCTTGCTGCGTCAGCTCTCTGTATGTGCTGTGCCACTCCTGAGCAGGCTGCACTTTTCTTGCATGGGGTGACTCTCCTTGCAGGGTGCACTCCTTGTACATGGGGTTCCCCTAAATGGGGGACACCCCTGTGTGGCATGGCACTCCTTTGCATGTCAGCACTGCATGTGGGCCAGCTTACCACACAGGTCAGGAGACCCCGGGTTTGAACCCTGGACCTCCCATATGGTAGACGGACACTCTTATCAGTTGAGCCAAATCCACTTCCCTGGAAAGTTTTTGATGGCTCTTTCAATGTCTGCTTGTGATTGGTTTGGTGAGGTCTTCTATTTCTTCTCTGGTCAATGTAGGTTGTTCACATGTTTCTAGGAATTTACCCATTTTGTCTTTGTTGTGTAGTTTAGTGGCATACAATTGATAGTGGTGTACAGCTGATAATAGTGTCCTCTTTTCTCTTTTTTTCTTTTTTTTAAAGAAGTTGTGATTTTACAAAAGAATCATGCATAACATACAGGATTCCCATACACCACCCTACCACCAACACCTTGTATTGTTATGGAACATTTGTTACAAATGATAAAAGAACACCCAAATATTACAAGCTATAGTCTGTAGCTTACATTAGGTGTATTCTTACCATAAACCACCCTATTACTATTCATGTATTCATATTGTACATTTGTTATAATTCATGTAAGAATGTTCTCATCTTTGTACTGGTAACCACAATCCATCATCCACCACAGGGTTTCATGTGTTATACAGTCCCATGCCTTGTACAGTCCATCCAAAGTGTACATCCAGTGGCTCTCAGTTTCATTACAGAGTTGTGCTGTCATCTTCTCAGTCGATTTTAGAACATTTTTATTGCTCCAGAAACATTTTTATTGCTCCACACCCCTTTATACTTTCTTTGCCATTGATGCAAAAATGTTAACTATAGTCCATAAGTTATATCAGTTATATTTTCCCATGTATCACCATATTCTTAACACCCTGTGTGTTAGTCAGCCAAAGGGGTACTGATGTAAAATACCAGAAATTGGTTGGTTTTTAAAAGGGTGTTTAATTGGGGTAGGAGTTTACAGATACCAGGCCATAAAGCATAAGTTCCTTCCCTCACCAAAGTCTATTTTCACGTGTTAGAACAAGATGGCTGCCCACATCTGTGAGGGTTCAGGCTTCCTGGGTTCCTCCCTTCCAGGGGCTTGCTTCTCTTTTGGGCTTACTTCTTAGGGCTCCAGCATCAAACTCCAACATCAAAACTCCAATATTAAAAGCCCCCTAACTCTGTCCTTTGCCATGCCTTTTATTTGTGAGTCCCTACCCACTAAGGGGTAGGAACTCAATGCCCTACTGGCACAAGAGGTTTACATAATTACTTAATCAAGTGAACCTATGAATCCAATATAATCTAATATGCCCAGAGGAAAAGATCAGTTTACAAACATAATCCAATATTTCTTTTTTGGAATCCATCAATAATATCAAACTGCTACACCCTGTAATAGTGATGTACATGTTCTAGTTCACAGAAAAATATTCTTGTATTAGTACTATTATCCACAAACCTCATCCACCACCCAGCTCACTATATTATACAATCCCAAGATTATCCTCTAGCTTTCTTTTTATTGACATTTATGTCCCTAGACTTTCCTGTCAGCCACATTCACATTTATAAATGAATGGTGTTAGTTATACACAGTATAATATGTTACCATCAACTCTATCCATTGCCTAACATTTACAATCAGCCTGATTAAAAATTCTACATACATTAAGCATCAGCTCCCCATTTTCAACCCTCATTCAATCCTATAGTGATCTATACTTTTGATTTGTTCATCTGCCTTTTTATTTCATTAACTTCTGTTCTTTTTTTCCCTTCTGTTTTCTTTAGTTATAATTTGCTTGTTCTTCTACTGTTCTGAGATAGCTTAGATTATTTTCAACCTTTCCTTTTTTCTTACACATTTAAAGCCATGTTTCCCACTAAGTATTGCCTTTAACTAAAATTGCACACATTTGCCATTAAATTGTCATTCATTGCCAGTTCTTTTTCACCCATAAATTATGTAAAAGTATAATATTTCCAAATAGTTGAGGATTTTCAAGTTATCTGTTACTGATTTTTAGCTTATTTTCACCGTAGTCAGAGAACACACATTGCCATTTCATTTCTTTCTAACTTACTGAGACTTGCTTTAGAGTACAGCATATGTTATATTTTAGTAAGTGTTCATATGTACTTGAAAAGCATGTATATACTGCAGTTATTAGGTAAAGCATTTTATTGTAAGTGTGTCAATTAGGTCAAGTTGACTGCATTGCTCAAAATTTCTAGATTCTTGCTGATATTTTTCCTGCTTGTTCTACTAGTTACTGAGAGAGGTCTGCTAAGCTACTATAATGGTAGTTTTGCCTATTTTAATATAGTTCTGCCAATGATCATAGTATCCTCTTATGATTTCTTTTATTTCCATGGGGTCAATAGTAATGTCCCCACTCTCATTTCTAATTTTATTTATTTGCATCTTCTCTTATTTTCTTTGTCAGTCTAGCTAAGGGTTTGTCAATTTTGTTGCTATTCTCAAAGAACCAACTTTTGGTTTTCTTGATTCTCTATTTTTGTTGTTGTTGTTGTTCTCGATTTCATTTATTTCTGCTCTTTTGCTTGCTTTGGGATTAATTTACTGTTCTTTTTCTGGTTCTTCCAGGTGTACTGTTAGGTCTTTGATTTTAGCTTGCTCGTCTCTTTTTAATGTAAGCATTGAGGGCTATAAGTTTCCCTCTCAGCACTGCCTTTACTGAATTCAATAGGTTTTGATATGTTGTATTCTTTTTTTTTTTTAAAGATTTATTTATTTATTTCTCTCCCCCCGCCTCCACTCCGGTTGTCTGTTCTCTGTGTCTATTCGTTGCGTCTTGTTTCTTTGTCCACGGCACGGGAATCTGTGTCTCTTTTTTTTCGCGTCATCTTGCTGCGTCAGCTCTCCGTGTGTCCGGCACCATTCCTGGGCAGGCTGCACTTTCTTTCGCGCTGGGCGGCTCTCCTTACGGGGTGCGCTCCTTGCGCATGGGGCTCCTCTACACGGGGCACCCCTGCATGGCACGGCACTCCTTGCACGCATCAGCACTGCACATGGGCCAGCTGCACACGGGTCAAGGAGGCCCAGAGTTTGAACTGCAGATCTCCCATGCGGTAGGCGGACGCCCTAACCACTGGGCAAAGTCCGTTTCCCGATATGTTGTATTCTTGTTTTCAGTTCATCTTATGATTTTTTTCACTGATTTCTCTTGCAGTTTTTTCTTTGACCCACTGATTGAGTGTGCTGTTCAGTCTCCAAATACATGTGAATATTACCTTTTTCTGCCTATTACTGATTTCAAGCTTCATTCTATTATGAACAGAGAAGGTGCTTTGTATATTAATAATTTCAATCTTTTAAATTTATTGATACCTGCTTTGTGACCCAATATAAGATCTCTCCTGGATAAAGATCCATGAGCACTTGAGAAGAATATATATCCTGCTGCTTGGGGATGCAATGTTCAATATATGTCTGTTAAGTCTAGTTCATTTATCATATTATTCAAGCTCTCTGTTTTCCTCCTATTTATCCTCTGTCTAGATGTTCTATCCAATGATGAGAGTGGTGTACTGAAGTCTCCAACTATTATTGTACGGATGTCTATTTCTTCCTTCAGTTTTGTCAGTGTTTGCCTCATGTATTTTGAAGCACTCAGGTTAGGTGCCTAAATATTTATTATAGTTACTTCTTCTTGGTGAATTTCCCCTTTTATTAATAGATAATGACCTTCTTCATCACTTACACTGTTTTACATTTTAAATATATTTTGTCTGACATTACTGTAGCTATTCCAGCTCATTTTTGGTTACTATTTGCATGGAATATCTTTTTTTTTTTAAGGTACTGGGGATTGAACCCAGGACTTCATACATGTGAAGCATGTGCTCAACCACTGAGCTCCACCCGCTCCACTGGAATATCTTTTTTCAACCTTTTACTTTTAGCCTATTTGTGTCCTTGTGTCTAAAGCAAGTCTCCTGTACACAGAATTTAGATGGATCATTCTGTCAGTCTGTGTCTTTTTGGATTGGGGAGTTTAGTCAATTAATATTCCATGTTATTACCTCATCCATTTTATCCTTTGGCTTTCTGTTGTCATATCTTGCTAATGTCAGTCTTTTTACCCTTTTAGTTACCTTTAATAATAATCTTCATTTCTACACTCTTTTCCAAGCCTCTCTCTCCTGCCTTTTCATTTCAGGTTGCAGCACTTCCTTTAGTATTTCTTGTAGTTCTGGTCTCTTAGTGACAACTTCAGTTTCTGTTTATCTGTGAAGATTTTTACTTCACCCTCATTTTTGAAGGACAGTTTTTACCAGATAAAGCATTCTTGGCTAAGCAGTGTTTTTTGGCAGTTTGGTATTGTTTATGAGTTCCAAAATAGCTACTGGATTGTGTTTGTAAACTGGTCTGTTCCTGGGCATACTAGGTTGTATTAGATTCAGAGGTTTCACTTTTACTTTATTCATCAAGATTAGGGCTTTTATTTGACCACATCATTAGGGCAACTCAGTCTGAGTCCCCACCCCACCCCCCTTTGTGGGCTGTATAAACGGATGCTCAGTCAAAGATAGGGAAGTAAATGCACGGAGGAGAACACAGAGAGTTTAGTTTTGGATGCTGGAACCCTGGGGAGAACGCCAGGCTCTTCACCTGATAGTTTGCAGCTGAAGAGATCAGAGCCCTGAGCAGCTGAGAAAGTCTGAAAAGAAACAAGCCCTAGAGAGAGATGAGCCTTATGCCAGCCTACAACTGAAATTGGAAGAAGCTGGGACCACGGAGCCTTAGGAGGAAGCGGAAGGCTGAACCTCACAGAGACTAGCAGTCATCTTCCTCCAACGCGTGGCAACAGACTTTGTTGAGGGAAGTAACTTACTCTTTATGACCTTGTGACTGTAAGCTTCTACCCCAAATAAATACTCTTTATAAAAGCCAGCAGATTTCTTGTATTTCACATCAGCACCTCTTTGGCTGACAATGCAGTTTTTCTTTCAGTATCTTACATGTATCATTCCATTGCCTTCTTGTCCCCATGGTTTCTGATAAGAAATTGAAACTTAATCTTATTGAGCATCCCTTGTATGTGATTAATTGCTTTTCTCTTGCTGTAGAATTCTCTCTTGCTTTCAGAAATCTCTGGGACTGGACATTCTGAATAGTAAGTGTCTCAATTTATTCAATTTGGATGTATTTTTTGGAGTCTGTTGTCCTTCTTAGATACCGAAATTTATGTTTTTCATAACAGGGGAGAAAGTTTTGGCCATTATTTCCTCAAATATTCTTTCTGCCTCTCTTCCATTCTCTTTTCCTTCTGGGACACCCATAAGTAATGCACCCAAAGTATACCCAAAGCTTGTGCACTTTGTCCTGTTATTCAATTCCCTGAGTCCCTGATTAATTTTTTCCATTCTTTTCTCTGTTCTCCTGTCTTTTCCAGTTCAGATGCTATATATTCTAATTCACTTATTCATTCTTCTGCTATTTCAAATCTGTTGTTATATGCCTCTGTTTTTTTTAAACTTATTTTTATTACAGAAGTTGTGAACTTAGAAAAAACAATCATGCGCATGTGTAGAATTCCCTTCACCAACACACTACACCATTGTGGAACATTTGGTACAGATTATAAGATAATATCATCAATCTATTACCACTAACTATGGCCCATAGTATACATTTGGAATATTTTTTCCGTACCCTTATTTTTTTTTCTTTCTTCCCCCTCCCCCATTATTAACACAGTATATCTTTGGCATTGATGCAAGAATATTACAGTATTGCTAACCATGGTCCATAGATTACATTAATTGTATTTTTCCCATGCTTCTCCACAGCCTCTAATATGTTTTCTTTTAATTTTTTTTTTCATTTATCCCCTACCCCCAGGTGGTTCTCTTGTCTGTCTACTCATTGTTTGCTCATCTTCTCTAGGAGGCACCAGGAACCAAACCTACAACCTGCTACATAGGAGGCAAATGCCCAGCGGCCTGAGCCACATCTGCTCCCCATGGGCTGTGGCATCTGCTAGCTTGCAGCATCTGCTCATTTAGGCATCTGTTCGTTGCTGTAGGATGTGGCATCTAGCTCTCATTGCAGTGGGGTGCAGCATCTAGTTCTCATTGTGGTGAGGCATGGGGGTCTAGCTCTCATTACAGTGGGTGCAAGCATCGGCTTGTCTTCTTCTTTAGGAGGCACTGGGACCTGAACCTGGGACCTCCCATATGGTAGGCGGGTGCCCAACTGGTTGAGCCACATCTGCTTCTTCAAATATATATATATATATATATATATATATTTCCCCTCGCCCTCCCCCACCCTGCTGTTTTTGCTGTCTGTGCCCATTCACTATGTAATCTCCTGTGTCTATTTCTCTTTTTGTCTTCTCTTCTTGTCTTTCTCTAGGATTCACTGGGATTCGATCCTGGGGACCTCTGATGTGGAGAGAGGTTCCCTGTTAATTGTGCCACCTCAGTTCCTGCTCTCTGCTGTGCTTCACTTCGTCTCTCTTTTGTTGCATCATCTTCTTGTTGTGTGACTCATTTGCACAAGCCCAGGCTCACCGTGAGGGCACTGGCTCACTGCATGGGCACTGGCTCACAATGCAGGCACTCATGCAGGCACTTGGCTCACCACGCAGGCACTCGGCTTTCCATGCAGGCACTCACACAGGCACTCAGCTTACCGCGTGGGCACTACCGCCATGTGGGCACTGGCTTACCATGTGGGCACTTACATGGGCACTCAGCTCACCATGCGAGCACTTGCATGGGCACTCAGCTCACCATGTGGGCACCGACATGGGCACTTAGCTCACCGCACGGGTACTCAGGTCACCGCATGGGCACTTGGCTCACCATGTGGGCATTGGCTTGCCATGCAGGCATGCTTTCTCTTCTTCTTTTTCACCAGGAGGCCCCAGGGATTGAACCCGGGTCCTTCCATATGGTAGACAGAGGCCTTACCACTTAAGCCACGTCTATACTTTTCCTCTTATATATTTTTAATCTCATCTATTGTGTTTTTCATTCCCATAAAATCTGTTACTTTTCTTTGCAAGCTTTCAAATTCTTTTTATGCTGAACCAGTGTCGTCGTCTTATCTTCTTTCTCTTAAAGTCATATTTTTCTTCAACTCCTTACATTGATTTAAGAGATTTGTTTGCACCTCATTGATTAGTTGTTTTCAGTCCTATGTCTTATCAGGATTTTTAATTTGTTCCTTTTGCTGGGCCATATCTTCCTGTTTCTTAGTGTGGCTTGTAATTTTTTTGGCTGTTGTCTAAGCATCTGATTATGTTGATGAATTTACTCTGATGGTCAATTTCTCTCTCTTGCCTAGTGGTTTTGTTTCACAGCTCTTCTTTGACTCTTGTTTCAACTTATTCTATGTCTGCCTTTGTTTAACTGATCAAAAGAAAGCCAGAGGCCCGCTAATGGGATGCTGACCAGTTTCCTTGGAAAGCGGGCAACAAAAGCACGGAAAAGAGCCTTTTCAATTTTGTTTACTGAAGTGCACTTTCCTTTCGTTCCAGAAGATGGCATGGTTTAGCAAACCTTTTCACTCGAGCCCTAGGTGAGAATGTGTTCCCTGGGACCCTGACTCGGAAGGATGGTGCCCAGACAGGGTCCAGGAGAATTCCCCCTCGAGGCGGGCCATTCAGAGCCAAGCCTCTCAGTTCAAACTGCCTACCAGATGCACTCTCTTCTCCAGGTGGCACCCTCCCTTTTCCCAAGGAGGAGATCCTACACTCCTCCTCTCTTTGTCAGCTGCAGTCAGTCCTGGTCAGCAAGTAGTGTTTGAGAAGGCAGAATATCCCTAGTTCTCTGCCTGCTCCTATGTTTAAGCAGTGGCACAGCCATGCCCAGCCAGGACGGGTGGACACTGTGAGACCCCACAGTCTAAGTTCCCTGGCCAAAAGCTGGATCAGCAGTTGGCTGTTTCCCTCCCTCTCCCCTTTCCTGAGGATGCAGACCCCCACAGCCCTCTCAGTCCATAGCTGCTCACCTGGACTGGGACCGAGGCTGCCTGCCCCGAGGGTGGGGGCTGGGCACCAGCAGCAGTCACAGCCCCTGTTACTCACGTCTTCTCACAGCATCTCCTTCTCTTTTTTTTTTTTATTTCTCCCCCTCCCCCCCAGTTGTCTGTTCTCTGTGTCTATTTGCTGCGTGTTCTTCTTTATCTGCTTGGCTACACTTTCTTTCGCGCTGGACGGCTCTCCTTATGGGGTGCACTCCTTGCACGTGGGGCTCCCCTACATGGGGACACCCCTGCGTGGCAGGGCACTCCTTGTGCACATCAACACTGTGCATGGGCCAGCTCCACACGGGTCAAGGAGGCCCGGGGTTTGAACTGCGGACCTCCCATGTGGTAGACAGACGCCCTATCCACTGGGCCAAGTCCACCGCCAATAAATCTTTAAAAACAACGCAAAACAAAAACATACTCCTTTACCCCTGTATTTTCTGATATGTACTAGTTAGATCAAGAGTTGTACCATCCAGTGCAGTAGTCACTAATTACATATAGCTATTTAAATTTAAAATAATTAAAATTAACGAAGGGAAGCAGGTTTGGCTCAACTGATAGAGCGTCGGCCTACCACATGAGAGGTCTGGGGTTCAAACCCAGGGCCTCCTGACCCATATGGTGAGCTGACCCCCTCGCAGCGCTGATGTGTGCAAGAAGTGCCATGCCATGCAGGGGTATCCCCCATGTAGGCGAGCCCCATGTCCAAGGACTGCACCCCACAAGGAGAGCAGCCTCGTGCAAAAAAAAAAACAGCCCCCTGCCCAGGTGTGGCGCCACACATACGGAGAACTGACACAGCAAGATGACGCAACAAAAAGAGACACAGGTTCCTGGTGCCACTGGCAAGAATCCAAGCGGACACAGAAGAACACACACAGTGAATGGACACAGAGAGCAAACAATGGGGGGTAATGGAGAAAAAATTTTAAAAATAAATAATAAAATTAATTAAGATTAAAAATTCAGTTTCTACCTTCTCATACCCACTAAAATGGCATTTTTTTTTAATGGAAAATAATAAGTGCTGGTGAGGAGGCAGAGAACTAGAAAGCATTCATATATTTTTGATCAGAATGTAAAATGGTGAAACCAGTGTGGAAAACTCTTTTGCGGATCCAGCAATCCCATTTCTAGGTATATGCCCAAAAGAATTGAAAGCAGGGACTCAGACAGATATTTGTTCACCAATCATCATAGCAGCATTATTCACAGTACTCAGAAGGTAGAAGCAACCCAAGAGTCCATCCACAGATGAATGGATAAACAAAATGGGGTATACGCACAGTGGAATATTACCTACCCTTCAAAAGGAATGAAGTTCTGATAATGCCACTACAGGGATGAACCTTGAAGATATCATATTTAGTGAAATAAGTCAGACACAAAGGAACAGATATTGTACGATTCTAGTTTTATGAAATAAGTAGACTATCATATAGATAGAAAGTAGAGTACACATTACCAGTTAGGGAACAGGGAGTTAATGCATAATGAGCATAGGGTTTCTGTTTGGGGTATGGAAGAGTTCTGGTAATGGGTGGTGGTGAGGGTAGCACAACACTGTGAATGCAAATTATCCCACTGAATAGTATGCTTGGGAAATGTTGAGATTGGACAGTTTATGTACGTATGTTTCCACAATTTTAAATAAAAAGAGCAACTAAAGAGACAATAGCAATTAAGTGCAATGCATGAGCTGGACTGGATCTAATATGGAGGAGAAAATGCCCAAAAGAACATTACTAGGACATATGAAAAAATTGGAATTGGAATATATAACTTTATATCAATGTTAAAGTTCTTGAACTTGATAACTATACTTAAGGTGGCTACATTACTGAATATCCTTGTTCTAAGGAAATGTACATGGAATTATGTGTTCAAGGGGCATGATGTATACAAACTACTGTCACATAGTTAGAAAACTGATAGATGGATTGATGGATGGATAAAATGATACAGCAAATGTGACAAATGTTAAAATTGGGGATCTAGGTATCGGCAGGGAGGGATGGAGTTCTCTGTGTGGGATTTTTTTTATTTTTGCAACTATCTTGTAAGTTTGAAGTTACTTCAAAATTAAAAGATTAAGGGGGAAAAAATCAGTTCCTCAGCCTTACTACCCAAGTTCTCAATGGCCACATGTGGCTAATGGCTGTGGTGCTGGATAACACATTAAAGCATTCCCATCATCACAGAAAGTTCTACTGGTTGGTGCTGGTCTAGAGGCTTGACCAACCTCATGTTCACTTTCTTGGCAAGAATACTTCATGGGTGACAAAAGTATTTCCTGTTGTAGTAGGAGGCAACACAATGTCTGAGTGTCTCTCTTTTTGTGATGTTAAGTTTGTTAGTTTGTTCAGGTGTCAGCCTGATTCTTCCTTTATAAAGCTTTCCATTCACCACTTACCTTTCACCTCAGAGTTTTAGCAATCATTGCTTCAGTCCATATTTTCTAATTCTGTCAATCCCTATGCTTTATTATCTGGAATTCTTTTATAGAGGTTATCAACTAATTGGTCACCTTGAAAATAGAAGGTAGGAAAATGGTTGGGTCTTTCCCTTTCCCTTTGGTCAAAATAACAAGTTAGGACCTTAACAGTCTCCAAAGGTGGCTAATTTTTAAAAATTATCTTTATGTATACATAATTTTACTATAGCTAGAGTTTCCATTTATTTCAATAGTTTTTGTTTTGATGCTCAAAAGGGCCCATCTTTGGCAGTGGGAGCCCTTTCTTGTCTTTGATACCTTTGTGATATGTTTCTAGATGTCTGGGATAGCTTTCTTACTTTCTGGTATGATAAAATATTTCAGGCTCACCTATATTTCCTGCCCCCAACTTAGATTCAGACATTTCTTTAAGAAGCCTTGGTACCTTTAATGGGAAATGTATTAGAGACACATTCCCCTTGTGAAAAGCGCTCATGCTATTGAGTTGGTTATTGTTTCGAGGACTTTCCAATGGATAGATCTAGGATACATTCTCTTAGATAAAAGATAGTATCCTATACTTATTGTTTTGCATCTTTTCTTATTTTTTATCACTTACCAACAAACTCTGGGCACCACTCCATAGCTCCGTATAAAGACTTTTTTCCCACATCCCTTTTTACAATTCCACAGTGTGGATACACCCTAGTTTATTTAACCAGTTCCCTATTGATGGACATTTGAGTTATTTCCCATCTATTATTATTACATATACTGCAATAATAAATAGCTTTGTGCCAGCATAATTTTGTATTTTTACCAGTTTTTGGTGGCTTCCTAATGTGTTATCATGGCTAGATTAAACTATGTTTCCCAGAATTTCCTTCCCTGTATGCTTGCAGTTAGGGTGGGTCACAAGAGACATTTTCACATAAAATTTGGAAGGCAGAAGGAAGCTGTGGCCCTTTTGTTTTTATTCCTAGAAGGTCAGGGCAGGTGCTTTTGTGGTTCACACACAGTGGCTTATTTGCTGACTTACCTACTTGGTAAAGGGCAGCATCTAGACTTCCTTGGCTCCTTGTTCAGCTTCCACAACTCTTGAACCCATTGTGTATTTAGTTAAGTAATGAGGCCACTGCTTTCTCCTGTAAGCTACCCAGTTATCAAGGTTGAAGGCAGTGAGAACTGACAAGGTTTGGGTCTACCTGCTCATGGATATTAATATTCCTTAAATACTTCACCAATGTGGTATGCTTCTGAATCTTTGTGGAGCTTATCCTGTGGAGCATATGTATCTTACCTGGCAACCTAGATACTTGCAGTTTCTTTCTTGGCTGCCCATCTCTCTTGTCCATAGGAAGACCATGGTCTATGAGACATCATCATAACTCCTGTGAGTCAGGGCCTCCTGGGGACCATTCGAGCCTTGCTGCCCACATGACAATTCCATCCTCCTTGCCTTGGGCAGTTAGGGATTGCCACCCAGCCTCAGAGAAGAGCCAAAACTGAGTTTTGGATTGATGAACATTCTGTATCACTTACTGACGTTCTGTATCACTTACTGAAAGGAAGAACTTCTGGGCTCTTTCTTATCTGGCCAACTGGGGAGTTCTTGGGTCTTACATAATGAGTTTGGTTTTTTTAATCCCTTCCTCAACATTCTGCCTCAACACATTTCTAGCATATCCATCTCACTTAATGTGAGCCATCATTTGTTCCCCAAGTTTTCAGGAGCTGCCCCAGCTGTGTGTTAGGATCAGCGCCAGGAGTCCTTGCTAGGGTGCTTAATCCTGAGCCCTGGAAGGATGCCTCCATATTAATAAACTCTTTCTTATTTGGCCTTTTATTTGCCTTTCACACCATAAGATCTTAGTTTGCCACAGGGCTGCCAATGTAAAGTACCTGAAATGGGTTGGCTTTTATAATGGCAATATTTTTTTTAGATAGAAGCTTACAGTTCTGAAGCATCAGCAGAGATGCTTTCTCAACAAAGGCAGCTACTGGTTGTACTGGGGCCACCCAGGATCTCTGCCAAGGTCCCTGCCTTCCCTCCCAGAATCTTCTATCTCCTGGAGCTCAACTGTGGGCAACCAGGCATAGGGCTTGTCTCTTTCTGGGCCTCCTCTCTCAGTCTCCGTGGCTCTGCTTTCTCCTGGAGTTCAGCTGAGGGCTGTCAGGCATATGGCATGTCTCTTCAGCCTTGAGCTGCTCATGGGCCTAGCCTCTTGGGGGCTTTGTGCTTAACCTTTGGCTCCTAACAATCCTCGAGTCCTCTCACACATGGCAGTATCAAAAATGGCAGATTTCCCTTTTCTTGTGTGTCTCTCTCTGGGTCTCCATTTATATAAGACCCAGGAAGAAGGCAGAGGCCCATGCTAGGTCTTGCCTCACTGATGTATTAGAATCAAAAGCCCTAAAGGAATCATATCAAGTAATCTAATAAAGTCCCCTTAGCTGAATTTAATGCAATCCAAGGGCCCCAAACCCACAAAAATGGATTAGTTTAAGAACATAATCTTTTTCTGTAATTCACAAAATTCAAACTGTCACAAGTAGTGACTGCTGTCACACACACACACCCCCCCCCCCCTTCAACTTGCCTTTTGGGCCTGTGCAGAGGACAGATATTAGAGAATGACAGTGATTTATTGTAAACCTATCAGTGGCAACTTCTATTGCATTACTCTTTCAAATATGGTTTTATTCTGGAGTAAATCAGAACATCTTCTGACTTACTATTAAGCTTTTGATCAGAAGAATGCTTCTTCCCCTCTACCTGTTAAATAAAGACCATTTAATTCCATTTGCTTTCATCTGTCAGGGCCAGCAATACACCTTCACTGTCTTACCTCAGGTCTATGTCAACTTTCAGGCCACCTGTCAGCTCTAGTCTGGAAGGATCTGGATTACCTTTGTTTTCCACAGGATGTTATGTGGATTCATTACATTAATGGTATCAGGCTGATTGGGCCTGATGAGCAGGAAGTAGCAACTACTGTAGATAACTTTGGTAAGACACTCACATGCTAGAGCATGGCAAATAAATCCCACAAAACTTCAGGGGCCTGCCATGTCATGAAATTTCTCATAGTCCAGTGGTCTGAGACATTTTGAGATATCCCTTTTGTATTAGTCAGCTAAAGGGGTGCTGATGCAGAATATCAGAAATTGGTTGGTTTTTATAAAGGGTATTTATTTGGGGTAGGAGCTTACAGATACCAGGCCATAAAGCATAAGTTACTTCCCTCACCAAAGTCTATTTTCATGTGTTGGAGCAAGATGGCTGCCAACGTCTGTGAGGGTTCAGGCTTCCTGGGTTCCTCTGGGCTCAGCTCCTCTCTCTTCTCTACAAGGTCAGCTATAGACTATGAGGTTCTCTAGACTTTGCCTCTCTCCACAAGGTCAGCTGTAGACTATCAAGTGAATAGCTCTGTCTCTCTCCTTGGGGTTTCTGCCGTGTCTAAGGAGCTATAGCAGTGTGATGTTGTTAATAAATTCCAAAAAGAAATATTGGATTATGTTTGTAATTTGATCTGTACCTGGGCATGACTGAGTTATGATTAGGGTGTTGAGGCCCTACCCCTTTGTGGGTGGGAACTCACAGATAAAAGGCATGGCAAAGAATAGAGTTGAGGGTTTTTGATGTTGGAGTTTTGATGTGGAGTTTGATGCTGAAGCCTTAAGCTGGAGCCCTGGAAAGTAAGCTCACAGAGGAAACAGAAGCAAGCCCCAGGAAGAGAGAAACACTGAGCCCAGGAAAAAGAAGCCTGAGGAAGGAAGGAACCCAGGAAGCCTGAACCCTCACAGATGTCAGCAGCCGTCTTGCTCCAACACATGGAAATAGACTTTGGTGAGGGAAGTAACTTATGCTTTATGGCCTGGTATCTGTAAGCTCCTACCCCAAAACCCTTTATAAAAACCAACCAATTTCTGGTATTTTGCATCAGCACACTTTGACTGACTGATACAGGAGCCGTCTCTACTCCTCTGTGTTCTTCTCCTAGCTCAGGTCCTCTCTTCCAGGGGCTTGCTTCTCTTTCCTCTGTGTGCTTACTTCATGGGGCTCCAGCTTAAACCTTCAGCATCAAACTCCAACATCAAAATTCCAACATCAGAAAACCCCCAACTCTGTCCTTTGCCATGCTTTTTATCTGTGAGTCCCCACCCCTAATGACATGGCCCAATCAAAGCCCCAATCATAACTTAATCACACCCAGGTACAGACCAGATTACAAACATAATCCGATATCTATTTTTGGAATTCATAACCTTATCAAACTGCTACACCCTCTAAGATGAAGGGACAAGTTTCTGGATCTTGTCCCTCCTACCACCAAGAAAGAACTGAATGCTTAGTGAACTTCTGGATTTTGGAGGCAACATATATCTCATTTGGTCATGCTATCCCAACATATTTACTGAGTAACTCAAAAAGCTGCCAGTTTTCAGTACAAGTGAAATTTCTGCAACAAGTGCAGGCTATCACACTGCTCCACCACTTGGGCCATTTGACCCAGCAGATCCAATGGTACTTGAAGTGTCTGTGGGATATAGAGATGCTGGGTGACAACTTGGCAGGCCCCAATAAATGAATCACTGTCAGACATTTAGGATTTTGGAACAAAGCTATGCCATCCCCTCTGGAATAGATAACTATTCTTCTTCTGAGAAACAGCTTATCGCTTGCCACTGAGCACTTGTGAGGACTAAATACTTGACTATGGATTGCCAAATTGCTGTGTGACCTGAACTGCCCATCATGAACTAAGTTTTGCATGAGTGTTGTCCAGTCATAAAGTTAGGTACTCACAGCAGTGCTTCAATTTCAGGTGGAAGTGGTATACATGACATCAGACGCAAATCCAGAACACTCAAGTAAATTTCATGAGCAAGGGGGACAGATACCTATAGCCCCTCCTCATACTACATTACCTCCTCTCTTCCCACCTGCATTGTGGCAAGATTGTCTTTTCCAGCAAAGGCTGCGTTAACATCTCCTGTCCCATGTGCTGTTCTAGAACCTTGCCACTCCCCCAACAAGAAGTGGGGTCTATATCTCCTCCCCTCGAATCTGTGCCTCAACCAATGGAATAAGGCAGTAGTGGAAAGCAGATGTGGCTCAAATGATAGAACGCCCGTTTACTATATAGGAGGTCCAGGGTTCAAACCCAGGGCCTCCTGACCCATGTGGTGAGGTGGCCCATGCACAGTGCTGCTGTGTGCAAGGAGTGCCATGCCATGCAGGGGCGCCCCCCACATAGGGGAGCCCCACGCACAAGGAGTATGCCCCACAAGAGAGCCATCCTGTACAAAAAGCGCAGGCCACCCAGGAGTGGCGCCACACACAAGGAGAGCTGACACAGCAAGAGACACAGATTCCCGG
Organism: Dasypus novemcinctus; assembly: GCF_030445035.2. Taxonomy (NCBI): domain Eukaryota; kingdom Metazoa; phylum Chordata; class Mammalia; order Cingulata; family Dasypodidae; genus Dasypus; species Dasypus novemcinctus. Next base: position 181,921,242 of record NC_080674.1, on the reverse strand, counting down.
TGCCGCTGACAAGAATGTAAGCAAACACAGAAGAACACACAGCAAATGGACACAGAGAGCAGGAGAGCAGACAATGGAGGCAGGGAGGGGATAAATAAAAATAAATATTAAAAAAAAAAGAAGACAGTAGTGTTGTTGACTTCCAAGTTTAGGTAATAAGATGCTTGTCTGCATTTCTCACTAAAACCTAGCTGTCATGCTGTGAGAAAGCCAGAGCAGCCTGTGTGAGGCCTCATGGACAGGAAAAGAGCCCTGGCCCACAGTCCTGGCTGAGTTCCAATCAGTGGGCAGCACTAACTCACCAGCCACGTGAAGGGGCCAGGCTGAAAGTGGACCCTCCAGACCCCAATCAAGTTTCCAACTGACACCACATGAAATGGAATGAGCCATCCCTGCTGAACCTCTCCCAAATTGCAGGGTTATAAGAAAAGTAAATTATTGTTATTTTAAAGCATTGAGCTTTGGGGTGGAGGGAAGCAGACTTGGCCCAGTGGTTAGGGCATCCGTCTACCACATGGGAGGTCCGCAGTTCAAACCCCGGGCCTCCTTGACCCGTGTGGAGCTGGCCCATGTGCAGTGCTGATGCACACAAGGAGTGCCATGCCACGCAGGGGTGTCCCCGCGTAGGGGAGCCCCATGCGCAAGGAGTGCGCCCCTTAAGGAGAACCGCCCAGCATGAAAGAAAGTACAGCCTGCCCAGGAATGGTGCCACACACATGGAGAGCTGACACAAGGAGATGACACAACAACAAAAAAAGAAACACAGATTCCCATGCCACTGACAACAACAGAAGCAGACAAAGAAGAACATGGAGCAAATAGACACAGGGAACAGACAACTGGGATGGGAGGGGGGAAGGGGAGAGAAAAAAAAAGTTTTGGGGTGGTTAGTCACACCGCAAAAGACTACTGATACATTCATCTATGATCCTGAAGGACAGTGGAAGGAGGATGCCCTCTCAGTGGGCAGAACTCTGAATGGGGCACCTGGTTGTTTATTCCACCAAGAAAAAGATACGGTTATGGGTACAGATCTACAATAATTCATGGGGAGTTGTTCTTCATTTGACTGGGTGGTCATGGACTTGGAAGGGGCATGGTTGAAACATTAGTGCTTAGGAGATCTGGGGAATAGGTATGTAAACACACCCCTCTGAATGGGCAGAGACTATGAAGATACTTGGGTTTCATATGAATGTTTACCAAAAAAACAACCCCAACAGAGAAGAATCTTAAATCACATGGACAAGTTGACCTATTCTGTGAATATTGATCAACCTCTTTCTCTGGCTGCAGTGGCAGAAAAGGGGTTATGTTTGGGCTTAGCCACATGGACTTCCACAGACACTATTGGGTGCCCAAACTGCAAAGACCAGACAACAACAATGAGTTTCCAGTGTGGCCCCATTCCCTAGGGGACCAGCCAGTCATATGGTGTTAGATTGTTTTTAAGCAGTCACTTCCATATTGCAAGGGACAGCACTCTGTTCTTATTGGAATAGGCATTTAGTTTATATATAGATCTGCCTTCCCTGCTCACAATGCTTTTGCCTAAACCATCATGCATGGGCTTAAGGAATGCCATATTCACTGTCATTGTATTCCACGATGCTTTGCTTCTGACCAAGGAACTTACGTGACAGCAAACGAAGTGTAGCAATGGGTTCATGCCATTGTAATTCACTGGTTTTCCATGTTCTCCATCTTCCTGAAGTATCTGGTCTCGTAGAAGGGTGGCATAGCTTTGTGGAGATTCAGTTACCTACCAGTTAGGTAGTAACACCTTTTTGGGTATGTCCTCCAGAATGTCTATGCTCCAAATCAAAGACCAATCTCTTATATCCAGGATTCCCAGACGTCAAGGAGTGAAAACAGGAATAGGAATCACCACTGCTAGTGATCCACTAGCAAGCTTTGGGCTTCCTATTCCCTTAACTTTGGACTCTACTGGTCTAGAGATCTTAGTTCCCAAGGAAAAAATGTTTCCAGCAGAGGGCTTAGCTATGGTTCTATTAAATTGGAAATCGAGACTCTTGTCCAGCCACTGTGCACTCCTCAGGCAAATGGAGGTTTCTCTACTGGCTAGGATGGTTGAGCTTTATTCTTAAAAGGGAGCTGGGTTGCTAATGCATGATAGAGGTAAGAAGGACTATGTCAGGAATGCAGGCAGTTCCCTGGGATTCATTTTAGCACTCCCATGTCTATGATAAAACTTAATGAAAACCTACAACAACCCAAAAACTCAGTATTTGAGTTACTGATATTGAAGGTGGAGTGTGACTCAGCTAGAAGAAGTAAGCCAAAGGATGGATAAAGTGACTTATGGGACTGTGTATTCTCTTTTTGGAAAAGAGTTAGCATGCTTTTATTGTATGTGGGACAGCTGCAGCATGTTAGCCAGAAGCAGGATTTGGCTACTGTCTTTATTTGGAAGTTAAAAATTTTTAATAGAGATGGGAGGGAACTGTAGTTGTTTTATACTGTGTTAGATGGCTAAACTAGAATTCTGTTACCTGGAATTCCTTTCCTTTAACTTCTAGGTTAGGGTTGGCCACAAGAAAAAAACTGGAGGATTGCATCCAGTATCTATGCGGAATCTAAGCCCCCTCTTGACATAGAAGTGCAATGGACACAACCAATCCAATGTCCACAGAGAAAATGTGGCATTGGTGTGGGAAAAGTGGCTATGGTGGCTGCTGGGTGCAGGGAATGGGAGGAAGAGATGAGACGTGGAGGCATTTTCGGGACTTGGAGTTGTCCTGGGTGGGGCTTCACGGACAATTATGGGACATTGTAGATCCCCCCAGGGCCCACTGGATGGAACGTGGAGAGTATGGGCTATGATGTGGACCATTGACCATGAGGTGCAGCGATGCCCAGAGATGTACTTACCAAATGCAATGGATGTGTCATGATGATGGGAGAGAGTGTTGCTGTGGGGGAAGTGGGGGGTGGGGGCGGTGGGGTTGAATGGGACTTCATATTTTTTTAATGTAATATTTTTTAAAAAATGAAAAAAATAAAACCGTGTTCGCAGGAAAAAAAAAAAAGAAAGAAGAAAACTGCATGAAATTTGGAAGATGGAAATGAAACAGTAGCCATTGGGGCCTGGAAATAAGGGCAGGGCTCCAAGGGTGCTGCCAGCTCTTCATGCTGCCTTTCATCTGCTGGCTCTCTTTGTTTATAGGGGGCAGCCCCCGACTCCTCCTCACTGCAGCTTTTCCTTCAGTTGCTCTGAGTCCTGAGCCAGGTAAACGTGCACCTCTGTGGCAAAGAGCACCATGCCATCCAGGTTGGAGGCTCTGAAAGCCAGATGCACTTACAATATGTCTTCATGGGTTCCAGCTCATTCTCTTTCTCTCTTGCTTCACATTCCATTTTTATTCCCAACTGCCAGCCCTTGTAACCTACAGCAATTTCATGCCAACCACCATTCACCAAAAAACAGCCTTCCATAGGGCTTCTTCATTGGCTGCTCTTTATGGCCCCTTGTTAATGACCTTTCTCTGATCCTCTAACTGTCCCCTTCCAGATCTTTCATTCCCAGAGAACAATAACTCTCATCCTGACCCTAACCTTGCAAATTTCAGACACACTTTTCCTGAAACATAATTCATTGTTTATCTGAAATTCAAGTTTAACAGGGTGTCCTGTATTTTTATTTGCTAAATCTGGCAGCCCTAATTGAGGAAAGCAGACAGTAAAGTACACGAGTCTGAACTATACAGCTTGAAAAATGTTTACATAAGTTTATATCCATGAAACAACCACCTAGCTCATGATAGAGAACTTTAGCATCCTGAAGGCCCTTCTCAGTCAATACTTCTTCCAAGAGGTAACCACTATTCTAATTCATCGTTTCTTAGTTTTACCCATGTCTTTGAATTTCATATAAACGGACTCATTTAGTATGTACTCTTTCTGTATGCTCTCTGATTCCCAGCTTCCCAATTGTGACAGAGACGGTTCCTTTGGTTAACTGGTTCTTCAGTGTGGTTCAGGGAGTCATTCCTGGGAAGTTAACTGTCTCCTTTAAATCTTCCAGTGATTTCATAATACTTGGTAATAAATCTCCTTCAGCTGTCAGCTGGAGAGGATTCTGTTATCTGCAAAGGAACCCAGACTGAGAGTTTTGTAAAGGTTAGAGGAAACAGACGCTTTCACCCCCCCACTGGTTGGAGTATAAATTGATACCATTTTCATTATGATGCTCCTTGGGTCTTTAAAACCCTTATCCCTTTGATCCTGTAATTTCCTTCTAGAGATGTATCCTACGAAAATACTCAGAGATGCACCCTAAGGTTTTCAATACACAGAGAATTGTAATATTTGGCAGTTGTTAAAAATTCTGTTTGAAAATACAGATGTCAAGCAGATAACCTGTACACCAATGTTCATAGCAGCATTATTTTTCACAATAGCCAACGGTGGAAACAACCCAAGTGCTCTTCAACAGATGAGATAAACAAAATGTGGCGTAGCCATGCAATTGACTATTATTCAGCCCTAAAAAGGAATACATACCACAATATGGACGAATCTTGACAACATTATGCTAACTACGTGAAAGCAGCCAGACACGCAAAGAACAAACATTGTATGATTCCACACCTATGAAATATCTAGAATAGGCACATTCATAGAAACAGAAAGGAGATTAGAGGTCTCAGGAGCTTGGCTAGGGAAGAGGAATGGAGAGTTATTGCTTAATGGGTCCAGAGTTTCTGTTTGGGGTGATGAAGACGTTTTGGAAGTAGATAGTGGTGAATGGTTGCACAATTTTGTGGATGTACCTAATGCCTCTGAATTGTATACTTAAAATGGTCAAATGGCAAATTTCATCTTTTATTTATTTACTACAGTAATTTTTAAAAACAGTAAATGACATGAAACAATATTCATGGTGTCATGTTAAATGAAAAAAGCAGCTACGTACATGCATTATTTCAGTATTGTGAATGAAATGACATGATGCTTTGTATTTGTTTTAAGAAACTCCAGAAAAAAAGGGGGGTAGGGTGGAAGGATAGAGGAAACACAATTATTAAAGGCAGGTATTGGGCACATTATATTTACTTTTAGCTCCACTTTTCTGTATGTTTGAAAATTTCCATAATATAGCATTAAAAAAGAAAAGAGAACAAAATGGGAAATAGAATTGCACACATAGTACTGCCCAATTTTGTAATAATATTTATATACACACATGCTCAGAAAAGAGACTAAAAAATAGATCAAAATGTTAACAGAAGTTATACCTGAATGGTGGGATTATGCATGATGTTAATTTTTTAACCAATTTTACTGATATAATACCTATTAATACAGCACAAATCCACCCAAAATGTATAATAACTGGTATTCAGTATCATCACATAGTTGTGCACTCATCATTTCAATCATCTTTAAAGCATTTTCATTATTTCAATAATAGTAATAATAATAATAAAACGTATCACCTCTCAATCTCTCTATGTTTCCCCCTGCCCTACATAGTGCTATTATTTCCCTCTCTCTTGTTATTTGTATTTATATTTTGTAAAAACAATCTTACAAGCAACATCACCCATATTCGTATTTCACATGAGGTTTCACTGTGCTATACAGTCCCATGTTACATTTTTTAGCTTTCCTTCTAGTAATATACATGACCTCAGGCTTTCTCTTTCAACCACTGTCACACCCATACAATAGCTCTGCTAATTACAAACAGTATGATGTGCTTTCACCATTTCTATTTATTTTCAAAGATCGATGAACACGCTTTTTACTAATTCTATACTTATTTACCCTCAGCTTTTCATTCTGTACCCCTATTCTATTTTCTAGTGACCTATATTCCAATTATTCACTCCATGAGTTTACACGTTATAATTAGTTCTTAATAGTGCAATCCTACAATATTTGTCATCTTGTGTCTGGCTTGCTTCACTCAACATAATGTCCTCCAGGTTCATCCATGTTGTCATATGCATCACCGACTTCATTTCTTCTTACCACTGTATAATAATATTCCATTGTGTGTTTGCCATAGTGTTAATTTTTAAAATCGTACCTGTTACAAAATATGTATTTGAGTGGCGTATTATTAAATCAAAAGGTATCTGTTTAAGTCAGACTATCTAATATAACTTAGAAAATATATTTGCTTATGCCAAATTTTAATTAGCAAGTTTGACAATGATGAGTAAGCCGTGGAAGGGTCTCCCAGAATGAGGACAAAGTTGCCCTTTGCAAGTGTCACTAGTGAGACGCCATGACTGTGGCATGGACAAGCTGTCTGAAGATGTGGAACACATCATGAGGTGGTCCTGCAGTGGAGACTGGCAGGTCAAGGATGATCTAGTTCCATCCAAGGAACTATTACCAGTGTACAGTTCCAGAGAACTAGGAAAGGAAAGTGGTTGCCCTACCAACTAATGATTGCACCTCTTTTCAGGGGCTTGATGTCCATTTGGATATCTTCTTTGGAGAAATGTTCTTCTGTTTTACATGGTAAATTAATATGCTGGCGTTCTGCTGCCTACATCTGCTCCTGTGTTCATTCAAATCACCCATCAGGTATTTATGAAAGGCCTCCTGTGTGCCAGGTGAGGGTATGAGAGAAATCGCAGACCACTCCTAGATTTGGGGACTGAGTGGACTGTGGTCCAGAAGACCAGGGGGTAGGTCAGGTTTGGGCTGGGAGGGTGAAATCAGCAAGTCTGTTCTGGAACTGCTAAATGTGAAAGGCCTACTAGATGTTGTCGAGAGGGCTGGATATAGAAGCCCAGGAGCTCAGGGGAAAGCACTGGGCTGGGAAGAGGATTCCTGGAGTTCAGTTTGTGCACATCAGTTTCCTGAATCTGCTCAAATTTGGTTTCATGTCAGTATTCAAGTTCTGGGGTCCTGATCCCTACCTGTGGTGACTGCTTCCTGAGAAGCTTGTCTCCTTGCAGACATCTGCCCTCCAGTTGTTAGAATAGAGTGATAATCTGAGAGAGAAACAGCAGAGGGCACTGTGAAACAAAACTGGTCCTAGAGCGCAGCAAAGCGTAAGATGTGCTGGGTCTGATTTCAACGTGTAACATGCTAAAATAGTTGAGAAAGGGTCTATACCATAGCTTGGCTTTTAACTTAAAATTATACAGAATCTGTAATATTTTACCTTGAAATATTACCAAATGTGTCCTGAAATGCAAATAATGTGCATAACAAATATTGAAGAACAAATAGAATATTTACATGATGCGGTTTATGAACTCATATGATTTCTTTAAATTTACAATGATTAGCAAAGATCAGGTCTTTTTTTTTTTAAGATTTATTAATTTATTTATTTCCCCTCCCCCTCCATTGTCGAAGAGCAGGTCTTTTAGGCAGGATAGGTTTTTTTAAGTTTTTTTAAGATTTATGTATTTATTTATTTAATCCCCCCCCCCCCCCCCCCCCCATCGATTGTCTGTTCTCTGTGTCTCTTTGCTGCATCTTGTTTCTTTGTCCGCTTCTGTTGTCGTCAGCGGCACGGGAAGTGTGTGCGGCGCCATTCCTGGGCAGGCTGCACTTTCTTTCGAGCTGGGTGGCTCTCCCCACGGGGCGCACTCCTTGTGCGTGGGGCTCCCCTACGCGGGGGACACCCCTGCGTGGCACGGCACTCCTTGCGCGCATCAGCACTGCGCATGGGCCAGCTCCACACGTGTCAAGGAGGCCCGGGGTTTGAACCGCAGACCTCCCATGTGGTAGGCGGACACCGTAACCACTGGGCCAGTCCGTTTCCCAGTAGGATAGGTTTTTTGCCTAACTATGCGCTGAGTAAAATTCTGATCAAATATTCTCTTTAAGAGTTAAGAATAGATAATATATTCACACTGTAACTGCAGTAAATGTGCTCATTGACAAGTGATATCAACTTTTCCCTCCACAAATTACTTGTAGGACTTAAAGATCATGAATCAAATAAAAATACGGGACAAAAATAGTAAATATGTGTGCACATCACTATTTTTAAGAAATTTATTTCTTCATTCACTTTATAACTTTATACAGGACTAATGAGCTTGCTTGATAGCATTTGTGAAACACATGTTGATAGCATTTGTGAAACACAGAGCGAAGTTCTGGGACACGGCAATCATTCAATAAATGCCAGTTCCTTTTTTCCTTTGCTCTCCTTATTGAATTCTCTTCTCAATTTACTTATTATAAAAATATTGTGTTTCCCACATAGATTAGTAACATTAAAGATCATACTCTTATTGATTCGGGATGTTCGGAATGCAAAAGATAAAATGCAGAGGCTCATGGCAGACAAAGTAAGCTTACAGTTGAGAAATAGCACTGTGGGTTTGGTGTTGCTGTTTGTTTTTGATAATGTGCAATTATAGAGATCTACAAAGATCTTTTTAAGTGGGCAGTGTCCTGCTTTCAGAGCCAGTTTGCTTAGGCATAGATCACCCAGAGACTGACTGTCGCCTTGCTATTGAATTAGAACTATGTTTTTGACAAGTGTGGCAGCCATATCATCACTTTAATCACCCAATAATCCGCTGTCTCTTTATGCTAATAAATAAAACATCCTGCGTTAAATATTTCGTAGTAAGCAATAGCAGACCTGTAATCTCTAACCCCATATGCTACAAAGTAAAATGACATAACCGTAATCAAATCAAATCAAATCATGTCTAGGAGTTTTATAGACAACTAATAGCTGCTATTGCAAAGTGCACATCAGATACCAATTGAAGGGTACTTTTCTCTTTAATATAATGTACTATGCATATTTCACTAACTGTCTCATGATATCAAATGAATTTAACAAGATGATTATGTAGGTCAAATTACTTAGTAAGTTCTTTTAAGATGGGCTTTTAGACCTATTATGACTTTTAATGGTGCAATTTGTTAAATGATTGGAATTTCTAGAATCCTGCCTGCAAGTGCCTGTCAGAGACACTTGCTCTGCCCTGGTGATCTATTTTTAAAGCCTACTTCTTGCTTGTGGCAATTGAAACAAAACGACCACCAAAGAGCAACTTCTTGTAGTTCATTCCTCATTTTCAATTATTTAAATGACTTCCTTATTGCCAAATTTTAATTTGAATATTCTAATTTCAAATGGCTTTCTGACCAAATTTCTTTCAATTCCGAATGAAGATGTCTGAGACTTTTTTTCCCAAATATTAAATATGAAACTGATTAATTTATCTCAGGAATTAGAAGACAAAATAGTTATTACTAATATTTGAACTTTTTAAAATGGTAGGTTAGTTCTTTTAAGTCATCTCTAATTTAACAGTGAATTTTTCCCCAACAGAAAAATGTCTGGGGAAGGCAGGGAAAGAGATAAAATTAAGTATCTAAAGGGAACATCGCAATTAAATGTAATATATGACCCTGGACTGGATCTAATGCAGGAGAAAAGATCCCAAAGAACATTATTGGGACATAAAAAAATTTGAATATAGACTATGAATTTTATATCAATGTTAAATTTCTTAAACTTGGTAAGGGTACATGAGGTGGCTACATAAGTGTGTATCTTTGTTCTTAGGCAGTATACATGCAAGTATTAATATTAAGTGTTCAAGACACATGAGGTATACAGCCTACTCTCAAATGTTTAGTAGATAGATGAAATGATATGACAAATGTAGCAAAATGTTAAAAGTTGGTGGAACTGGGTATCTGGGTGCGGGTATGTTGGAGTTTTCTGTACAAGTTTTGTAGTATTTTTGAAATTGTCCCATAAGTTTGAAGTTATTTCAAAACGAAAAGTTTTTTAAAAAGGGAAAACCAACGAACTATGATTGAAACATTCAGTCCTTGCACTTGGAATATTTGTCTCGTCTGCCTGTTTTATTAAAAAAAAAACAAAACAGGGAAGTGGATTTGGCTCTACTGATAGAGTGTCTGCCTACCATTTGGGAGGTACAGGGTTCAAACCCAGGGCCTCCTGGCCCATGTGATGAGCTGGCCCATGCACAGTGCCGATGTGTGCAAGGAGTGCCCTGCCACGCAGGGGTGTTCCCCCGCATAGGGGAGCCCCGTGCACAAGGAGTGTGCCCCGTAAGGAAAGCCACCCAGCGTGAAAGAAAGTGCAGCCTGCCCAGGAATGGCGCTGCACTCACGGAGAGCTGACGCAGCAAGATGATGAAACAAAAAAGAGACACAGATCCCGGGTGCCGCTGACAGGAATGCAGGTAGACACAGAAGAACACACAGCGAATGGACACAGAGAGCAGACAACTGGGGGTGAGGGGATGAGGAGAGAAATAAATGAAAATAAATAAATCTTTAAAAATATGTATTACGATGAAATTCACATAAAATTAACCATTTTAAAATGATCAGTTCATTTGGCATTTAGTACCTTCACAATGTCATGCAACCACCACTTCAATCTAGTTCCAAAACATTTCCATCACTCCAAAATAAAACCCCATGCCCATTAAGCAATCTCTCCCCATTCCTCTTTCCCCTTTTTCTCCTGCCTTTTGATAAGTGTAGGTATTTTATTTCGTTAAGAAACCTACTCTCGAAACTGAGTCTTTAAAATTTGCTGAAAATCTCATAGTAATCTATTTATTTCCTATCTTTAAAAATTTATTTTATAAAGAACTTGAAAATACCTTAATGTAATAATAAGTCTTAAAAGTCAGCATCCTTTTTTTAAAATTTTTTCTTTATTTTTTCTTTTTTCCATTTTTTCTTTATTTTTAAAGAATCTTTAGATTACATAAATGTTATGCAGAAAATATAGGGGATTTCCATATATCCCTCCCACACACACGCTTTCCCCATTAACTACGGCTTTCATTAGTGTGGTACATTTGTTACAATTGATGAACACACAGTGAAGCATTGCTACTAACCAGGGTCTAAACAACTTCCTTTTAAAACCAATCTTACCATCTCTGCTGTCTACACACCTTACATGGAAATTCCTCTACAGCTCCAAATCTACCCTTTGGCGTGCTCCATAGTAACTGTGACCAGCCACAGAAGCCTCCACGTCCCAGAGCTTGCCATTCTTCCAACTGGAGAGCAGAGAGCATGCCGGGGCAGAAGCAGCTCCGCACGCAGCTGGAACATGGTGGTTCTGTGCCTTCTCACCCCTCCTAACGGGCAGTCCCCTGGCCCCTCAGAGCCCATGGTCGCAGCTTGGAAATGAGGCTGACAACTCTGGCTACCTGCCCCTGGGGTCATTACACGCTTAATGAGATCATGGCCACAGTCCTGTGTTCCCTCTCCTTCTCTTTAGTGAGTTCTAGGTAGGGGGCAGCGTCCAAGCGGAATAGGGAAGGCTGATGGTATGTCTGCGTGAAAGTGACTACTGAACAGTGTTATTTAATTTTTCTACTTCTTTCAGTTCAATGGATGCAACATCCACAATCCTCTCCAAGCCCATCAACCACAAAAACTTAATTAGATATTATATCTCCTTGGTTTAAAATAGTATTTAATTTTACATAATGTGTTCAGCCAAAATATTAGGATTCCCTAAACAGGAATGTTCCCTCTATTTTTTGTCCCTCGGGCTTTTATTTCAATTTTTTTGTAGCTTTTAAAAAAATTATTCTCCTTAAAGTATGATTTCGGCAGTGTCCCTCTGTGAAACATCACTGGCTCCCTTGCTACCACTACTTAATTGAAGATGTAATCCCCTCTCCATGGCTCGGCAGCCTCACAGATACCAAGTGCGGCAACGAGTAAATATTAACATTCCCGTTAAATGCACGCTCCTCTTATTCCTGTCCCCCCACAAATTGTCTTCCTGCTCCTCCGAGTGTCATCTGAAGTGAGATTATATTAACTGTGCCTTATATGGGGCCGGGAGCGCTGGGGTTGAATTAATGGGCAAATATCCTTTTCACTTACGGAGTAAATGAACACTCCATCTTTGGGCCATACCAGGTGTTGCTGAGAAGCACAGACGGGGCGGGGAGGGCACAAATCCAAGGACCAGATTCAGCCCTTGCATTGCTTGATTGACAGAAAAAAAAATTTTTTTTAACTTAAAATAATGAATAAATAATCCTCAGAAATACAACAAGGCCAAGATTACCCTCTTACAAGATCTCCTCCCAGAATCCTCGGGCACTCACTTTCCATCCCTGGGAGTCCTAGTGTTTGATCCGTTTCCTTTTGTGTCCCAAGACGCCTCAGTTTCACCTTCTCGAAAGGACACTGAGCCTGTTGGAGCAGGGCACTGCGGGTTCTGCGCGGGAAACCCAGCCCCCAACCCAAATAACTCGGAACAGTAACAGGGCCATATTCAGGTGGAAAGTTTTGAGCAGTAGAGAGCAGTTCGTTTTCCTTCCTTGCAGTAGACATTTATGGCTCCCCGAAGAAACGTTTGTTTCCCAAATTACAGCAGAGGGCACTAGAGGCTACTGCTCGCAAGTTAGCAAGCACTGGAAGCGCGAGGCTGCTGCTTACTGCACGGCGGAACAGAGCCGCGCACCCCAAATGCTTAGCCATTGCCAAGATCAGAGCCCTCTCCGTTTTCAGTGGAGAGTTTCTTTTTTTTTGAGATTTTCTTTTAATTATTTTGTTGGTGTAATATGGTGCTGTGAGGGGCTTGCTTTGGAGGTACCGTTCTTATATTCCGATCTGTATGATGTGTCTCAAATACGTGTCTCCATTAGCATTGACGCATTTGAGTTGGGAGATGCACATGGATCATTTTTTTAATCAAACTAGAAGGAAAAATTATTACATAACAACCGTCTCAGTCCTTCTGAGGGACCTGTCACAGTGGTCCTAAGGGACCTGGGGAACATCTGTTCAGCATCAGTCCCCAAAGAAATTATTCTTATGCTCCTTTGAAAGACAGGTACAGGAACAGTCAGACTGGTGAGACAACTTGCTAAAGACGACAAAGCAAGTCTCCTTCAGTGAAATCTCAAAGCCTGGGAGTGCAGTTAGAAAGGCTTTCAGAGTCAGATGAGCGTTAATTTGTTATTCTAAGTAACATTTAAGGCTAACCTTAGCTATGAAGGCCAAAAATTCACAGTTTAAATGCCTCTTCTTTCCTGAAGCACCTGGAAAAAGTATATCGTGAACCAGATGGTCAGATCACTTTCTGGTCCATTGAAATGGACCATGGGAGATCCATCTTGCTGTGTGCCAAGCATGAAAAGTCTGTCCTTATCCCTGGGGTTCCTAAGGGTGCAGTAGGTCTTGGGATTCCCTCTTATAGAAGGTTCTGGAAAGGATTTATTTTAGGGTAAGGCTCTTTGCTGGTCTATTTGTGCCCCCGTTCCATTCTATTGAAGGACTCATGATATCAACGGCTTGCAAACTCATGTTCACAATATATAGAGCTATTTCTCTATAAGGCAATTTAGTTTCTTTTTGGGGCACCATTCTGCCAAGTGACAGAAAGTTCATCTTAGTCAAGCCAGGTTTTCCCTGGGTTGATCTCAATTCTGGGGGACTACATGGCATCAAGGCAAGCCAAACATTTGTCTTTCGCCACTGTCAACGCACGCTGACATCTGGGGTAGCAACCATTATCTAACCTCGGTTTTGATTCCATGATGATGTCACCATGATGTTCAACTACAGGCCCCTAAAGGCGTCCCTGCTTGGGCATAAGGGAGTCATTTTACGCAGCTCCCCTGCCTTGTGGGGTGTGGGAGACTGAAGGTCGACTCAGGCCCATATGTCTAAGCATGCAGCCATGTCTACCGACTCTCGTGTTGTCCCTGGGCTTTGAGTGGGGAACAGAGCACAGGCTGCCTCTGGGACAGACTTCTCTCAGCAGTCTGGGTTTTCTGTTATCCCTTCATTCCCAACCTCCTTTTTTTTTTTAAGTTTTTTTTTTTTTTGAATATCCTTAAGTCCACTCTAATCCATACTCTATTCCTCCACCCTGTGGACCCTGGAATGGCCATGTCCACTCCACATCTATATCAAGAGGGGGCTTAGATTCCACATGGATGCTGGATGCACTCCTCCTGCTTTCAGTTGTAGGCACTCTTGGCTCCCTGGTGTGGTGGTTGACCTTCTTCACCTCCATGTTAGCTGAGTGGGGTAAGTCCAATAAGCCAGAGTGTAGGAGTTGCAAGTCTGTCCAGACTGAGAAGCTTCGGCCAGCTTTGCTCTGACACATTACCTCCTCTGCCCAGCTACCTCTCAGACCCACAGACCCTCAGGGCCTGGGCTTTTGTAACTCAAAAGCTTTTTCTCCTCCTTCTACTGTGACATTCCTTCCCTGAGGCAAGGATGCCACCTGGTCCTGGGGACTGAATGAGAACTGGGGTTGGGGGAAGGGGGGAGAAGACCCGCAGGGGTGCAAAAAAAAAAAACACAGGAGGAAAAAATATTCTTTAAAAATTCAAAGTAGTAACTTAGCCCACATCCAATAAAACTGATCATATCTTAAAATAAATAGAGACTCAGGGACAATGAAAATAGAAGTAGAAAATCAAATGCAGAGGATAGGAAAGCATTTAACATACAGTCTACATGGCAAGCATATAATTGCATTTAGATTTTGTCTCTGAGTTTCTTGGCAGCCAAAGGGGACAGTCACGTCATTATTCTTATTTTCAAAATGGAGAAAATATGCCAATTCATCAAGAGCAATAAAGGGGTTTTCTTTTGCTCTGAATTTCAAAGGAATTGTCACTTGGGACCTTACCAGGGCAAGCCCAGGGGAAGGGTGAGCCTGGGGGCCATCAAGCGACGTGAGGGGAAGCTGTGGGTATAAGCAGTTTACTTGGCAGTGGGAGGAAGCACCAATGCCAGGAAGCGCTGGTGGGGAAGGAGGCAAGGGAGATGGGGAAGGGCAGGCAGCCCCTGAAAGGTGGGTTTTCACCCTAGCTCCCACTGCCGGCGACGGGAGCTTGGTCTCCCTGGGGGCCCCGGGAGGCTGTGCAGGTTTATCTCCCAACCCAGGGCAAGGCAGCGCCGGTCCCTATCCCCGCCCATCGGCTGAGGGCTCTTCCGGCTGCCCTGACTGGAGAGGAAGGCCAAGAGGTGCCGGGAAGTGCAGGGGGGTGACCACTGAGGAACCTTGAGCCCCGGCCTGAGCAGAGTCAGCCACAACAGGTTCAAATAAGCTCAAGTTCGTGCCCACTTCCGCAGGGACACGGATGGAATGCAGCCCTGTGCCGTCAAGGCAGCATCCCCTGGCTTGGTTTGCCCCGGGAAACTAAGTTTATGGACAGTACAGTGGGCCCTGCCCTCTGGAAGGCAGGCAGTGACTCCAGTGGTCAGGGAGGCGAGGGGGGGCGGGTACTTGGGGACCTGGAAATGAGCCGTAGCCAGATTTCTTTCGCAGTATTTTGCAGGTAGACTGGCCATTACACACAACTTGGAGGTGAAGGGGACCCCCTGTCATAGCTTCTCTTTTAACAAAACACACTTGTAGTCTGACCAATAGGTCAGAGAACTTATTTCTCGGACAGCTGGCCCAAGGGCCTTTCAATGAGCAATTGCCCATCCCTGCCCGGCCTGCAGCCCCTTCCAGGGCAAGTGCGCCATCCTGCGGGCAGCTCCTACAGTTCCCCAAAGGCCTCTGGGGGGTTGTTTTTTTTTAACTGGAGGCGGCAGGAGGAGCAAAAAGTTCTGTGGATTTAACCTGAGAGGAAGTATTGGGTGCTGGATTTAGTGTTGTTTGTTTTAGGAGGCACCGGGGATTGAACACAGACCTGTATGTGGGAAGCAGGTGCTCAGTCACTGAGCTACACCCACTCCCCAATGAGGTGTGGTTTTTTCATTTGCTTGGATTTAGGTTTAAATGGTGATTTTTATTTTATTTTACTTTATTTGTAAACACCTTCCTAGGGCCCTCTGACGGGCCCTAAAAATGAACCCATTTTTAAAAAGCCAAGCAAATAGATGGGTGTCTTTCATCTATCGGCAAGGCTATCTTTAAAAAACACCTACAAGTTTGCATCTGCAAGGGCCTGGTCTGTTCCCAAGGGCAGCGGACTTGGTAATATTTGACAATGAGCACCCTTTTCCAAAGTTACCCACTGGCTCCTTCCCCCACGTCGCCAGCTCTGAGTGGCCTGTCGCCTCTCTGGAGTCAGCTGGCCGTATGGAAGCCAAGGCCATCGAAGGGGGCCAGAGCGAGAGAGACAGCGCGGCTGGCGGGCAAACGCACCTGTGGTCTCGGGTATTTCTGCCAGAACTGACACTCGGCTGCCTTTTTTTTTTTTTCCTTCACAAGAGTCTTCTTGGAAATGCACCCAGACTGGCGTGTGGCGCTCTTTCCCTGTCCCAGCGTCTCTTTCAGGAGGGTTTCTGTGATCGACCCCACACAGCCCTGCCGTGGGCACAGGGCAGTGTGGCACGGGCTGCTCTGCAAGTGTTCTGCGTGAACGTCCCCATTCCACTAGCTGTGAGCCTCCCTGCCGGGCACCGCGCAGCTAGGAGGCGCTGGGTCGATCATATTAAATATTCAGGGCAACTTGGCAAAGAGGGTAGCGTTATGTCCAAATTACAGGCGAGGACGAGGCCCGCTTCAGAGAGGGTAAGGAATCTGTCCCAGGTCACAGAGCTGCCGGGCAGGGCAGCTGAGATTTGGCCCTGCGGGATCTCACTCTCCCGGCCCTGCCCCTGCCCCTTTGTCCGGGGTGACTGAGCGCTCGCTGAGGGCCCCTCCTGTCTCCCAGAGGCACCTGCCACACTTGTCCACTCCCCCCTGCAGAGCTGCCTTACTTTGGCACAGGCTCCCGGAGGCCGGGCTGTCCTCCCTTGACCTTCTGGGAACTCGTCCTTTGCAGCCCCACCCTCTAGCCCTGCTTCCAGCCTCACCCCTGCGAGGCTTCCCGAGCCCCGCCCGCCGGCTCTGCCGCCTCCTCCCTTTCTCGGACCATCCGCCCACCGCACCCCACTTCCCACCCTCGTGGTCGCTTCTCCTCCCCGGGGAGCCCTTACGCTGCCAGCCCTTGGCCGAGCCACCTGCGAACTGAGATGAACCCTCTCTTCTCGGGTTTGCTCTGCGCCCTGTCCCCGCACTCAGCGCCCCGTCGGTAAGCAGCTGTCTGCCCAGCTCCCCACGGTCAGTCACTCCAGGCAGGGGTCTTTTTTATTGCGTGGACCCTGCACCGGCCATGGGTGGGCCCGAGATGTGATCTGGACATGCTGTTGAATCCAGAGCTGGTCGAATTGACTTTTGGCATTTGTGAGACGTTCAGTTACACCTAGAAGGGGCTCAACTGACCCCCTTGGCACAGGCAGGTTTTGATAAAGGAAGGGGGCGAGGAGATGTTAATCGCTGGGACCGTGTAAGGCTGGGTTGGAAGAAAAGACATAACAAACTGAACAAATTCCAAATGGCCCCAAGTTTTCCATCCTCCTGCTCCTCCAACTATATCTCCCCGAAATATGTCTGAGTTCTAACCTTCCTCCCCCATCTCACCTGTGGTTGTCACCTTGTTTGGAAACAGGGTCTCTGGGTCAAGTTAAGATATCCTCCCGAGTCAGGGTGCACCCCAATCCAACACAACAGGTGTCCTGGCAAGGAGAGAGAGATGTGGAGACGCCGTGAGAACGCCATGTGATGTCGACAAGAGATTGGAGTGATGCTGCCACCAGCCGAGGCCTGCGGGCAACCCCCGGAAGCCGGAAGGGCCTGGAAGGACTTCCCCAGAGCCTTCCGAGGGAGCGCGGCTCTGCCCACACCTTGATTTCAGACGTCTGGCCTCAGAACTGTGAGAAGAAGCCTTTCTGCTGTTTAGAGCCAGCTGGCCCGCGGGAACGTGCTCCAGCAGCCCTGGGAGATGATGTGACTCACCTCCTTGCCCACAGCCCACCTTGGGAGCGGCCAGGGTCTTTCCCCCGGCTAACTCCAGGCTCCTGTCCTTTCTGCTCTCTTCTCTTCTCCACTGAAATCTGCCTTGCATCACCCACCGCCCCCGCGCAGCACACTCTGCATTGAAACCCATCGACAGTGAGTAAATATAGCCTGTACTTAACGTGTATCTAAATTCACTCATTACTGGAAAAGCTATTGGGGTTGACATGTAGGGACATCCATTTTAATTATGGAAAGGGGCTTCCTTATAAATTATTTAGAACCTACAGAAAATATTACATTGAAAATAATAGAGAAAAATTAGCTCTGTCTCTTCTGTCCCGAAAATCGTCACAGTACACAAAAACATGTGCACACACACACATGCAGAGACACACTCAGGTCCACTTGGCCCTCTGATTCCTGTTCTTGCAGATTCTAAGGAGGCTACCCTCTGAAAAGGGAATACAACAGCAAGAATTAAAATGTTGACTGTGCTTGAGAAAAGCCATGGAAAATCAAACAAAAAACACCGTGACTTGTTGTTAGGAATTTGAAAAAAATATTTGGTTGAAGTAACTGTTATCCCTTCTAAATTCAAATCAGTCTGCAGAGCTAGTCAAACAAAGAGAAAGCTTGAGATAATTATTCAAATCACTCAGGGTAAAAATATCTCCTGAAGCATTTGATAACTGAGACAGAAAGGTTTGCCTGGGCTTAGCTGGGGAGAGTTGCTTGACTAAATCCTCCCCTTGCACTTTGCACACGCTGATAGCCATTTTGTCTCATAAACATTTTATGTTCAACATCTCCATTCCGGATTTTGAAAATTGTAGTGAATTTTCAACTCTTTAAAAAAACTGGGGGTCTGGGGACTTACTAAGTTCCTGTTACTTTCAAGGAATGGTGCTGAGTGAGCAGCAGAAGGTACCTCGCTTAGTATAAGGTTTCATCTTTTGATATCTTACAGTGTTTTCTTTTTTAGTGGCACTTAAAAAAAATCCTGTTATCCTATGTGTTAAAGATATATATATTTGAACCATAAAAGTTGGGGCGGGGGGGAGTTTTCTTTGACCTGCCTATGAGTCGTTTTCTTTTTTTCTCACTATCCTCCTGCGTTGTAAACATTATAATTTTTTTTTCTGAGGCACAGGGCCGGGGATTGAACCCCGGATCTCCTATGTGGGAGGCTGTATACAACCTCTGAGCCACTTGGCTCCCCCGAGTTGGTTTTTTGTGTCTAGGAAGCACTGGGGACCGAACCCGGGAACCTCCCGTGTGGGAAGCAGGCGTTCAACTGCTTGAGCCACATTGGTCCCATAAACATGATAATTGTTTACTTAATTCAAAATATATTTATTTTCACCAAAGTTTAATTTCCACAAATGGCCAAGTGTATAGAGTAAAAAGCAGAAGCCGCTTTGCACTCCGGCATCCCTTCCTCAGCAGTCACCTGAGGAAATCATTAGTTTTGTGTCTTTCCCTTCAGACCTTCTTCCTTACGCCTCCGGGGGTGAGGAACACGCACTTACCTGGTCCGTTGTTGTTGATGTTGTTAATGGACATAATGTACGTTACTTTGTAATTCAGCTGCTCCACTCGCTAAGGCATACTTGGCCATCTTTCCACATCCAGTCAATCTTCCCCATTCTTCTTGATGACTGCCTCTCATTCTGTGGTGTGAATGATTTTATTTGACCAGCCTCTAACGGATGGGCATAGGGTTATTCCCATTTTTTCCTGCTTATGGGCACCGCAGCAATGAACGCCCAGGGCCATTCGGAGTAGCCGTGAGTGCTTCTGTGAGTATCCCTAAAATTCCTTTCCAGAGGGCACTGTTGTGATGAAAGCAGATTTCTCAGCTGAGCCTCAAGGCCCCTTGCAAGATGCCCCTGATCTCAGACACTATGTGACTTGTTCTGGACACAGCCCAGACCATTTTGCCACACATGCCGGAGAATTCTGTCCGAGAAGTTTTGCTGTTGCTGTCTTTTTTTCTCTTTTAATCTAGACTAGGGGAAAATAGCCATCAGCCCTCAAGTGCCTCATGATATGGAGTTTCTCAAATTGGAGCGAATGCTAGGAAAGTAACTGGTTTGGTCAGTTGTTATTACACGTGCTAGGGAAAGAGTCAGCGGGATTCCCGATGCTCCGAAGACCAGGCCCACGGGGGCTGGGAAAAATGGCAACAGTAATAAGCCCTTACACTTCAGGCAGGCGGTGTGGGCTGGGGCGGGGCGACTTCCTGCAAAATAACACAATCTGTTTACCCAGGGTCAGGCCTGCTCCCA
This sequence comes from Dasypus novemcinctus, assembly GCF_030445035.2. Lineage (NCBI taxonomy): Eukaryota > Metazoa > Chordata > Mammalia > Cingulata > Dasypodidae > Dasypus > Dasypus novemcinctus. Next base: position 181,901,220 of record NC_080674.1, on the reverse strand, counting down.
AACATTGCAAACTGAAGCTGGCTTTGTCTCTTGTTTTCACTTCTTTCTTCCCTTCATCCCTTAAATCATTTTTTTAAATGCCTACTATGTGCCAGGCACACAGCACCTCCAGAAAATAAGAAATGGCCCCTGCCTGTGTGAGTTCCTGTAGTGGTAGAGAAGATGGACGCATAAAGAATAATGCCGCTGGGAAGCAGATGTGGCCCAAGCCGTTGGGCCCCTGCCTACGACATGGGAGGTCCTGGGTTTGGTTCCCAGTGCCTCCTAAAGAAAACAAGCAAGGCAGCCAGCTGACATAATGTGCTGGCGCAGAGAGCTGATGCAATGAAGAGACACAATAAATGAGAGCAGAGGGGGCTGGAGCCATTGGGTACCTCCCTCCCACACGGGAGGCCCCAAGTTTAGTCCCAGATGCCTCCCAAAAAGACGACGAGCACACAACGAGCAGACAGTAAGCGCAAAACAATGAGGGGGGAAGGGGAGAAATAAATAAATTTTTTTTTTAAAAAGAATAAGGCTGCCTCTTTGGGTCCGCAGTCCACGAGAAGGATGGGAATGCACTGGCCATCCAGATGAAAATGGAAACCTCCAATGGCTTGTCCAAACACACCCTGCCCACCATCCGGATGCCCATTTGGTGGGCATCACATGGATGAAACACGCAGATAAGTGATGGAATCACGAGCTCCTGGCCTTGGGCCTGAATCACAAGGGCTGTCAGGGTGGTGCAGGGTGGCACTCAGAGCAAGCTAGGGCTTCAGGGGGCGCCTGCACTCCAGGGGCTCCCGGGAGAGGGACCTTCTGCAAGGCTGGCTTCTCATCTCCCCAGGACCTCCTGAAATGCAAAGTCGCCAGGCAACTTCCGTACCTGCAAGAACACCGCAGAGATGGCTCTCGGAGCCTGTGAAACGGCATACATCACCTGGGCTCAAGGGCATCGGGCGAGGGCCTTGCGCTCCAGGGCCCCACGTCCTCGGGATGACGCTCCTTCCCTGACGGAGCTGCTGTGCACGTTACAACAGACGGTGTGTGCAGGCCCATGACGCAGAGCAGGTATTCAGTAAACACCCTTCTTCCTTTCCCAGGTTCGTGTTGACCCCTTTCCCCGTGGCCTTTGAATGACCAACTGTCCAGCTTCTCCACGCCCTGTTCCCATCTAGCTTTCAGGATGACCGAAGCCACAGGAAATTGTCCTGGGAAGGTCTCGGGCTGACCTGTGTTCCTCTCCTGCTCAGCGGCAGACTGGGTGGCTTTCAGGTAAGAAACAGCATTCTACATTTACTCACCCAAAGTTCCCTTCCCTTGTGGGGACACTCCCTTTTCAGCTACCAGCAAAATCTTTTTTCAAGGGAGAGCGTCCCACCTTCTGTCCATGCTCCGGAGAGCCCCAGCAGCTCCCGAATCGCCCAAATCCAGTCTCCCACCAAGGGCCGCCCACACTCCTGCTCTCCTGACAAATTGAGCCTGAAGCCCTTAAGATCTCTTCTGTTAGAACTTTCTAACGGTGTCATAAATCTTTTATTAACATTTGGTATTATACTAATTAAAACTGTTCTCCGAATGTATTATTAATTTCCCTAGCACTTCTTGCTGGGGTGACATTTTTAGCCAGCTAAGCAGAATGTAGCCCAGTAAATAAGAAGAAACTCATTTCCAGACAATTAGCCTTGCAGAAAAATAAGTTGGTTAATGGAAGGCGTGATGATTACAAATTTCACCTAAATAAACAGGGTATCTTAATGGTAACTCTTCAAGCTAAGTAAACAGATTGGGGCGGTAATGTCCTGAGCAATACTTAAATGTAACTGTTTAATAAATTGGTAAATTACTCATTTCATCTTAGAACAAAATGGTAATACTGTAGTAATAACCTAGTATATATTCCGTAAATATGAAGCATTATCACTTTAGCTCTGTAGAAATCACCACAGTGATATGTCAGCATTGATCTAAAACTGCAGCATTTTATCTCAAGTTTATTACCCATTTTTGAGAATCGCTGAGATTTTCAGAGCATAATGGCAATAAAAGAAGAATTTAAAAAGCGCTTTAATGTGCATAAGTTAATCAGAGGTATCCTCGGGGGGAAAAGGAAATTTGGTAAAACATGAATTATAAGCATCATTTAAACTTACTTTGGACACTAGAGATAATAAATGGCACCATAATTTAGAAATAGCTTTTAACATCAATGACGGTAAGTACCACTTTACTGTTCATAAGAATTGCAGAGCAATGGTGCTGAGGCCAATTTTATTAGCCATTTTTTTCTTTATAAAAGCAATCCAACCCTTTCCACAACTGAGGAGACAGGAACAAGAGTTACGTGCTAATATGCAAAATGCATTTAAGTTTTTTGAAATAGAGAATAATAAATTGTGCCAAAAGATAGAGTCTGGAGACAAATGAATGATCATTTAAAAAGAATAAGGCGCTCTCAGAGTTTACATATTTGGGGAAACTTGATAAAAAAAAAAAAGAAGCCAACAAATTGTTCATACATTTTCCTATTTGCTGGAGCGTGCGTGTGTGCTTTCAAATTGGGAAGATGAAACCATAAATCCCTGCGATCGGGAGATGCCACAACAGGAATGTATTTTTGTAAATTGTCGCCACCAACAAATCATCTTTTAAACTATATAAAGTGCAGGTTCAACTTTCTCTTCAGGGTACCCAAGCGTCCTTCCTGCAGGGAAGCCTGGGTTGCTGGCCTCGACTTCCCAAGTTCAGCTGGACAGGGCAGGGGTGCTGGCAGTCAGGCAGCTCTAGCTGTAGCTCAGCCAGCCACCAGGATGTACTGAGCCACCTACTATGCGCTGAGCACTGTGCTGAGCTTCACAGGGCCTCTGGAGAAGCTTGGCCCGTGCAGCTGGTGGTGCAAACCTGGCTTACGTGGAAGGAACAGCCCCAAGCTGCCAGCTCGCGCCTTGCCCTTCAGGATATAACAACTTGAGGTGCAAGGGCTTTGCTTGTCACCAGATGGGTGTGATGTCAAACCACAGGATCGACTGCACTAGCTCTTTAAGCCCTGGATGCAAGTGAGCAACGCAGATGCCCTCCCCTCCCCTCCCCTCCCCTGCGTTGGAACATGAACTATGTAAAAGGCCTGGGGTCTTCATCAAAGACCCCTCTTTCTGGGAGTAGGCAGGGACCCATCTGAAGTCTGTGCTGGGGAGGGGGAGGGGAAAAGAGAGAGGGGAGGGGAGGGGCTCCTTTGCCATCCCTAGGCAGGCCAGAGCAGCCCTGCAGGCCCTCTGTTCACCTCGACCTTGACTTACCTTTGTGTTCCTCCTGCTCCAGGGACCCCATCACTCTCCAGTCGCTACATTATCAGTGGCATTGCCTCCCTCAGAGAGAGCATCAGGGAGAAGCTGCATTTTGTGTGAGAGCTCCACAGCCCCTAACCATGTCTGCCCCATCCACCACAGAACACCCAGCTTTGCTTGAAGATATCAAGGCTAGCTTTCAAAACAGACTGGAGCGCCCTGGGCCAGGAGGTAGAGAGCTGTTATGTTCAGCTACATGAACTTGGGCAAACAAGCTTTTAAGACACCCAGCCTTTGTCTTCTCATCTGTGAAATGGGGTTTCAAAACAGTTCCATAGGATTATCAAGTGGATTGAATGAGAATAAATACTCAAATAGTCCCAAGCACAGCGCTCAGCACACAGTAAGCGCTTAACACAGATGAGGTTTCTTCCTTCTCTGGAGCCAGAGTCCCTGGATTCCAGTCAGTGCTGTGCTGCATTGGTGAGTTATCTTTGGTTTCCCCACACCTCAAGTTTCTCATCCATAACATGGGATTTTAGTATATACTTCTTAGGTTTGTTCTGAGGGTTAAAGACGATCCCTTGCGTACCGTGGCCTACAGCAGGTGCTCTAGAAATGCCACTTGCTATTATTTTTATTATTATTTAATAAACACGTACTGAGCACTTATGTGGTGCCAAACATCAGTAACCAATGTAAACTGAAGCCCTGGAAAGCTGCAGAGTCTGCTAACTATTACTTGAAGTAATCTGGATTTTCTGCCATTAATCAAGCGTTTCTAGAAGATCCTCTACAGGGGAGATGGTGCATAGACTGAGATGAGTCAGGGCTCTAAATTCAGACATAACTGGATTTGAATTCCAGCTCCACCATTTAATGTCTGACCGCGAGCAAGTTACTCATCTTCTCTGGGTTTGCTTCCCTCTCTAAACAGGAAAGCGAGGATACCACTTACCTGGTGAAAACTCAAACTAGCTATAAGTTACTAATGATAACAAATGTACCCTAGTGCTTACCATGTGTCAGGTTCCAGGCGAAGGGCTCAAGGGATGATGTCATTTAATTCTCAAGCAACTCCATGAGGAAGACCTTTTCTGAGGCTCAGAGAGGTGACGTGACTTGTCTGAGCCCACACAGCACAGTGAGTAAGCTAGGATTTTAAGCCAGGCCTTTCGGGGCTTCCTGCACGTTGTGGGCATCTTGGTGCAGGAGGCAAACCACATTTAGGTGCCATTTTCCTTCCCTAGATCCCAAAGTCCTCAGTGTCCAGCCGCAGAGACTAAACCGCAGCCGGGCGCCATGCACAGGCCTCCACTAGTGCCTGGGTGGGGAACGAAGCCCCCAGAAGCCCCCAGATAGATCACGAGAACTGCCACCTTCCAATCGCTTCCAGGAAGCTCAGAAGAAATAGGACGGGATAGTCAAGGTGGCAGAAGCAACGAGACTGTTTTCAGAACCACCCAGGATGGTATTCAAACTGGCCAGAATTCCCTGCCTTTAATAACAGGAAGGTCTGCAGGACCTCGGTGGAGTAAAGCTCCCCCAGCTGGAGCCTGCTTGCCTTCAAGCCTGGCGCCAACACTTTCTAAACCGGTGGTGCTGGGATATTGAATCACTCCCCAGAGCCTCTACGTCTTCATCTGTAAAATGGGGGTTACAACATTACCCATCCCCTAGGGTTGCGGAGTGCTACAGGAGATCACTGCAGGTGCTGTCAACAAATGGTAGCCCGTGAGTGCCCAGTAGCTGCCCTGAGCTGGGCGGTACAGGTGGGTGTAGGTTAAGGGGTCTCCGGGTCTGGAGACTGGGTGCAGGGACAGGTCCCCGCCGCCCTGGCAACCCTCGAACTTGAAACCGTAGGTGTTAATCAAGTCCACCCTGCCCAGCGGCCTCTCTGCTTCTTTCCAGGAGGGTTTCCTTTCTGCTCCTTCCCCCCTCCTCCTTAGTCCCGTCAGAACCTAGGAACAAAAGTGCCCCAGCTGTGGCCACCCAGAGGGTAGATGCAAATGCGCGCTGTGTAGCATACTGGATACCACCCACGCCCCTCCCAGCCCACCACCACCTTCTCCAGCCCCGGGGGCTCGCAGGACCTTGTCCACTGGTCCCCAACAGGGCAGCGGTGGAGGGAGGGCCGGGTCTTCTAGAGTGCTGGCTGTGTCTACGTGGGCAGGAGGAACAAGTGGATTTCTCCTAGACGGGATAGAAAGAGGCAAAGGGCACGCTGCCGTCCCAGGTCCCGGCCCGGACGAGTGTCAGCGCGTCTTGGATGAATCCATCGATCCATAGGGCTTGATAGCAAAGCCGGCACAGTCCAGGGAGCCGACCCGCGCGAGCGCCGCGCAGGGTCTGGAGGCTTTTAAAGCCACGCTAAGACTCTCACTCTGCTTGAGGACTTGGCTTCTTGAAAGTCAGGGGAGGCTGGGTCAGCACAAATCTCTAATTGCCTGGCCGGTGGAGCTTTTCCAGGCTGCGATCTGTGGTCGCGTGGGGACAAAGCCCGCACGGGGTCCACAGCCAGGAGCCCGGCGACCTGGCCCGCGGAATCAGCCGAATTAAGGCGTGAGGAGAACCGACCGAGTCCTCTCGGAGGCCTCCTGCTCCTTAGTTCTCGCCTGGGAACACAGGACTATTTTGGGGATTTAATGGGATGGTGGAAGGTGGAAAAACCTCAAGTGCAAATAGTCTGTGGTGATACCTTTGTCTTCTCAGCACGCTGTCTCCTCTCCGCACCAATTGGGAGCATATCAGGGAGATTTAATAATTAACTTACTAATTGATACTTACAAGAATAACTGTCGGATCATTTCAACTAAAAGGAGGGGCACATAAGGCCTCTGACCTCAGAGGACCAGCCGGAGACAGACTGCTTCTCTTCTACCCAGACCAACCAGGCTGCGTTTCTGAGTTGATCCTTTTTAATCACCGCCGCAGTGTGACCGGAGAGTTGACCACAGTGGAGGACACTGCCCATTCGTGTGTCAGCTCCAAAAGAGCAGCACCTCTGATTAAACTCCTAGCTATTGGTTGGAGTTTGATTAGATTTCTTATCCATAAATATATTTTTAATGCTTTTATTCTCACACTACATTGGCAATTGGCTGTACTATAATCCATGGTTCCCTTCCTTTCAAGAGTTCTTAATGACTATGTAGCCCTAATTTTACAGATGAGATAACCACGGCCCAGAGAGGCGATGCCATTCCCTCAGGGCCACACAGCAAGAGAGCGACAGCACTGAGTGGAGAACCCGCACCGCCGGCGGCTGGGTCGCATGACGCAAGTTATGAATCACCACCTCAATTCTGCAAGGGTTTTCCAAGTGTCCGAACAAGAAAGTCAAGTGTGCGCTTGGCTCTGGTACTGACACTGAGAAGCGACGCTCACGCGGAGCCGACCTTAGAAATACGGGGCCGCCCCGCGAGCCAGCAGATCTCTCTCAAGAAAAGCCGCCCGCTGTGATAACAAACCCTTCACCGCTCCAGGACGCGAGCCTGCACCGCTCGCGCCGCTCTCGGGCTTGCTTGGGACGCACGGAGTTTAGCTGCGCCGAGGCCGAAGTTGGGATTTGGCGAAGGTTCCCAGCAGCGTTAAGTCCGGTCGCAACCCTGGGCCCGGCCCGGGGCCACGCGGTCTCGGCGGAAAGTTGGAGGCGCCATTGCGCCGCTCCTAAGCCGGGGCGCCCGACCGGGCCGCGGCGCGACAGAGCGCTCGGGGCCCGCCGCAGCCCTGGCCGCCGCCGCCGCCGCAAACGCGCAGCTGGCGGCTGGGCCCGGCAAGGCCGCGTCCTCCGCTCGCGGGTGAGCGAGGAGGGCCTCAGCTCCCAATCGCGCGTCCCCCTTGGCGGAGCTGCCCAGGCGGGCGGGCGAAGGCTGCCCGGCCCAGAGGCGCAGCGGTGGCCTCCATCCAGGTGTCATCGCTGAGCTCGGGCGGTGAAGTTCCCCCGCTTCTGCACGGCTAGCAAACCCCGGCCCGCGCGCAAGCCTGGGAGCGGAGAGGCGCCGGGCGCCCTCGGCACTCTGCGTGCACCTGCTCTTTCTGCGCTACCGGGACACCCGAGCTAATGTCAGGGTGATCGCAGGGAGCCCTGAAGCCGCACCCCTACTCCTCACTAAGCAAAGCCCCCCCTTTTTCCTCCCAGGTATTGAAAGAGAGCGCGGGATACCTCCTTAGCAGACCGATCTGCCTCGGTGCGACCCACAACTAGTTAATGAACTTCTTGAGCCTTAGTTTCTCCTTCTGCAAAGTGGGGAGGAGCAACCAAACCCCGCGGGGACGTTGCACGAGGACGTAAACCACACCTTGCGAGCGAAGCTCCGGGCCTCCCGCGGGCGCTGTGCACTGAGCTGCGGAAGATGCGTCTTACCCACTTCTTTTCCAGGGGAAGCGAGCGCCTGGCCAAGAGTTTTCGGTGCGGTCTCTCGAGGGCGCTTCTCCGGCCGGGCCCCCTTTACGCCGCCGCCTCTAGCCCGCCTTGGCTGCGGAGCCCCCCCCCGGGGAGAGCAGAGCTCGGTCTACCGCCCGGCCCGGCCCTGCAGCCTGGCTCTCCCCGCTTGCGCCTCGAGGCCCGGGGCCGCGCGGTTTCCTCGCTGTCCCGCATCTGTAAAATGGACGCGGCTTTAGAGACGCAGCGAATCGAGGCTAGGGAAAGCCGCTGGGAAGGGTGGCGAGGCGACAAGTGCAGCTCTCGCCCCCAAATCCCTCCGCGGTCGGGCTCTGCGTCCACACACTCGGCGGCCTCCGGACCTCGACCTCTCCTGCGGGTGGGCCCTGGGTGGGGCCCACGCCAGGCAAGGGTGGTGAAAGAGGCGCACACGTAGGGCCTTTTAGTCTGCTCCACATGCTCCTTCCCCAAAGCAGGCGCAGGGGAGCCTGCCTGACCCGGATTTGACCGCGCGCGGACTCTGCCTGCCATTGCTAGTGGTGGGGGGAGGGACTGTGTCCTTCAGTGGGACATCCTCGGGCTTTGATCCCGCGCAGCCAGAGTGGAAACAACGCGTCGCGGCTTTGCACGTCGGAAGAATGGGGCAGAGTGCTGACCGCCCTTGCGCAACTCGGCGATAGCTCGCACCCGCTGGAGGCGCCCACACTGCTCTGGGTGGGCAAAGGCAAGAGACGGGTCCCAGCCGGTCCCACAAGAGTGGACTCAGTCCCCTTCCTTGTAGAGGCCCCGCAGCGGGCGTCTGACTAGGCGAGCTGCGACGGGGGGGCGGGAAATGCGCCCGGAGACGGCGAAAGCAGAGAAGTTCCCTTGCTAAGGGAAGCCAGGGCCCGCGAGGGCCGCGGCGAGACCAGCTCTCCATCCTCGGGCCTGCCTGGGCGCGGCGGGGGCCCTGTGCGCAACGCGAAGCGCCAGCGAAAAGAGAAAAACACAAAACACAAAACCAAACGACCACCACAACGTGTGTGTGCGTGTGCGCGCACATCCGCAGAGGCCCAAGAATCGAGGGTTACCCTGGCAAAATACAGAATATAGAAAAAACAAAAATACTACGCCTTACGATGGAGAAATAGAATAAAACGGCAGGGGAGATTAGAAAGCGACGGCAGCCCCCGAGGAAGGGCCAGCAAAAGGCAAAGTCAGAAGGTCCCTCGCGCTCGTACATGTTGAGACGCCTAGAACCTTCCCTTCCCATTCCGATGGTGACACCGTTCATTGGGCTTTTAAGCAGAGAAAAACGCATTTCAGGAAAATGCCCACGGAAGGGATGTCATATCAACAAACCAGTCCCTCCCCGGGGTGTCTCTACGTCCCCAGCGGCGCGGGTGCCGAATCCCGAGGGCCTGGAGGTGAAGGCAGGCGCGCTGGGAGGCCAGGAGTGTACCTCAGACGCCCGCGCCGTCCCCAGCCCTGCGAGCGCAGAGCACCCCGCGGCCCGCGTGTAACGAAGACGCCGAAGACGCCCAGGCACCCGAGCCCGCGAGGTGGAGAATGGCCCCGAGGGCCCCAGTGGGCGGGGGCGGGGGAAGAGGTGTGTTCCGGGCCCGTGGGATGCAAGTCCGGAAAGTTTAGCCTCCGGGAGTTACTGGGAGCTCAGCCAGGAGGAGGGAGGGAGGGAGAGAGGAAAAGAGGCGAAGAGGTTCTCGGAGAGGAGAAAGTAGGGATGAAAATAAAAGAACAAAAAGGGGGTGGGAGGGCGGGGAAGAGAGAGTAAGAGGAACCCAGAGAAAGAGACAGACATACAGGAAGAGCGTCAGTAATGCGGAGAGAAAGGGGAAGGAGAGAAGATGTGACAAAGAAACAGATGAAGAGAGTCAGAAACTAAAAGCAGCAAAGAAGGAACTATGTAGAGGGGCGTAGAACTATAGGGAGAAGAAAAAAACAACACATAGTAACACAGAAACCAAGAAATAAATAGCGGAAGAAAGAGAAGATCGTAGAGAAAGAAGTGGAGAGTCCAGAAAATAAAAGTTTAGAAATGGAGAACGGTAAAAGGAACAATCACGGAGCAAAAGGAAATGTTCACGGGACGTTTGGAGTCTGTCGTTGTTGAAAGGGCCACCGGCTCCCGATCCCAAACCTTCCAGCCTTCAAGCTGCGGTGACGGTGGGTGGACCGGGCCTCGGTGCTCCCACACCCGCCCTCGGGGTTCTGGGCTTTCGGGGCGTCCCGCCGCCCTGCCGGCAGGTGACGCAGCCAAGGCTGCAGTGATGTCACGTGACGTCACGCGACACCTGGCATCCCTTGTCAACCCCAGGGGGTGCTGGGGTCCTGGGATTGTGCGCGGCTCTCGCTCCCCGGGCACAGAGCGTGTGGAGACCCAGATCACGGCCCCGGCCCAGTGCGCCCGGCTCCATGAGAGCCAGGCCCACCGGCCGGGCCCCGGCGCTCTCGGAGGCCTCGCCGGGAAAAAGAGCGGAAGGCAGTTGGGAGGGGAGGGGGCTCCGCGATTCGGCTGGAGTTCCAGAGAGTTCGAGGCCACGGTGCCTACCGCCCCCAGCGGGTTTGCCCTGGTGGCCAGCCCAGGTCCCGGCCCAGGCCCGGCCTTTCGCCCCCCCCAGCTCTCCCTGGCGCTGGTCTACGGCCTCCGGGCCTACAGCGCCCTTCCCGCTCCCACTCCCCGTCCCGCGGGCACCCAGGCTACGGGAGTCCGGCACGCACTGACCTGCGCCACGGATCCTCCGCGGGGCCCGGGCCCGGGGTTCGAGCTGAGGCGAAAACGGGCGAAGCTTGGAGCAGAGGGCGCGCCCCCGCACGCCGCTGCCCGCTCTCCCGCCGCGGTGGTGCGGGGCCGGGCGGGGGTCGCCGAGCAGCATCGGAACCAAAACGAAATAAAAGCGGCGTTAAGTGAAATAGCTAACTTTTTATTATTGTTATTAAATAAAACGACTTAAATAAAAGGAACGGAAAAGGAGAGGAGGGGACCCAGCCTAAACTCAGGGTGCCCCCGACCCCTGGCGCTCCCCCTAGCCCCGGCTCGGCCGGCCCTCCTCCAGCGGCCCCCTCGGGGGAAGCAGGTGGCCGGTCTCTAAAGAAAAGAAGCCAAAACTTTTATTATTTACATGTTTGGGCAAAAGTACAAAGTATAATACAGGCGCCCGGCCCGGGGGGTGCGGGCGGGGGGCGGAGAAACGTAAGGCGCTTTCTTTGTCAGGCCCGGGCCTGGGGCGGGACGGGGCGCGGGGCGGGGACTCGGATTGTGCGGCCGCGCGGAGCCCGGGCCCAGCCCCTTCTCCGCGGCCGGCGGGGACCGCGCCCCGGAGCCGCCGCGAGCCTGGCGGCCCCTCTGCCTCTCGGCCCTGGTTCTGCCCCAGCCCGGCTGGGGATTCGGGGCGCCCCGCCGGGTGGGGGCGGCGGTCCGTGGAGACTTTGGGTGCGGGTGGCTCACACCAGCGAGGTGACGGCGGGGACCTTGGAACTATCCTCCTCCCAGGGCTGCAGATTCTGCAGCGCGAAGAGCGACGAGTTGTGCAGACAGAGCGGGTCGGGCTGGATGGAGTCGTTGAGGCTCTTTTGGAAGGCGTCGTGTTGCAGCTGCAGCATGAGCCGGCTCGCCTGCTGCCGCTCCGCCTCCCGCTCCTCCGCCGTCTGCCGCCTGCACCGAGGGAGGGAGAGGGACAGGACCGTCACACACACGGCACCCCGGCTCCGCCGGCGGGCCCCAGCCCTCGCGAGAGCCTAGGCCAGCCCGGAGCCTCGGGGCTCGGAGCCCGTCCGCCTCCCGACCCGCGCCGTGCGCCCCGCGCCCGGGCATGGCTTGGGAGCATTTGTTTGTGTTCTGTGCCCGGGGGTCGCAGGAAGGGTGCTCCGCCCGCTGCCCACCTGCACGCCCGGATATTGTGGCTGCGCCAAAAACAAAGACTGTTCTTTTGCGGTCTAACGAGGGCGTACGTGCAACTGACTGGGGCCCTGTGGGCAGCAGGGTCACTGGGCCGCCGGCGGGTGGCTTAGCTGTACACCGCCCGCGCCGCGCCCCGGGCCGGGTCAGCCGCATGCGTTTCTCCCAGGCTCTATCTCTCGACCCTCTTTCAGGACGCGATCGCTTTGGCGCTCACGGGTTGGCCTGAGCCGGGCACCGGATACAAACGGAGCTGGAGTAGGGACAGGGAGCTAGAGGGGGTCCCAGAGCTAGCGCGGAAAGCGGGCGGGCGGCAGAAGGCAGGTGCGAGCGGCCTGCGGTGTTTGTTTGTCGGGAGCGGGGTGGGGGCGAGGCGAGGAAACCGAGCGGGCGCAGCGTAGAGGACGGAACAAAACAAGGAGAGAGTTGGAGAGGCTCACGAGATGGGAATGGAGGAGAAGCCGCAGCGCAGGCAAGCGGGGGAAACACCAGCCGGCCGGAAAGGGAGAAAAGAGGAGACAAAATTAGGGAAGGAAGCGGGGAGCGCACTCTTTGGGGGGGGGGGGGGCGGGGGCAGGGGTAACACCAGGGCGTGGGGAGCGCCAGGCCGGAGCGCAGGGCTGGTGCAGGACGGGCGCGACGGGCCTCTCTCACCGCCACTTGGTCCTCCGGTTTTGGAACCAGGTCTTGACCTGCGCGTCCGTCATTTTGAGGGACTTGGCGAGCGCCGCCCTCTCGGCAGAGGCCAGGTACTTTTGGCGGTGGAAACGCTTTTCCAGCTCGCAGATCTGCACCCGGGAAAAGGATGTGCGCGGCTTCTTGCGCTTGGGCGGCGTCCGGTTCTGGTAGGGGTGGCCGATGCGCCGGGTCACCGTGAAGGGCGTGAGCGCCGCGGCGGCTGCGGAGATACCCGAGGCTCGGTGAAGCCCAGCGCGGCTCGGCCGCCGTTCAGGCCCAGGGCCGCCCGGTGAGGCGCAGAGGGCTCCGCTATTTCGTTGGTCCCGCGCGTCCCCGGCGGCCCCGAGCTGGTCGGGAGACCCTCCCGTCCCCCGGGCACTGCCTTCTTCCCCGCGGCGCAGCGATTTCCCTCCTACCCCCACCCCCAGCCCCTACAGCTGCCCGGGACTTTGGGCGCTGAGGCCTCCGCGGGCTTGGGCCTCGGGAATCGTTTCCGGGAGTGGAGCGCGTAGGGCGCGGCGCCTCTGGCCCCGAGAGGGCCGAGGCCCGGCTCCTGGTCGCCCGCCGTGCTCACCTGTGAAGCGGTCTTTCACGAAGCGGCGGCTGCTCTCCATCCAGGGGAAATTAAGGCCGCCCAGGCTAGAGACCGTGGGCACAGAGGGCATGGCGGGCAGGGCGCTAGGCAGAGGCGGCGGCACGGCCCCGGGCAGCGGCCTGTGCGCCGGCACCCGGATCACGCCGGCGGGCGCCAGGCTCAGGTTGACACTGTAAGATCCCGCGTCTTCGAAGGGCGCGCCGAGGCCGGCAAAGGAGGCGGGCAGAGACGGGTATGTGGCTCCGGGACGGCCCCCGGGGGGCCCTCCCAGGTAGCTGGCGCCGTCGGGGCCCCGCGGGGCGGGCGCGCTGTCCTGGTCCGGGCTGTTGAGGATCTGGTCGATGCCGAAGCTGATGGGCTCGTGCGGGTGCGGGGTCTGCGCGCTGGCGGGCGCCTCCATTCTGGGCGGGCGGAAGGGCTGGGCTGGGCTGGGCGGGGAGGCGGCTGGGTCCCCGTTACGGCGCGGCCATGGAGCGCCCGGCGCCTCTCGTCGCACTGAAACTTTGCCAAGAGTGCGCGGGCCCGACAGGCTCTGTGTCATCTTTCTTGAACCGAACCTGGAGTTTCCGCTGCTAATTCCTCTCCCGCCGCAGCCATTGGCTGCGATCAACAAGCCTCTCTCCTCCCATTGGCTCCCGGCTTTCAATAAAGGCCTAATTCATGGAAATAGGAGCTTAGGGACTGTTCCAAGGTGACATCATTTTAACAAACGAACAATAGGTCAAATTTATTAGCCGGGATAATGGGCGGCGGATATTAGCGCCCGAACCGCAGCCTCCCAAACCCGAAATCTAACGAAGCTGCAATTAGTAGACGCTCCCCGCTCCTGCGGGCCGGGCGGCTTCTCCGCCACAGCGCGAGGTGGGCAGGGCGCTCTGCTGGTGAGATTGTTGTGGAGTTTTTCGTTTTCTTCCAAATTTTTATTCTGATCAAAAAACCAAACCAAATGAATTCTTTCAATTATAATGGAGTTGCAATCCCCGAACGACCCTCCAGAATTCGCGGAAGCGTCTTGGACACTCCACCACCGCGGAAGCAACGAAAGGGGCGCACCTCGAGGCGCAAGCTCCGCGCCCACTGCGCGCGGGGTAAGGGCAGCACGGCTGCGTCCTCGGCGCTCTCGAGGACACGGACCCGCGTGGGGAGAATTCGCCCCAGCCTTGCCTTCGGCCACGGCGTCACGGCCACTTTGGAGACGTTCCCTGGCTCCGGGCCAGGCGGACGGAGGCGCGACTCGCAGGTGCCCACTCGTGCCGGGCCCCACTGGGCTAGGGACCCGGGGTCGCCGGGTGCGGAGCGGGGATCCGGTCCCTCGAAATTCGTTACCGGATGGACCCGGCGGTGGTCTCACCTGGAGACCCGCAGCGCGGCAGGTCTGGGGACCTCCGGTTTCTGAGGGGCAAGGGCGGGGCCGGCTCAGATTTAGAGCAAACAGCGGGTTTTCTGAGAGTATTGGGCCCAGCGAGCCCCTCCCGTCTCCAGTGCAGCCCGGGTGCTGGGACGACTCCCCGCTTGGCTCGCGTCCCCGAGGGGTGGCCACGCCGGCCGAGGACGGGCCCGGCCCAAGGCAGGCGGGACGGTGACCTCCTCCCAGCCTGAGCTCTCTCCTTGGGGGGACGTACAGAATCGTTTTCTTTCTGCTAATTCTGAAATCGTTAGGTGCCAAGTCTAACTGCGGCACCCCTGGCTGGGCCCCTTCCTCCAGCTCGGGTGTCGTGCGGGTAGTGGCGAGAGCTCGGTGGGCGGGGTTGGTCTAGAAGTGTGATCAGATTTGGGCTGGCCACTTTCTAGCTGAGTGACCTTGAGCAGGCGACTCTGTATCTTTAGGCTGTGGGTTTCTGATTTGTAAAATGGGAAATACTGCGCGCGGAGGGCTTGCAGTGCTGTGCGATTAAGGGAGCGCAGAGCGTGGGGCCTGGCGCATAGGGCGCGCTCGGCGGCAGTCTTCCCCCCTCCCCCCAAGCATGAGGCTTATTGTTATGGTTCTTGCTTATTGTTTGCGGTTTTACTTTACATGCAGAGGCTCTGTCCCTCACGGAGAACTGTGCATCTGTCCACCCACCAGTGAGGCCAACCCCTGAGGATGGGAAGAGCAGGAGGCAGCAGGCAGTTCAGAATTCTTCCTCTCCAGCCCCAACCATCGAGGGCCATCAGGACAGAAAGACCTCAGGCCTGGCTCCCGAGTTAGGTCATTTGCCTGCTACATGACCTTGGGCCAGTCGCTGGCCCTGGCAGAACCTCTGTTTCAGGTGGGGCTAGCGAGGCCGTGGGCAGAGAGGTGTGGGCGCCTGGGGCTCACACTCCCCCACCTCCTTCCCAGGACCAGGGCCGGCAACCGGGATGGATGGAGCCAGGACTCGGTCTCCGGCGCCGCCTCCTTCAAATGTGGGTTTGCGGGCTCTGCTACTGGCATCTGGGGGCTATCGGGCCCTCCCTGTCCCTCCTGGAACCTTCTTTTACCTTCTTGGTAAAAACAGAAAGGGTAACAGAAGTAAATGAGATAACGTCTGTAGAAGCGCCTGGAAGACGCTCTGGCGATTATATAATAATAACCGCAACAACAGTCGAGCTGCTGTGGGTGGAGAAGTTTAGTGTGTGCCAAGCCCTGGGCGAGCGCTTATTTAATCCTCACGTCACTCTATGCGGAAAGGGTTGTTTTTGACCCCAGGCTTTAACAGATGGGGGACTGAGGCTTGAGCATTCACGTGGGCCTCAGCACCCCACTGCCCCCAGCCCCAGACAGGACTCCTCCCCAGCTCCATTTTCCTTCTGGCTTTCAGAGCCCCAAGATCCAGGCCTGCCGGTGCCACCTCCTAGATTTGTTCAGTGGGGCTCACCAGGTGCACCCCAAGAGGTGAGCACAGAATTAAGGCGTCATCAGGTGTGTGGCCAGCATTGTCCCCAGGGCTTGCCGGGTGCGGCACTGGGGGAACTACTTAGCCTCTTTTTGCCTCAGTTTCCTCAGCTAGTCAAGCAACAGTATCTACCTCACGGGCTTAACGGAGCTCGTCCGGGTGAAAGCAGGCAGCAGAGTGTCTGGCATGGGATGAGGGCTCTGCCTCCCTGCTTGGGTCCCAAGATTCCTGCTTTCTTAGTCATCAGGCCATTGGGCGTTAAGCCCTTGACAGAGGAGAGCTGTGAGGCCCCAGGAAGGGGAGTAAATTGGGGCAGGTGGCCTTTTCAGAGTCCTCAGGACAGTGGTTTCTTAGTTCCCTGGACCAGCATGAGAAATGCAAAATTTTGGACCGCATTCCAGATCTATGAATCAGAAATTCTGGGGTTTGGGCTAGTAATCCATTTCATAAGCCCTCCAGGTGATTCTGATGCTTAAGTTTGGAAAACTGTGTCCTAGAATATTGCTCATTTTATCCAAGTTTTGAAGTGTGTTGTTGTAAAATTGTGGAAAGTTTCTCCTATAATTTAAAATGGTCATCTGTGTCTGTGATAACATCCCTTGTTTTTATTCTTGGTGTTATTCATGTATGCCTTTGCTTGATCATTCCTGCCATATCTGTTTTATTGGTCTTAATCATCTTTGATTTCATTTTTTTACATCTGTTCCACAACTTCTAAATTTTATTTTTATTTCTCTTACTTTCTGTTTGTGAAAATTTAGTTTTTCGCGGTCATTCCTATTTGTTTTTAATAAATACATTTAAGGCCATACATTTTCCTTATAGCATTATTATGGCCAAATATATTTTGACAAATATTTGGTGTTCCTGCGATTGTAATTTCCTGCTGCCCCTTCTCATCTGCTATCAACTGATCACACACACACAGATTAAAATGAGAATTCTGATTGGGATGTGTGGGGCAGGACTCCTGGGGCCAGAAAGACTTCCAGGATGCAGCACCTCCTCTGCTATTCCGGGTGTTGAGGGGGAGAAAAGGGCAGAGCTGGCGGCGGCCTCAGTGGGGGTCTTCAGGGAGAGGGTGGGATCTCGGGGTGAGAGGACGCTGAAATTTCCAGCCGTGTATGAGCCCAGCTGTAGGTTCTAGGCTCACTCTGCCGCCGACTTCCTGTGTGAAGTGGGACTCAATTTCTGTCTGTAAAGTGGGCAGAGATAGAATCAGGGCTCCTAAACATATTTGGGTCAGCAAACCCCTTTAACGGGCTGATGAAAATATTATGGGCTACTTCCATAGGAAGAGACACAAGCATGTAGCATGGCACACACAGTGCCATAGGTGGACCTGCCCACTCACCATTTTTGTCCCACGGACAAGGTAGGTGTCCCTAGAGGCCCTTCCAGTTCCCACGATGGAAGGCTTTAAAGACATTGGCCAAATTTACTCACCCACTAACCCATTCAACAATTATTTTCCGGGCATCTACGCAAATTTTCTGGATAGATTCCAACTTTGGGCCCCAATGTCCCCTACACGATAGTGGGAGCTCCTCATCACTGCCTCCCCCAATGGGAAGGATTTGAGGGTGGACTTTCCTGAAGAGACCTGAAAGGGCCCAGCCTCTGCCAGCAGGAGAAAAGGCCACCCGCTGTAGGTTCACTATCTTCTTGTCCAACCCTCACGCTAGATGACGAGGCTTGAAGGGAAGTTGGTTTAGGGGAGGGACTGCCCAAAGACATGCAGCTGGGAAGGGGCAGAGCTGGGATTTGAGCCCTGGACTGACTTCACTACAAAGCCCATGCTTCCCCCTCTACTGCACACAGCATTTGCACACTGGGAGCAGACAGGAAATGTTCCACGTTGCAGGACTGAGTGGGGAGAGCAAAGCAGGGGAGGAGGGTCTGGGTGAAGGAGCCCAGGAGAGGGGCTGGGAGGGCTGCCCATGGTGGGCCTCACTTCTGCCTCCCCCACCGGCCTGGGTGTTCCTCCAAGGCGGAATTGTTGGTGACACCCGATTCCATGTCCTGGAGCTGGGCCCAGGGCCTGGGCCACTGGAGGACCATCACCCAGATTTTGTGGTATTGAACTGAATCGCGGGGAGCAAGGTCAGAGGGGGGATATGGAAAAAGGGGCGGGAATTTGAGTGTGCTCGGCTCAGCATCGCCTCCCCTGGCTCTTCCTGTGGCTGGTGCCACCCCGTTCAGCGGTCACTTCTCTGTCCATCCTCCAAAGCAGCACCCTCCACCCCAGTCATTCCGTCTGTCTCTTTTCATCATTCACTTGTCTGAACTGATCTTATTTGTTTCTCCTGCTCACCAGCTCCACACGAAGGCTGAGTCCTGGTCCTTCTCTCTCACTGCTTTGTCTGTGGTAGGCTAGTGAAGGAGTGAATGAATGATTTCCAGGGTCCTTGTGTTGCGTGAGACCCCGGCTCTGGCCTTGAGGAGAGACTGGCAAGGAGGTTGGCCCAGGGCTGGGGTTAGAACAGAGGGTGTACGACTTGGAGGTGGAGAGGGAGGAGAGAGTCCTTTCCCATGGCATGGGGTGGGGGTTGGCTGAGGACGCCGAGGGGCGTGGGAGCAGTGACGGTGTGCAGATGGCTGGGTGGGCAGCGTGGGCAGGGTGGGCAGGGCTGGTCGGTGCGCACAGGCTCAGGAGGGCGAGCAGGCTCTGCGGCAGGCACACGCTGTGGCCCTCACGGGCACCTCCAAGCCTGATCTCACGCCCTTGTTTCCCTCCCCTGCTTATCAGCCATTTCCCCCATTTTGTGTTCTACAACTTTCCTCTCATTTTGACAGATTTCTCCACTAAATTTGACTTCGTTTCTACACTTTTGTTGGGCAAATTATATTAAGATGGATGTTGCAGGTACCCTTTATGGTTTATTTATCGTGATATGGTTTGTATCTCACGCTTATAAATAACTTATGTTATAGCTTTTGTTTGTGGAAATGTAACTTACATATTTTATTACGCTTTCTGTAAACCTCAAAAAGAATCTTGTCAAGGAAGCGCTCTTATCAGCAATCCAAACTATGGGACGTAAAAACGAACACTAACATTATTTTTTAATATGCCAAGGAGGCAGGTTACTCTTGCTGTAGTTTGAAAGGTTTGCTGTCATCGTAAACTTGCAGCTCCATAAAGCATTACGGAGTCTTAAGAATGATTTTATAAAGTCCAGGGAGGAGGATGAATCGGTGGTGGAACCCACAGACACAACACGTGGGGGGCCAGGTATTGGAGTGTCCAGCCCACCAGCGGCCCAAAGGGTTCCAAATCCATCCCTCCCCCAACTGGCCCAAAAACTCAGTTGCGGAGTACCTAATTTAAGGGATTATAATAGTGGGGAAAAAAATAGGACTTTTGGAGCCAAGCAGACCTGATCTTGAATCCTGGCTTGTCCACTGTGTGGCCCTGGTGAGTATTTTGGTCTCAGTTTTCTTATCTCTCAAATGGGGATAAAAATAATTACTTGATGTTTTTACTGGGAAGCATTAAATGAGACAGCAATTTACAATGCAGTGCAGGTGTTCAATAAATAGTGGTTGTGATGATTTTATGTTTGTCTTGAAACTTTTACTTTCTCTTTCCACCCTATTCTGCTCTTCTCTTCAGATCCTCCTTTCCCTGCTCTCTGTAAGGAGCCGAATTCTCTCAAACGCTACTACCCCAACACTGCTGGACCAGTCCCCACTTAGATAAGGTGCCCACGTCCCAGGTCTTTCACTTTCCCCAGTTCACCTCCCCAAACTTGTCCTGTGCTTTGTTCTCATGCTCGGCTCTCTGCGGGCACTTAGCCAGTCTGGCCACTGAGCTCAGCTAATGGCTACAGCCGGGCCCTCTGAGTCAGGTTAGCATTTTCAAAGGGGCTTCCAATACCACAACCAAAGCACCTCGGGCTTGGCAGAGCCAGCGGAAGGGAGGCCGGGGCCAGGAGGGCTTCTCTGGACTACTCAGATCCTCACAGGTGGTGCAGCAACCTTGGCCTCCCTCTTCCCCCTGTCCTGGTGAATCTGACTGGAAAGCACATAGAAACCAGGAACATTTAGAACAGTTTCTCACAGGTCAGGTTCTGAAGTCATAGAAGGCCCAGTGGCGTGAAGTCAAATACCTTCAAGCTGTTTCTTGCTGGAGCGTCAGCTAGTCAGTCAGTCAGCTTTAGAGCTTCATGTGGTCTGAAAAATATATGTGCTTGTAACCTAGAATCACATGAAGGTGCTGTGCAAGCAGGCGGCCAGGCCTCCCTCTCGTGCCCACTCTGGGGCATTTACCTGTTGAGTTGCTGAATCTAAGTTAGATACACCTGTGATATGACTACACCATGTAATAATTCAACTAATTCTCTTTTTTGTGGCCTCCACAGGCTTGGGTGTGTCCTTGAATTCTTGTTTTGTCTTTGGGATAGGATGTCGCTGACGCCCAAGGCTCTAGGGCCGTCCCTGAGTTCCCACTGTCCCTCGCCAAGGTAGATGTTGGCAGGGTGGGGGCCCACAGTTCCAAATCAGGTTCTCGTCCATTGTGGGATGAGTGCAGAGAATGTGTTCCTTAAATATCCCAACTTCCCTCCTTCCTGAGAAGGGGCTCAGAATGTCCTTTAAGGAAAATCAAGATTCGTTTCCAGGTTTCAAGGGTGAAACTTCTAGCCAAACTTAACCTGTCCAGCCAAGGCCAGATAAGATGGCTGTGGTAGAGAGCTTCTCGGATGGCTCCCGAGCCTGCTGGTACTCGCGCTCTTGGCTGATCCCCTATGTCTGGGGTGGACCTACTGACTTACTTGTAATGAACAGACTACAGCAAAAGTGTTGGGACACCGCTTGCGAGATTAGGTTATGAAAGACTGACTTCTGGACAGCTGCACTCTCTCTGCCTCTTCTCTTTCACTCTGAGGATGCCAAGTGCCATGTTGGAAGCTGCCCTGTGGAGAGGCCCATGTGGTAAGCAACTCAATGTGACCTCCCGCCAATGGTCAGCAAGGAATTGAGGCCCTCAGTCCAACAACCGTGAACGTGGAAGCTGATCTTCCCCAGTCGGGCCAGGAGATGACCACAGTGCTGCTGGCACACAGTTTTGAATGCAGCTTGGGAGAGAGCCTAAAGCAGAAGACTCAGCTATGGATTCCTGACCCACAGAAACTGTCAGATGAAATGTTGTCTTCAGCTACTCTGTTTTGGGGTAATTTGTTACACAGCAATTGATAGTCAATACATGAGTTTTGTAAAAAAAAAAAAAATGGATATAATTACTGACTGGCTTCAACTCACCATTCTGAAATATAGGTCTTCCTTGGAAGTGACCAGGAATTCCTTCAAGATGAGACAGATCTGGGTTCAAATCCTGGCTGTGTGACATTGTTTAAGCTATTTACCACATTTGAGCCTTAGTTTCCTCATGTGAAAAATGGGAATAAAGGTGCCGACCTTTATGGGGCTGTTGTGAGACTGAGGGAGATGATGTATGTAAAGGACCTGGAGGCTGCGCAGTCACAGTTTGCTGAGTCTGTTCTCCGCCTGTGTGTGCAGGATGCTTTGCAGGCCCAGCACAGCAAGCAGACTCTGCTTGAACTCGGCAGTGGGGGCAGGACTGGCAGGTCTCCCTTCCTGGCAATGTGAACTAGGTGATCTTTGGCAGTGTGGCAAAGAAATGCTGAATGCATGTTGTCATTTTTTTTTTTTTTTTTGGAGAGCATTTTAATGCCAAACAATATGAAGCTTTGAAGTCCTAGACTCCTATAAAGAAAACAGTGTCAGAATGGGACCGGTGTTCTATGAATCATTTTTGTGGGATTGGTGTTACAGTAATAAGCGTCTGAGAAACAAATTCTCAAGGCAAACTTCTCAGAAAAGTTGATGTTTTACAGAGCTCCAAATTTGCTTTCTCAAGGAAAATTATTTTTCTACCTCCTCATGACATACAGTGTGAGTAAGGCCAAGGCCTTACCCATTAAGTACCAGAAGTGATCCCATCTAGAACACAATGTTTTCCCAATTCCTGGGCGCACATGTGGAAGACAAACATTTTGAGATAAACTTGGATGACTTGGCTTTGATATGACAAGCCTGTTGCAAAACTATCAAGAAAGGTTTCAAGAAACACTAGTCTGAGAAACAAGATAATAGGAGCCTGTGGATTTACTTCTTGCTCAAGCAGTAAGGCCAACCTTTCATGTCTTATCAGAAATAATGGGCACAATATTTATTACAAGCCTGGACCACGAAGACAGAAAGTGAGATAAAAAACCATTTGACAGTGGCAATCTCAAATTAATAGCCCAGTTACAGTGTATCACAAACTGTAAAGGCCTCTTTCTTGTCCTGGATTTGGGTTAAGTCACTAGATTGTATCTTCTGCCACAATCCTAACAGTAATAAGAACTATTGTGGTGGGATGGAAACCAGCTATTCCTCAACCTCTGGAAATTTCCATCACTACAACTCTGAACTTTAGCACCTGGAACTGTTTTGGGTGGCCCAAGAAGGCAGAGATTCTTCAAATATTATATTTTAATTAGATATCTTCAGTTTCTCTTAAAATTAAATGGAGGCAAAGGACAGGGTGCTGGCACCACCCAGAACTTTCTACCTGGGCTACTTGACTCCTTCTGAAGAAACATCTCTGCAGGAAGTAACTGCATGGCTTCATACTTGTAGACTGCACCATTTAAAATTTAAGCCAGTGAAAAGCAAACATTGCCTGTAGGTCATTTAATTGCATTACTGTCTCTCAACTTTATCAGATGCTGCTGAGACAGAGAGGCCTGTGTGCAGTCCTTTGTGAGGCTCTGTGCAGCAACAGGCTCCTTCTAAATGCCCACTGCTTAGTGTCCCTAGTACTGCTTCTTCCAGGCTCATAACAAGCTCCTAATTTAACAGGTTCAAATGGTATTTGTCTCAATCCAGGGCCCATGTTGAAGGATGCATCTCCAAAAAATTCACAACCCTGATTGCAGAACCATTAACTAGGACACACTTAGGTGCAAACCTGGTTTATTAATATTCTTTGGCTAAATACTGTTTCTATACCCTTTCGGAGTAGTACAGGAACAAAGATAATATTGATAGAAAGACTGAAAATATCCCTTTTCTTTTTTCAGAACAAAGACTGAGTTTACAGTTTGTGCTACTATAAATTCTTATAATTAGGCCAGACTTATGAAAAGGTAGGGTTTGTTTTTTGTTGTTGCTGCTGTTGTTTTTTGTTTTGAAAAACATATTCCCCTGGGCTAGCCAACACTACTGTCCTGGGACCCAGGACAAAAGTTCCTTGATAACAGCTGCTCAGCATGCGGTCAGAGAAGCCAGGTCAGCTCATCATGTCCAGACTGCCCGGCTCGGCGCTGCCGTCACTGCGCAGGGCTTCCGCCACGTCTCTTCGGAAGACTGACAGGTTCTGGGTGAACCTGTGGGAAGAGGAAGAAAAGGTCGAGGGCAGTGGCCAGGCCGAGCCTGGTGGATGGGAAAGCCACTGTGGCGTTCAGCACCTTGGAGAGGGCACCTCCTAGCCATGGGCTGCGCCCTGGCAGGGCTCCTTCCTCTTCACTGTCACTGCCAGTGCTGCGCCGCTGCCACCGCCCGCCCCCACCCGCCCATGCTAGAGAGCAAGGGTTATACCAAGCCCACTCTGGACATTTCGAGGAGTGCATTTTATGGTTCTACTAAATATATATATATATATATATATATATATATATATATATTTAAGTTAAATTACAAAAGATAGTAAGGAATACAAGGAAAAGAACCCAAAGCTTATGTGCCAAGCACTGGATTGATCATATGCTTTACATATAACTTATTTAATCGCCATAACTCTTCTCCAAGGTATCCCCATTTTACAGATGGGAAGTCAGCCTCTTGGGTGAATTACTTAAGCTCTTGGAACAGCTGCTACCCAGGACGGTAGGAGTGAGAGCTCCGAGTCAACAAAGGCAGTGCCTGCGAGAGCGCAGCACAGTTCCTGGCCCATAGGAAATGTCCAGCCCATGCTGTTTACTCAGAGAAGAAGGCTATGGGATGCCCGTTTCACAGAGTGGCTCAGGAGTCGCTAAACAAATTGCCAAGCCTCAGGAGAGGCCATTTTCCCCCTTGAGGCACCTAGGCTTCCCATATTCATCAAGTCTCTTCTCCTGCCGGCTTCTGAGGATGCCCCCCTTTGCCGGACGGAGGAGCCTGTGAGGCCAGCAGTCAAGGGAACATGCCTGTAATGCCCATCTGAGTAGGCAGGGTACTGTCCAAGCCCAGACTGGTGACTCCACCACGCGCTGGCTGTTGGGTGACTGATGATTTGTATTTCAAGCGGTTTAGCATTTGAATGCCACAACTGCCAGGCAGTTTTTTCCTGAACACATTTTCTTTTTCTATCATTCCTTATTGTATGTCTCCTTCCCCAGAATGTAAGCTCCATGAAGGCAGGAACCTTGAGCAATTGGTTCACCAACGGGATCCCCAGTGCTTGGGACATCGTAGAGTCTCAGTAAAGTTTCGTGACCTGAACTGAATGAATGAATGAATTCAGACATAGCTGCTAGGTTCAGGTTCTTCTCATTTAGAGCTCACTGGCATCTGCTGTAACAGCCATTCCAAGAGGAGAGGCAGAGGAAGCAGCTAATGTTTACTGTGGGCCTTTTGTTCTAGGTGCCATGCTTTACCACACTGTCATTTATGCATCACGGCCAAGTACTACCATCTCTACTTTAATGGTGAGGAAAGAGGATCAGTGAAGCCACCTGGCTTACTCACTAGGAAGCCCTTCCTGTCCTCTGGGGCAGACCTGTGTTTTCTCTTTTGACCTTCTCTCTCACAGTGAGTTTTCATCTCTCTCCTCTTGGAGTATAACCCGCTTAAGGGCAAAGGCTGCCCTCTGCATTCCTGCACAGGGCCTAGCGTGATGCTTGGGACAAAGCAAACATCCAGTAAAATTTACTAAATGGAACTGAGTTGCATCCAGGACTGCGAAGGGCAACAGAAAAGTCATGCCCGTATGTGAGCTGTGTTCAGCACAAGCGGTATTTCCCAGCAGCCAGAAATGACCCCCCAAAGAGATGGAGTCTCTTGGGCAGTGCTCACCTGTCTCTGTTCTTGACGGACAGGTTCTGCTCCACTCCTTCCATCAGGTTCCTGAAGCACTGGGCAAGGACCTCCCGCTTGGGGAGAGGCTGGCTGTTCATCAGACCTGCCCTCAGTTCACTGAAATGCTGTTGGGAGACAGGACAAGCATCACAGCCCAGCTTGGACAGGGGGATTTGGCTAGTTCTGACCGTCTCAGAGCTCACTAATCCCCAGAGGGGTTTTTGTCCAGGTCCACTTTGAACTTCAAGCCCTTAGAGAAAACCAAAGTCTAATAGACATGATCTTAATTATAAATTGTATTATTCCTTCCCATTAAAAACTCTTGTTGAACTTGTCTATTGTCACTGGTCAGGCTGAAGGAGCCTGTGCCTTCTCTGTGGGGGACCTGACTCCATCTCCACTAAGCACAGAAACGCTGAAAGAGAAAAGGTTCCTCACACTGAGGGAGGAACTTAACCAAAAATATCCAGGGAGTGGAGCAGGTCTAGCCCAGTGGTTGAGCACCTGCCTCACAGGTATGAGGTCCCATGTTCAATCCCCAGTACCCCCTAAAAATATATATATCTATCTATCCTGGGAGCAGTTTGGGTGACTGAAGGCCAGGCTAAGGGTGTCCTCCTCCCACCCCATGGCTTTTTTTCTAAGTCTTTGTCCTTGTGGACTAGGATGAGTCTGCTTTGCTGAGGTGGGGTACTGAGGGGCTTGCTTAGTTCTGGGAGAGCTGACAGAAAATTATCTGTCATATTTGGTCACAAATACACAGCCTTTCATCTGCTAGGGTTTGTGGGCTTTCATACAAATACAAGCTCTTATGCTAAATACAGTTCCTAATCACTGGAAACAGCCTAATTTCAGCCCAAAGACAACATTTTTCCAGTCATGTGTTTATTCTTCCAAGCCCAAACAGTGTGATATTTAATTTCCATCATGCACTAAAACAGCTCACATCAAAAACACACATAATTAATATGTAGTCAGACTAATACTTAAATACTATATATCAGACGCTTTATACTTAAACCACAATGTCTTCCGGAACAAGATTGGGAATGCATAAAACTACTTATTTTTCCCTTTTATAATGATGCAGTGACTCACACCAAATAGAAAATTATTAGTTTTTCATCTCAAACCATGAAATATTGCCTCCATCAGTGAAGTATAATATTGTGATGTCATAAGCTTTTTCTAAACACTGAATTTGCCCTTATTCCCTCTCAATCATTTTAAAAGAACTGCTCTCTTTTATAGAGCTTGGATTTAAATCACAATAACACCGGGAGAAGATGAATGACAGTGCTATTGAATGTGGCTAAAATTGGATACTTCAGCACAGGTGAATGATGAGACAGCTCTTCTCTTTTTGATATATTTTCTTCTTCTATTAGTTTCCTTCCAAGGCTGGGATTTCAGTTTGAATTTTAATGTATGCGGCTGCCTCTAATCTCACTGTCTTTTTTCCCCACTACTATCTTATTGTATAGACAATTCATTCTCCAAAGCAGTAATGCACTATTCCTACTGACTGCTGGGACACAGGGCTGGGTTAGGAGGACGCTGGAGAGGATGGGAGGCAGCCCAGGATGGCAGGTGCACTGAAGGAGCCGGAGCCCCGTGCTTCCTGCATGAGGGGTGGTGACTCTGCAGGTGAGCCCCTGAGGGGGTGCTGCTACCATCTGGGGCAGTGGGGATCCCTGATGTAAAAGGAGGCCAAGGGAAAAGGCAGGAGAGCTGGTTGCTCTGAACTCCCCTGGACTGGGGGGAGGCAGGTGAGGGTGGCTTGCAGCACTAAGTCAGTGTTTGGGGGGCCTGAGGTTCCAGGAGGGCTCATCTTGAGGCCCCTACTTAATGAAAAAGACCTGAGGCTTCTGGAGAAGGGCCTTCTGGGGGAATATGCCCTTGCCACAGGGTTCTTAAGGGCTCAGCTCAAGCTCAGCCAGTCTGCTCCTGTGTCCTGCATCATCGCAGCTTGCCCGGCACACAGCCTCTCTACCATTCTCTCTCTTCTCAGTGACCAGCTTCTGTGGACCTTCCTGCCGTCACACTCACCTTCTCATTGAGCAGGATGAGCCCCAGGAGAGGCCTGGACACTGACCACTGGTTCCGACAGTCTTCAAAGATGATGGTGTTCATGAGGACAGACATCATCTAGAACACAGAATCACGAGAAGACATGGATGCATTATGTACTGTACAGGTGAGACTGACAGGGGAGGAAGGGGATGAGGCTGCTGCAAAAGTCCAGGCAGGTGGCAGCGAAGCAGGCTTCAGTCGCTTATGCGGAGCTGATACAGCTTCTGCTTCTTGGGCTCCTTGTTGCCTTCCTGTCTAGCCCTTCTGCTCCCACAGCTTCAGAGCTCCTTTCCCCAAAGAAGGGTGGAAGACATGGCAATGCTGTCTTCTGCTCCCTGCCTCTCACAGGACACACACCACTCCCCACACCCTACCCAACTGGGTTTTGGTGACCTGGTTCACTCTGGAACATATTTGATCTCCTTCTCCGGAATTGTTTGAAATCTAATTTACCTTGTCATCTCAGGCAAGTTACAGAACCTCTCTCTCTTTCTGTGTCTCAGTTTCATTAGCTATAAAGAGGGAAATAATAACCCAGCATAAATAAGGAAGCTATGAGATTCAAATGAGATGGTATATATATAAAAGGTTGCCAAGAATAAAAAGTGCTCTAAACATTCAAGGTACACAGTGACAACCATAATGAGTGTCACTGCAACTCTAAACATCTGCCATTGCATACATCACCATCACGACGGTTACACTGGTTGCATATAAAATCTGCCAATTCCATATATTTATTGTATGCCCGGTCTCTCTGGGAGAGGTTAGGTCTTAAGCCTGGCATGTTAAACATCATTTGCAGATCACGTGTTTCTTGTACAATCTAACAAGCTACCCAAAGTCATAGAGTCACAAATTAAACTGACAAGCAAAACTAACAGATCCACGGAGACAGTCTAAAATATTATGGGCTTCACAATCTGAAGGCAGAATGGATATTTTAATGGAAAAGATTAAAGTTAGAGGCACCAAACTCCTCCAGTAACTGACAAAGCATCCTGAAGTGATGTGCCAATTACTTTATACGGTTCTCTCGTGGATTCATTTGTCTGAATGCATGTATTTATGTCTGTAATAAGTAAGGGGATGTTTGAATAAAATACTTTTCTAAAAATAAAGTTGGCTAACATGGATGATTTCTTTTTTTCCTTTTATTCTTCTGGAAAAATGGAAATTAGTGAGCAGATCTGCTCAAATGGTATTGACATGGCAGCCCATTTCTATCTAGAATCCCATTTTTCTAAGAATCCAAGGGCCTATCCAGAGTAGGGTATGGGGAAATAGGCCAACCAATGGGACAAATTTCTTTGAAGAAGGGCCCCCATGTGGAAGAATAATGGGTGGAATGCTTAAGCACAGCATTCTGTTACAAGTAATGTGAAGTCCCTGGTGGGCGGGTCTCAGGTTAAAGATGCAAATAAGTAAAGGCTGGAAGGAGGGCGTGCTTGGGTGCTTGGCGGCTCTGCAAGGCCCCACCCCACCCTCACCGAGTCGCAGTGCACCACCAATATTTAGTACAAGGAAGGGCTGCGTGAGCTGGGGCTCTACTCCCTCAGCTTTCGCTCACCCCCAGTAGTGCTGTAGGATAGCTGAAATGGGTATTTCAAAGTTGCCCAACCCAGGCAACATTTTCTTGGGCCTGTGTCCTAAAAGACAAGTTATCTCACTGCATTATCCCAAGCAGCTCCTCTGCCAAACCAGTGAAGGGACCATCTTGGGAAGGGGAGCTGTGTGGCTAGGTCCACTTACAAAAACCACAGTCCCCACCGCTTCGGGTGCTCCCTTCTTCTCCCTCCGTCTTTCCCCTTCCCACAGGCTTTGGCATGAGTCTGTAGGAAGTTTTTCTCAATGAAGAGAAACCAACATGGTGTGGTAGAGGTAGGCTTTGGAGACCCAAATCTGGCCCTGCCACTTACTTCCCTTGGGACCTTGGGAAAGTCATTTTATTTCCCTGAGCCTTTATTTCTGTAGGTATAAATCAGGGATTATAACAACTACTTTGAGGGGCTTCTGTGAGGTGGGGGTTGAGTGGCCTCACATACAATCAGCAGTTTGTGCCATGCTGGCCACTCAACAAATAAAGTGTTCCTTTCAGTCCAACTATGGTTACCCTCCCTGCCCTGGCTCAGTGGAACGTCATGGCTCAAGGACACAGCCCATTTCATATCTTCATTAGATACAGGTAAGTGAGATTATAGTCTTCTCACAATTACCTAACTTCCTTGAAAGCTGAGGTCACAAAAATAACCTAACATAGGAAACAGTCCAAAAAAGCATCACTACTTGGTCTGGCATAGGTATTAGTATGGATTTTGAATGAGAGTGTTTTTGATGTTCTGAAAACTTTGTAACCATAAATCATGAAGCTACTCTACAAATCTGACCTGGGAAAACATAATTTAAAAATGTTGTTAGCTAGCTCTCTGTTCACTCCCCAACTCCTCTCCCATTCTTCTCTAATACGGGATAGAGCAAATCATTCCTCAGATGGATGTAAAGCAAGTGCAAAGTAAGGTGGACTTTCCTATCCAAATATGCTGGTTCACACTTGCCCTACAGCAAGGTGGTTAATTAAATGTTCTCACTTTAAATGTTTCTTGTTCTATCCCCTGCTGTAGAATAAACAAATTTCTAGTTTGTGTTGGTGAGTATGTATTTCTTTCTAAGGAAGCTGGAGGCTAGGAGAGCAGGATAGATGGAGAGACCTGAGTGGAGGCTAAGTAGGAGGAGAAGCTGAGAAAATGAAAACCTGGCTTGAGTGAGTACAGGGTACTTATTGCAGCAGGTGCGGGGTGGGCAGACTAGTCTGCAAACTCCAGGTGTTCTGGAACCGTGTGGGGCTCCTCTCTGTAGCCTCACAGCCTAAGCACACGTCTGAGGCTTAGGAAGTAGTTACTGAGTAAATTAAGACATAAATGAATAAATGAATGACTGGGAAAAGATGAGTGAAGTGCCAAGAGCTAAAGGAGAAAGGGACTAAATAGAAAAACAGAGAAGTTCTGGCTCCAATTTATGGCTAAAACCTGAAAAAAGTCATTATCTTAACGTATACATTGTCCATTTCAAGGCTCTTGCTCTTGGGTGCTGAGCTTGAGACCCTCTCTGAGCCACTGCTGTCTCTATGGCCAGCAGCTCCCAGCGAGCGCTGAGGGCCGATGCGGGGAGGGAGCGGTGACTTTCAGGTTACAAAGGCTGAAGACCTAGGTACTGTCTTTTCTAGTGACAAGTATTTCTACCTAAGAGTAAGCTGTGCCTGATGGGTTTTCTCACTGCCCAACAAAAATAATGGAGATAATAATTTATGGAGAGCCTTCTGTATGTCTAACACTCTTATACTCGGCTGGGCTCTTGCCTACATTATCTCTAATACTCAGCTAGCCCTGGGAGTAGGTATCTCTAATACTCAGCTAGCCCTGGGAGTAGGTATCTCTAATACTCAGCTAGCCCTGGGAGTAGGTATCTCTAATACTCAGCTAGCCCTGGGAGTAGGTATCATTACTTTTTGTGGTGGTTTGGAACTGCACCCCAGAAGATCATGTTCTTAAAGCTATCCCATTCCTGTGGGTGGGAACCCACTGTAAGTAGGACCCTTTGATGAGGTTATGTCAGTTAAGGTATGGTCCAGGGTGGGTCTTAATCCTCTTACTGGAGTCCTCTATAAGAATGAAATTCAGACAAAGGGAGAGAGAACCAAGGAAGCAAGGAGCTGAAGGCAAGGAACCTGGAAGAGAAGGGAGAGACCAACAGACGCCACCATGTGCTTTGCTGTGTGTAAAGGACTCCAGGATCGCTGGCAGCTGTGCTTTGAGGAGAAAGCATCTCCTGATCATGCCTTGATTTGTACATTCTCACAGCCTCAGCCTGCAAGCTAATAAATTCCCATTTTAAAAGCCAACCCATTTTACAGTATCTGCTTTGAGCAGTGTAGCAAACTAAAATAACATTTTACAGACTAATGATCTGAGTTCCTGAGAAAGAAAGTAACTTGCTCAAAGCGAAGTGGCTATTAGGCTGTGTAGGTGAACCAGGATGTGTGCACAGGATGGCCTGACGCCATAAGCTGTGGCTCCCATCCTACCAGACTGCTGCCAGCCATCCTCAGGCTGTCCTGAGTGAGAACTAAGACCTCTGGCGGTGGAGGAAAGGCAGTGTGACTGGCCCCCACTGCAGATTTCTGGAGGATTTATGGTGTGAGAGAGAAGCCTCGTTTCTGGGCATGGCTCATTCTTCCAACTTCAACAGACTTCATAGATAATAGAGCTCATGTGTACCTATTGTTTGGCCACTCTGCTACCTGCTGGTAAATCAGTCAGAAATTTCTGGGATTAGAATCCTGGGCAGTCCTTCCTGGAGTGTTCTCAGCAGACCTTCCTGACGCCCACTTAAAGTTTTTATAAATCTGGTTAACATAGTTTCAAACTCTCAAGATGAACAACAGTAGACATAATTAATAGGTTGTCTCTAGAAAATGGTCCATTGAACATCTTTCTAAAAATAATGGTTTCCCTCCCACCAAAAGGACCCTGTACACAGCAATTTAAATTAACATTGTAGAAAACATTAGGACATTAAGCTAATTTCCTTGGAGTTATAACACCCTCTATAAAATGAACACTTTTCATTGTTAAGGTTCCTTGAGCGCACTAAACAATACTGAATTGCCAGGTTCCATAAACATACTAAAAATAAAATAAAAAATATTCTCTATATTTTCTTTTCGCTATTTCTGTAAACCCACAACTTTTCTAATAAAAAGAAAATATTCCACAAAGTTCTAAGAAACAGGTAAAAAATTCAAGCTCCTCTCTCTTGCTCCCTGTGTCATAAGGACAAAACTGAACTTGAGGTGATCTGAACTCTGGACCTACAGGGGTATGTATTACAGAATGGGGTGCCTTAATCTTTTAGGTGGGGCCTTAATGGGGATAGTGGTAGGATGCAAAAGTATCTCTATCTCTGGCCCAACTAGATTGTCCCTCGTCTTGATGCAATGAATTGATATTCTGAGGAATGATAAATGCATCAAACTTTCAAGAGTTGCTTCTGAGCCTCAGGACTACCTCTGGCACATGTAATGGGCCTTTCAGAAAGCCGGTGAGAGAGGAGGGAGGAGGCTGGTCTTAACAACAACAATAAAAACAAAACAAAATGAAAATAAAAACAAAACACAAAAACTGATGGCCTTGCAGAATACCACCCAAGCCGGCAAGCGCTGCGGAGAGCCGACTCAGCAAGGTGACGCAACAAAAAGGAAGACAAGTGAAAAAAACACAGAAGAGTGCACAGCAAATGGACACAGAGAGCAGACAACAAGCAACTGCGCAGGGGAATAAATAAAAATAATAAATACAGACACACAGAAGAGCAGACAGCACGACGTGGGGGGTGGGGGTGGGGAATAAAAAAACAAAAAACTGATGCCCTGGATAATGGAGTAGGATTAGCAGAAGCAGAGAAACCGTCACACCCATCAGCACAGCCCTATGCCCTGGTTGGAGTGCCAGGATCTGGAAGAATCTGAATGCTGAAGAAGGAAACGCTTCCAGATTTCCAGTGCTTGTGGAACCAAGAGAGTTGCTATCATTACCAAGAACTGTTCCTGAGGCCACGTGCACAGCAGGTATTGAAATACGATCCTGCTCAAATTAGATACCAGTCATCTTTAGGGAAAAGGAATCAATTGTTCTCTTCGTCTACTGTCTACATATATATTACTGAAATGTTATGAGAAATGAACATTAATGGACAAATACGCATATATTTAGTTACATTTTCCTGCTCAGATTGGCCAAGCCCCACAATTCAAGTTATGTTAAATCTTTTAATATCTCTACGTATGAAGTACACTCCTAAGTGCTCACCGTGTCTTTGTGCCTCATAATAAAAGCAAGTGAGCACTTTAAATGAAAAAAAAAAAATCGAAGGAAATGCAAGATAAGGTGAGCTACTTCTTTTTTTTTTTAAAGAAACAAGATTGCAATCAATTATGGGTGACCCATTCTCCCCTGGAAAATCACTTGGGAGCTCTGCCTACTTGGCCTTTGCACAACACTAGCCTTGCTTTAACAAAACAAAACAACTAAAAAGCCTCTTATCAGCGAAGGCTGATAGGACTATAGGACTGATAAACTCAGCTGATCTGGTCATATATTAGCACTGCGTGTTGTGTTTCCACATCGAAGCTAACAGCATCCTCCTCTACCTTTTTCCCTTACAGAAAGTTAAAAGATGCCTTTTCCCCAAGTGATAAATTACCTGGAATATTTAATCTCTTCTACCCATGTAAAAATCTAAGGAAAAACACAAACTAGTTTTGCTGTCATTTCAATTTTCTCCATTACCAACATTACCCCTAATTCTCCAAACATTCATTTTAATCGTAATTTATTGGGGGAACGAATTACCTGTCAGTCTCCTAGCTTATAAGAAAGAAGATACAGTTAGATCGAAACTTCAGGATTAATTGAGTACTGTCTATTCTGAATGTTATAGCTCACATCACAATGAAAAGTTTTATTTTCCATGGCTGAAATAAATTATAATAAATAATTCATTTCAATGGCAGAGATGTACTGGAGAGCAACAGCAACAAAATTGACTATACTACACTGTCTATTTCTTGAATCTTCATTATCCATTTGAAACTTTTTACATGTAGTAAATCATATTTCAAGTGGCTGCAGATCTCATAAACCAGCTTGCTGCATTAAAATAAAACCAGAAAACCCGGGGCACTGGAAGGCTGCAGGCTTTGCCACTCAGCACTATTTGGGAAACTCTTTTTCACTCTTATCTTACCAACATCAAACGGAATACTTTTCAATTGGATGTAAAAATTAAGCATCACTTATCAAAAACCCTTTACATTTCCTCTGGGTAGGAATGCTTGGAAAAGGCAAGGTGGTCCCCCATCTTTTCAGGTAGGTAGAGGAATAACTTCCAACCCCAAAGCCATTTTCCCCTAACTGTTATCGAGGTGGCTCTTATTTCTAGTTCATGGTACTGCCAGAATGATGCCCATGGAGTCAGGGCCCAGAACCTCTCGTGGCCTATACCAGCCTGGGGGGAAGTGGAGGGGGGAGGCATCCCTAGACAGCAAAGGTATGGGTGCACACGGAGAGAGAGCCTAACAAAGGCATGCCAATGCTGTCCAAAGAGAACATCCAATCTGCATAGGACAGGTGATACTTAAGTTGACTCTTAAAAGAT
Source organism: Dasypus novemcinctus (assembly GCF_030445035.2). Classification (NCBI taxonomy): domain Eukaryota; kingdom Metazoa; phylum Chordata; class Mammalia; order Cingulata; family Dasypodidae; genus Dasypus; species Dasypus novemcinctus. The sequence goes on along the minus strand of NC_080674.1, from coordinate 181,867,196 downwards.
GCACACAGCATCTTCAGGGAGGAAGGACAGATCAGGGAAAGGAAACAGAATGAGAAATGGCACAGGAGACAGGGCCTGGCATTTCTGGGAAATAAACAGCCCCTGTACAGGAGGCTTTTGAGAAGCCTTCTTTCGAGCCGAAGAGAGTAGAGCTGAGGGTCAGGGTAGAAGACTGGGCTGGGTGCAGGTTATAAGAGGTTTATGCCATGCGAAATGCCGAAGTGAGTTTGGGCCAGTAAAAACAGAGCAGTCCTCAAGAAACTTTTAAGGAGGAAGTGACCTGAGGAGATCTGTGATTTAGCGCAGGAATGGATAGGGGTTCTGGAGAAAGGCAACGACAGGGCCTCAGCCGAGGCTGTAGTAACAGAGGAGGAGAGAAATGGTCAGAGTCCTGGACTGCACACTCCATTTTCTTCCCAGTCAGTGAAATCTTCCCAAGAAGTAGAATGTGATACTGAGGCTGTAGATAAATTCAGAGTTTAAAGAACAAGGCCTCAAATCTAAGACTGCCAGTGCAGAGAAGGGTTTGGATATCAGAGTGCCCGGGCAAAGCTACATCTAGTGGAGAGGTAGCGGCTGTTTAGCAGTCTCACAATACAAACTATTAGCTTTGGGAATAAGTAGCAATGAAATGAACCCTAGACAGTGTAAATATATTTGCATGACAGAGATGACTACAAGCACATGTTTACATTAAATATTCAGTGATAAAGTAAACTCTGAGGCCATTCAAAACCAGGGAAGGAGTGGAGATACAGCATGCTGCTTTATTGAACAGTCATCACAACATTTCCCAATGAATATCATATTTCACAACAGAACAACATAAGGCATAATGGCACGAGTGCATCTCATGCAGTCATCAAAGCAGAGTGCAATGAATATTGTATTTCATAATAAATATATTATTTCTACAGTAGGAGGTTCAAAGTTTCATTGCCTCTCATCTGTCACTACATTCTCCCTGATTTCCTGAAGGGATTTTGTTAGATGGCCCTAAAATTCCTCATAACCACCAGTGGAGGATTATTTTACTTATCACATTCAAAATGTTTTCATGTAGGGGGAAAAACATTTTTTGTGGGAAATTCATGGAACTCCTTAGAAGCATTTTCCATTAAAGATTAGCCTAGAGTTTATATTTAAACCACAGAGGACAGCATGCTGCCTTTCAGATTGGAGGGTTTTTATTTATAGTTGTCTAAATGGCATAGAAAGTGCTGGCTGAGAGGCTGGGGGGATCATTCAGTGATGTCCCTGAGATGTGGAAGCTTTCTTTCCCTAATAATTACCTAGTGAGCCTAAGGAATGATGGTGACACAAAGTGCTGGGAAGAGGAACGCTGTCTGGATTTGTTCAAACTCTTACCGACTACCTACTTTGTGCCAGGTCTGTGTCAGATCCTGGGGATCCACAGAAACACAAAGTCCGGTCTCAGCCCTCAAAGAGCTCACAGTCTAGTAGGGGAGGAGACACACTGCATAGAAACAGTGACAAGCAGAAGCCTGCATAGGAGGTTTTGAGTGGGCAGAGGAGACGGCCTCTGCCGGGGACGGGGGGCAGGCAGGCAGGCTTCCTAGAGAAGGTGACATTTGGGTCTGTCATAGAGAATAAGTGATGACAGGCAGACAGGTGGGAAGAAGGGCCAACAAGGGTAAAGGTTTGGGGAGTGATGAGCAGCTCTGTGAGTCTGGAGTGGGTATGTGGGGAGCAGTGACGGCAGATGAGCCAGATTAGGTAGGCAGGGGCCAGATCTCATGACAGACCTAGTAATGCATGCTAGAGAATGTGGGCTTTTTCCTGTAGGAAATGGAGTATAATGAAAGCTGTATGAATATTTCTGGCAGTGATGTGGAATGGGGGACTGCTGGTAGAACCAGTTTCCACAAAGGGTCTGAGTCTTTAGGAAGCCTGGGCTATCTGACTTCTTGAGGATGTAGCTGGCTTTTTCTTTCTTTCTCCCCCCGCCCCCTGTTCTAGGATTGGGAGGTCACAGAACCCAGAAGGTTACCTTCTCGGCTCCGGTCAGGACATTTCTCAGCTCCTGCCTCATTGGCTCCATTGCCAGTACTCCAAGAAATGGCACCACTATTACTTCACTTGGCCCATAGCACATAACTTAATCGTGTCCTCTGTCAGGTTGGTTCTCTTTGTCAGGAAGCTTTTTATTGATGTTCAACCTTCATTTTCCCTTTCTTAATATTATCCCATTATGTCAATACGCCATTGTGCCATGCTAAGTAATTCCCTTTCCTCCTTGGCATTTACATCTTCCAAGTATTTATAGACTTATCAAATGCCCCATTTAGTTGTCACTTAGGCAAGCTATACATATTTAGCTTCTTTAATCTGGCCCCATAAGCCAGCCCTTCCATTCTCCTAAATCATTTGAGTTTACTTTCCTCCAGGTTTCTGTCAATTTGTTTCCTGCCTCTCTGTAATGCAGGGAGGCTCAGGAAAAGGGTGGGGAGGGAGGCAGAGTGGGCTTGCTCCCTCTGAGGGATGAGTACATCATTTTCTTAGAGCAGAACTTCTGCCCTTAAAGTGCAGTCTCCAAAACAGGCCAGGCCTCTGGAGGGGCGATGAGCCCCTCTTGTTACAGCCTACGTTTCTCTCACCTGCACAAACTTCAAGCCCCTAACATTCTCTTGCTAGCTCTTCTTATGTGATAGGTTCACACAAGCAACAAATGCTTACTGAGTACTACTCTGTGCCAGGTACTATGCTAGGAACTTTTCCTTCTTTCTTTTTCCCTCCCTCTTCATATTTCTCCCACTGATTCATTGCTCAAAGATTTACTGAGCTCCTACTATGTGTCAGGATACAGAACTCGACAGAATGTGGTCACTGTGACCTTAAGGAGCTCATGTAGCCAAGAGTATTTATTAGTCTCATAGAGCCCACACTTCAAATTGTTTCCTTACAATCTTAAGGGTCTCAGAGAAATCATTCCTAAATGCACTTATCTCTAATCGACTCTCTTGGTTCCCTGTGTGAAGCTTCTTTGTCCCATCTTTGAGGAGAAGCCACATTAAGCATGGGCACTAACACAGAGCTTGCTTAGGGTTTTCTTCCTGGGGGGTCTCCTTGCGGCCTAAGAGGTTTCTCTCCAGGCCCTGCACTTTCCATCGCTGTCCTTCTTGCCAGTTTACTTTGTTCACATGACCTTGACTAAGTATGCACTCAAGCTTTCTTTTCCTGGATACCAGTGTTCTGGGTTACAGGGGAGGCTGAGGGAGAAACTGAATTGGAGAGATTCTAAGACATTGAGTCTTAGCTCAAGTTTTGGGAAGTCAGGGCATGAGACCGCAGGAGGTTAGGTCCTGGAGACCAGTTCACATAAACTATGGCATTCTTCTGGCTGAGGTGTTATTATCCTCAAAGTAACTATCCCAACGTCACATAACTAGGAAGGAGCTTAACCGGGAGACCAAGCCAGGTATGCTGACTGCAAAACCCATCCTTTTCCCACTGTCTGCTGTTTGCTGTAAAGTATAAAGTCCTCAACAAATAAAGATATATAATTTGCAACTAAGTAACATTTGAAAGAAGAAGGGAATCACAGCAGCCTGAAAGCCCTCAGTCTATAGTCTCCTAAACAGGACAAGAGAAACAGAATTAATAAGCAAAGGTTCTTCTGGGTTTCAAAGTCTTCAAGGCAACACTAACTCATGAAAGCTCAGAGGATTAAGGAACCTCTGTCTTGCTCTTCAAGTAGAGATCAGATTGCCATCTAACAGGGGCCTTCCTTACCCACACTCTATAATCTCTCAGCCACATCAATGGCTGCTTCCGAGATGGGACTTGAGACAGAAATGAATACAAAGGTTGGATTTACATCTCCAGCACACTAGTATACTCTGGGAGATTTTCACATAATTTCAAGTATGTGAAAAATATGATGGTAAAATGAAGAAATCGTGTCATTATTATGCCAAGTCTCACATATACGGGGTATTTCTTTCAAGACACTCAAAGGGCTTCTCATATCATTCATAATCACACCCTGAGAAATGAAGGCAGGAGAAATCCTGTCTTGGGTCTCTGTTCTGTAAAATAGAGTTGTTATTTATCTTAGTGTTTCCCTTGGGCAGGCATAAGGAGAAATACCATAAGGAAGGGTAGGTCAAGGCCCTGGGAGCCTTCTATGGTGAAAACTGTGTGAGATCTGGAGACAAGAACACCTTGATTACAGTTTGGGCACTGCTATTTACTGTGTGATTTTGGGCAAGTTACTTTACCTCTCTGAAGCTCTGCATACCTCTCCCATTGACTTACTGTGGGATTAAATTTGTTGATATACTCACACACTCGAGTTAAAAAAAATATCCATATTGGCCCTATGTACCCATTAGGGTTATAGTGAGAATTAGAAGAGACATTAGCTATGAAGACACTTTATAAGTGGGAAGAGTTATGAGGTTATTTTCATTCTTGCTGTTGCAAGGAGATGCCTGCAGGAGAAATAAGAGGGAGTCAGCTTGGGGCCAAGAATCAAACCCACACCACATTGTGCCCTCACGCAGTCCAGTGTGATCTACAGAACGCTTGTCAAAGAAAGAGCACTGGGAAAGGTAAAATACATGGATGGGACTACAGAAGACCTAAGTAATCTGGCTGAAGTCATGGCCTTCAAAATCAAATAATCTTGTGAAATGAAGTCCTGGGCTTGGGATTTCCTGGAAAGGATACTTTTCACATTTAGAGGTATGAACAGCAGCGATATTTTCCCTTCAAGGACATAAAAAAGGGACATCGTTTTTCAAAGTGAAGGCTAATTTTACATATTTATTGATCACCTTCTCTGTACACTCACTGGCTCATTTTGTCCTCACAACTTCCCTGCCTCAATCAAGAATCTTTTGGCAGTGAGGACAGCTACCACCTCAGACAAAACAGGCATAAAAGGGGTGACTTGAGGACCCCCTGGATTATGCAGTGCAGTCAGACCTTTTGACGAAGGTTTGGAAGCAGGGACAGGAAGTGTGGAAGGATCTTTTTCTCAGGCTCTCTCTCTGGGGCTGACTAGTCTCTCATTTGAGTGCCTTTAGCAGATCTAGGTCTTTTTTTCTCTCTCTGCAGACTGGCTCCTTCTCTGAGCACATGGCAGAGGACGGCTGTCACACGGCTCTGGAGTTTTCAAGTCTTCAATTCAGGTGAAGATTAGAGGTTGGCCAGCACATTTTTAGTTCCATTTTCTAAATCCAGGGAGGAAGACTCTGAGTCAGCTTGGCTCAAGTTTCTTGCCCCTGTTGAATCAGTTCTCAAAGTTGGGGGTCATAGGCTCAATCAAAGTTTTATAAATGAATGAATGTTGTATGTCTCCCCCTTCCCACCATCCTGTTTCTAGGACATTGAATGTATTATTATGCAGTGTTAAAGAGGACAGGTTCTGTTTCTTATTAGCTATATAATATTGGGTGAGTTACCTAGATTCTTAGAGCCTCAATCTTGGTATTTTAATTATAGAATGGAGTTAAAGATACCTATCTCACGGAGTAATGAGATTTAAATAGAATTAAATATAATTTACATATATGTGTATGTATATATGTATATATTATATATATATATTAGCACAGAGCCTAGTACATAATTGTTTCTACTTTTTTCATCATAATCATTCAACATCCTAATTCTTTATTTGACTCTGTGGTAAGTTCCCCTTCTCAGCAACCCTATAGGAAATAGGCTTCTGTTATACAGTGAAGGAAAAGTCTAGCTCTTCAAGGAGTGGAAGAGGAAGGAAACGCTCCTTACCCAGTCCTTTCTGGGCAGGGCAGCCAGCCTCTTTGTCATACCCATGCTGGCAAGTCCTGCACTAGCTTGAGCGTGAGACAGGAAGGTCCTCAGGTACCCTCTGCATATGTCACAGAAACACTGCTCAGAGTAGACAGACTATGCTTGAGTCAAAACTTGGAGTGCAGATGAAACCCCCAGTAATTTCTGCTTGTGAAATATGGAAGAAGGGTGCTACCTGTGCTGTGTCAGCATAAAAATACAGATGTCATCTGCAGTGCTCTTTTTCTGAGAGTTCTTAAAAAAAATAAAAACAAAATACAAAAACTGCGAGTCAGCAGACAAGATGGTCCCTTTTGAACACAGATTGTTAAGCACTTTCTCAGGTTGGCTTTAGCACGCAATCTAGAAAACTTCATTGCAGAAGTTTTAGAAAAGGATAAATTTAGTGCATTCATGTTATTCTTAATGTATCATGACAGCCAATAATACCAATCACTATTAATGAAGAGGCGAAAAACCATCTTGTTTTCCATTTGCCACTCCAAGTGAGAGACTGCTAAAAAGCTTGCCTAATTACTTTGGTGCTAAACCTTGCACAACTCTCTGCTTTCTTTTCCTATGAAATGTCCGTGGTTGTTCACTTTTTACAACTCCTTTGCTATTTTGAGAACATTTGCTGCAGACTAATAGCAAAACTGACAATGCTAAACTGTATATAAAAGAACTATGACAGATTGCAGTCATTTTAATTCATAAACAAAACACTCAGAGCCCCTGGGAATGCCAAACCAAGCCACTGGCACCCAATGACTTCATGCTCAGTCATAAACTACAACGTATTTTATAGTTTAAAGACAAAGGCTAAGGGACATGTGACTTATTTATTCCAAATCCTTCTTCATGAAGAACTGGCTTTTTTCCCCCAGCTCCTCAGAAAATATTATAATTCCCCTATTCTATAAACATACAAATATAATTGTAAAATGACATCATTCTGTTTTCATTTAATTACCCCTGAAATGCTTTCTATTTAATATTCATTACTCAAAAGCTAATTTAAAAGAGAAAGAGATGCGACTTATTCAAAAAGATGTACTGTCATTCACAGCAATAGTTATCTAATATACAGAAGTTAATAAAGCAGATTAATCTACAAGTCCCTTTAAGCCATTCTTGAGTTCTGAACAACTGCCTCTTTGACCTTTCACCTTCACGCTGTGCACCAGTAGCAGGTGCCAGCTGTACAGAAATTATGGCTGCTGTGTTTGAACGCAAACTCTTTTCTTACTTTGCTTCTGACCAGCAGCTGACCCTGTAGGAGTGATTGTTTCTGGTGCCGGCCTAAAGGCTACATAAACCAGTAGCAGATAAACAAAAGGCTACATATACCAGCTGCCTTGCCTAAGGGTACCATCCTAGGCTGACACCTCTACTCCTTCTCCAGCGTCCCAAATTGCTCCTTGTTTGTTTTCATACATGCATTTCGACCTCGTTGTTTTGTGCAGGCGTTGGGGGCCAGAGAAACACCCCCCCAAACAAACAAAAAAAAACTCCACTCCTCCCTCGAACTTGACTTTTGAGTATTCCATGCCAAACTGTGCCATTATGATGTTAATCTAGGCCTGATTTAGCAACTTTAATAAGAGGCTAAACCCTCTTGTAATTAGATAATAAAATTTTATTATGTATTTTAATATTAAAAGTCTTAAAATCAAACTCTTCAAATCATACACTGGTACAGAACTAGGGTACTTAAATATCATAGCCCCGGAAAGGGAACCTGAAAAAGCACACTGTGGCTAATTTTTCATTCTCAGAAATGTAAACATGGAATTCCTATGTGGTGGCAGTGAAGGCTCCAACACTCTTAATTATGTGCAGGGAAGAATGAATCTATTCAAGTATGAAGCACACTGTACCATTTCTAGCAACAGCATGAGATGGCTTTGACAGTTATTTCTTGGATACAAATTACACAAGTACAAAAACAATCCCCATAATGATTAAATGCAGTTATGTACATAGGAGAATACCAGTGCAAATGGCAACATATTTAAATGGTTTTCCTTCATTAAAAAAATTATATATGATATTAAACCATCAATCAATGCTGAGGCACAGGAGTTTAAATGTATTGTCACTGGTTGAAATAAATGACTTGGAGACTGGATTCTGGCTCACTCAATATGGTGTCTTTGTGGTTGCTTAGTCACCCAACTCTCTGCTGGTTTGGGCTACATCTGGTGGATTTCCATTCCTTTCAATTAATAAGGCAAGTTATGCTATCAATGGATTACATCCTTAAACTGTGCTTAGAGGTAGGAAAACACATGTCCTAGTGGGAAAAAAAAAACAACCTCTCTGTTAGGCTATCCATTTGAAACAATATTTGCAGAATTTTTCTTTCTCTACCCATGTTTAGATAGAATTTTTCTTTGTAGAATATCAGAAGGGTTATTTTATGGTTTGTTATATTAGTATTACTGTTTGGTTTATTATGTATAGTCTATAACCATCTAAATTTGATATCTAGAGTCACTGCCAGCAGACCATACTTCTGAAAGTTAATTTCTTTTTTTGTTTTGCAGATATATATTGGCCATCACAAGGCGTCAGGCTCTGCTAGGTGCTGGGGCAAGTATCAATGAGGAGGTGATCTTTGGGGGAAAAAAGGCAGTCTGTAAAAACAGGTATCATTATGGTTATAACATTAATTTGACCATTATAAATCAAGAATAGCTTTCTATTTTAAGTGGTTTTCCTGTTTTAAACTACTTTTTTTTGACTCCAGTTGAAATAGTCATTCAACAAATGTTTAGATTTCATATAAAAACCAAATCAAAATGGAAAACGTATGTCAAACAATAAAGGATCTGGACTAGAATCATCCTTCAAAAGATGGATGGACACAATTTTATAACAACATAGATAAAATGTCTTTATAATAAAAGCCTAGGGTTTTTCTAATTTTTAAACTATAAACATTAATTTTCTAAACTGATCTTTGGGGGTGGTAGTCGCAAATTCTTTGTTCTTAAGGATTTTAGTCCTTCTGTACTTTTATTACCTAGTTGTTACCCAGATACTTTGACCAGCCCTGGTCCTCTTAGATATTCTGATTTGATCCTCAGTAATTAAACTGCATATACACGCAGACACACACAAGACCAAACTGAACTTTACTTTTTTTGCTTCAAACACTGATTATTTTGAAAACTAAAAAAAAAAAATTTGGAAAGTGTTAACTGAGTTGACTGAGTTTCATTGCCAATTCACTGCATCCTTACAGTACGCAGAGACACAATCCAAAATGTGATACAGTATCCCTTTATATTAAGTTTTAAGTAGAGAGTTAAGTATAGAGGTGTGTGTAAAAGTAAAATAATTACATCCTTTAAAAACAACTAACCAAAAAGACTGGCTTTGAAAATTATAAAAAAAAAATCAGAGGCTATAAAAATATCTCTGAAGCAGTGCTGCATGGATGGCTATGAGAAATATAAGAGATCATGCACTAAGAGATCTTAGCTCTGAAATTTCCCAAGATTATATAAAACAGAGGTGGCAAACTGGTAGCCATATATACAGTGTTGGACTGTAGAATGTTGTTTTGGTTTTGTCTTGTTTTGATTTTAATTTTCAGTCAATGGCCAAAATTTGAAAACGTGGATTTCTGGCTTCTCTCTGGGGGAAAATCTCATTATATCTGACAGCACTGGGTCTTCCCTTTTTATTCGGCAACAATCAGCTGGAGCCATGGAGAAGCTGCCCCCTTTACACAGGATGTGTATTCTCAACTTGAGGTTTCTTTCCAGTCTATCTCATTCATTTACGTTTTCTATCCCCTATAGGCAACTTAGTATGTCTTGCATAATGGACCGGAGAGGAAGAGAGACTCTCAAAGGAAACCATGTGTCAGATTCATAGTTACCAATGTGAGATGTCCTTAAAAATGACCATCAGTAGAGCTATCAGTCCCCACCAGGAGGAGGATCTTTTAGGAAAAAAAAAAAAGCTGTTTACAACTAGAAAGTGGTGGACAATGGCATTTTATACTGAGGAATCAATTGTGAGAGTCAGGATGAAGCTCATATATGTGCTAGATATGGGGGATGGATGCAAAGGACATGTTGCTTCCCCTACCTTCATTTTACAGCTGCCATACTGATTCTATTCTAGAGAAATCAGTAAACTTCAAGAGCTACCTTAAAGACATTAAATAACAGACACAAAAGAATACCCCGATACCCCGAGACAAGTGATATTATTCGACTCTGACCTCTTCAAGGATACATGTCCTGCTAATTCTGTACCCTCAATGTCTGGCTATAGAATTAATGAATGGGTATGGATGTAAAATAAAAGAGAGGAAGTTCTGTTAGCATGGCCTTAGTGATGGTGGGAGCCACAGTGCTTTCTCTGCACCAGCTGGCAACCTCCCTCTCCCTTGCCCACTGTCTCCTTGGGTCACTGCCCATCTCTTTTGTCCGGCTGCAGCAAAAAGTTGGGGTATAACATGACTGCTCTAAATTATCCCTAAGGATGGCCCCAGTGGGGCTTGTTGAAATTGAACTTGCCTTGCTGTAAGTGCACAAAACAAACATACTTCTTCAGATTAGCAGCTACCAAACCAACTAAGTTGCTGATTGCTTATGTGGTTCTAAGTATGTGAACTCTGATCTTAAGCAAAAGTTATATAATAGCTCTTCCACTTATTGACTCTGTGACCTTGGGAAAGTTATTTAATTTTTTTGTGCCTCAGTTACTATGTCTGTAAAATGGTGATAATACTACAGCTTCATAGGGACATTGTGATGATTAAATCAGAAAATACATAAGCTTAAGTGCCTGCACATAGAAAGCACTTCAATTTTGCCAATATACATTTCTCTTCTTAGAAATATATAGAGTCCATGCATACACTGCTGTGAAGAAGACTAAGATCACAGCAGCATGTGCAAAGAACAATTCTGTCTTGTAATGAGTTACTACTTTCTACTTTCTTTGTCTAATGATATATCCCTGGATTCTACCCTTTAAATCCATGTTATCCTGATTCAGTTGTTAATGATCTTTTAGTTTGTGCTTTTGATATCCAGGTTGACATAATTTTGATAATAAAATCACAAATCACCCAGACTGAGCTAATGGGTTACATGGAAGGCACACTGTTTATTTAAGGATAACTAGAAATGTGTTTTTTATTAACATTATCAAATCTCACTATTTTCTTAAAAAGAGGATAAAGAGATGTGAATATATTTTACCTGCTTAAGTGTTTCACCCTGTGAAAGTCTTGCTAAGGTTCGACAGGCTACAGTCTCAACATCAGTTAAATATATGCGACTGCACTTTCTCCTATTTAGTATTGTAGAATGGAATCTTAAGTATGAAAGATGTCTTGTATAGTATGTCAAAATGTTGAGCAATATCATTTCAATCTAAATACAGAAATGAAAAAAGAGCAGATGATTTCCTTTTTGCTGTAATTCACTTTAGGATGTATGTCATGAAGAGCACTATACAAAAGCAATTTTCATTGATTGACTGACTGATTGAGGAAAAGGGTGAATGTTCTTTCAGCTTATGTCCCTACTGAAGTATGATTCTTATAGCTCCTGACAGCTCTTCACAATTTGTAGTTAAACGCTATGTTAGGAAAAAGAGAAGGAGAGAAAATGGTAATTAAACTTCTTTGGTTTTTAGTAGAGCTGGGTTGAGCCAAAATAGATAAATAGATGAAAGATAATATAAATTCAAGCCTAAATGCTTTAATTTCTTCATTCAATGTAGTTAGATTTCAGAGATCTATAGTTGCTAAAAATACCCTACAAATAAGTTAATTGCATAATCAGTAATACTGTATATGTATCATTTTTATTCTACTTTTGCGGAAGGTGCTATTCTTTCTAGAGCAATTTTTTTTTTCACTTGAAATAATGATTTAGAGTAGCACTTGGCATCAGAACCCTATTCTTCTAATTTCAAAAATAATTAGTCACAGCTCTGAAATGTACCTCTAATTTTGTAAGATTTTTTTTTTTTTTTTTTTTACTAATTTAGGCAAATATTTCATTCTGGTATATAACTACATGACTGCCGACCTATGCAAACACTTAATACGACCAATAATGAAACTAAAAAAAATTTACATAGAAATTTTATCTTCTAAATTGAATTAATATAAGAAATCAGTATCTAATCACAGTTCTTATTGGTCTGTTCTTAAAATTCCAGTTTATCCTCATAATGATACTAAACCACTTTGGGAATTTTCTCCCCTTAATTTATGTACCTGGATTTTTCAATTGTTAAGTCAAAGCAATGCTGCTGAGACAATAATTCTTACTTGAAATAGATTCATTTAATTATAACAGGTCTTCAGATGTACTAAATTTTAATGTTCGTGAAGCTAGAATACTTTGCAAAATATGGAGGATGATTTATTTGGAGAATGATTTAAAAAATACTAAAGATCTAAAGCCACATGGCAGGTCATAATAAACACATTTCCAGGTGAGAGGCACTAAAAACGTCTTTCCAGGCTGCTGCATACAAATGGAAAGGCCTATAAGGAAGGTCGAAAATCCTTTACATAGGTTCGGGGTTGATTTACTGTAGAAGCTTGAGGAGATAACTTTTGCAATTTGGGAATGACACTCTTCATGCAATTATGCTTCCAGCAAAATAGGTCCAGGTTGGGGAGGGGGGGCAGTTCAAACTAGTAAATAATTGCAGTATCATTGCATCAGTTTAGTTTAAAGAGCTGACAATCCCTCTCTAAACTCCAAGCACAATTAGTCATTAGGGTCTAGTTTTTCAGCACTGTTAAGCAATTTGTAACCCATTCTTTTTAATAGGGTTAGGCATTACTTAACGACACAGATGCTTTGAAAACTGAAACCTCAAGTTATGAAGCAGCAACCTTGTTCATTACCTTCTGTGATAGGCAAATCATCTATAAAAACAGCATTTAATGGGCAACCAATGAATAATCAATGGCTCACTTTTCATCTGAGTGTGAAAATGAGAATAATCTAATACAGAGTCCCTCTGGTAAGAGGCCCAGTCTTGGGTTCTGCTGCTCTTCAGTGCTGATTTATAAGGTCTTGGAGAGCTGATGTAAACAGATGATCAATGGGACCCATCCCTGCTCCTAATAACCCCCAACTGGCCCACTCCCTCTTTTCCAAGCCCGTCCCTTCAGGCTATTAGCTCTGTCCAGCTAATTCTTCCCACTACTCCTGCCTGCTGCTTTTATCCCGGCCATCCGTTCAGTCCAGCCGACTCAGAAGTAATTTTATACGCAGCAGAGAGCGGGTGGAATTGATTTTTCACTCAGCGCTCAGTTCCCATCTGAATAATTATCAATTTTACTGCCTCATAAAGGGAAGAGTCAAAATTTCAAATCAATTCAAAAGAGCTTTTGAGACGATAGAAACTGTGCATAAGAATAGAGGTCAAAGTTGTCAGTGACCTAAGGAGATGATGTCAGATATTAGTCTACCCAATAGTTGACATCAGAGGCACTCAAGATGATATAACCTAGTGCTAATGCAAATCATATTTATGCTGACTACCAGAGACCAGTCATTAATATTTAAGATGCTTTCTGAAAGCCTACATTCCAAATAAATAGAATGTATTTCACTGTTAATAAAGATATATCACTACTTAGTCATATGCTATAAAGTGAAGGATAACCAAGTATTATTAACACACAGAAATTACTTAAACCAGCAAACGCATGGTAATTCTGAGTAAAAACAAACTTGATTCTCTCATGTACAATCACATCATTTCCTCTGCACAGTCTGATGGTATTTTGTCTAGGACACAGCCTATTATTTTTGCCGAAATTTTCTACTAACTTAAAAGTTTCTGCCAAAGTTTGTGGGACAATACTGTGATTATGGATGAGTGCTGACAGGAGTGATTTGGTGGTAGACTTATCACTTCCCATGGTGGGGTGAGGGGTGGGTCTACATCCTGGCCAATCCATGGCTATTTATTTTCTCCAGTGGTTGCATGTTTGAAGTCCGTGGTTTTCAGTGCTAAAACACCTGAGAGCTATGACACTCCCAAGAGTACCAGTGGCTACTGCTTTGCAGGGTGGGAGAAGGGTCACCCGAATCTTGACAGCATGTACATTTTGAAAAGACCTTCCAGGTGAATCTGAGATGTTACCTCACTAGTTATTCCCTTGAGAATCAATGTTATAAGTGGTAAGGATTTGGGATTTTGAGCTAGACAGACCCTGGTTCAAATCCCAACTCCATCACTTTCCAGTTCTCTCTCCACACCTCACTTTATGCATGTGTAAAATGGGGATGATGATATCCACATTTTAGGGTTGACAGGAACTAAATAAGAAGACTTCTTTGGCAGTTCCTCCCCTGCCCAGTGACAGTCTCTGTCATATAATTGGTTAGCTGCCTGTGTATATGTCCCACCTGACAAGAAACTTTTTAAGGAGAGAAATTATGTCTCACAACTCTTAATGGCTCTTGCATATAGTAGGTCCTCAACAAATAAATAATTGTAGTTATATTCCTCTTCTCTTCACCATAATACCAACATGCAATAGTAGTTCTAGGGGCATACCAAGGAGCTATAGGCTTATAGCCCCTTTCCTAGTTAAACAAAATCTTAATCACTACTCTCCTCCCCAGGAAAATAACTGGGTAACTGAAACGTCATCACAAGTGAAATTTACATACTTTCATTTAAATATTAGCAAAAAATGACAGCCAGGATCAGGATGGAAACCTGTTCCATGGCTGTCCTGTTCTATTTTCATCATTTATCTACTCATAGTGGCATTTTCCTGCTGATTGTAGACAACTTATTTGCTGGCTAATGGGCATGTGATGAGATACTGGTGAATTGTTTACATTTGCAAACCAGACTGTTGTGGATATGATTTGGCAAAACAAAATAACTGAAAACTGTGAAGAAATCTTCCAAATTTAGGGGAATGAAAAAGTATCACAGTGATGGTATCACCATAGAAAAATAGTATTCCTCTCTAATATATTTCTGGGATGGATGTTCATTTTTTATGCATGCTGTTCCTGTGTTTTTCAGAAATTAGTTTTTTTTTTTTAATATTAAACATGGAAGTAACTCATAGTAGGCAGACAGATGACGCATTTGTAAATAAAGAAAAATAAATTGGGGCTCTATTACTTATTAGTTAAATGCTCTTGGAGATATTTCCCAACTTATCTGGACCTTGATTTCTTGTCTTAAATTGGGAAAAATACCAACTGTGATATGATGACTAGAACGTTCCTAGTATGCTGTCTGAACTAGAAGCCCAGTAAGTGGTAGGTTCCCAATATACCAGAGTATTCACAAGGCAAACCTAAGATAACATTATCAGAGGTTCCAGGAAAAAAATCAATGTTGAATGTTTTCAGTTCCAGCTTGGCCCTATATTTCTTTCTCTCTGGCTTCTGAAAGAGCTATTCTCTTTTAGAATTCTAGCTTCAGTAGGGTGAGATGAGCCACTGTAGGGATTTCTTGAGAGTAGGTTAATGCTGTGGCCAGTGCACTATCCCACTTTCAGGGAGAATATTCCTAAAGAATAACTGGTAAATAGTTCTTGGCCAGGTTGGTTTCTGGGAAACTGTTACCTGCTGCAAGACATCTGGATTTTGCTGCATAAAGTGTAATAGTCTCTGACCGGCCTGGGTAGCCTCTCTGCATCGAAGTGGCTTCTTGCCCTCTTTTGCTATGTGCTTGAAGAGGTAGGTGACAATGTAGTCTAAACTGGTACAGCAGCTGGAGGAGACAACTGTATCTGCACAAACAAAAAATGAGAATTATCATTACTGAAATATTTGCTTCATCTGACTATTATGCCTCTATTAAAAATTTCAAAGCACTTTTGTCACACTATAAATTCCCTGAGGGCAGAGACTTTGCCTTTTTTATCTCCTTAAACCTGGTGTCTATCACAGGGCCTGGCACAGAGACATATTAGTAAGTAAATGATTCCTGGATCTGTGACCTTAAAGGTCTTCACAACGACCTTTTGTTTAAAGGCAAGAAATGATTTATTAAGCATCTACTTGGTGCAAAGTGCTCTGCTTCGGGGGAAACGGGTTTAACCCCACCCTGTACGAAGGAGCTTCTAGTTTAGTGTACTAATCACTGTAGCACAATGCTGTATAGAAATGAGTGACAACGTTGTGAGAATTTCAAGGGAGAGAACACATTTGGATGGGGATCAAGGAGAATGTGGGGAAAGAGGTAGTACCTGTCATGGGTTCTGAAAGATGATTCCAGTGAGAAATAAGGGAGGACATTTTTTAGGCGGAGAAAGATTAGCTTGCAGTAACATAGTGTGGTAGGAAAAGCATGGATTTTGAAGTCAGACCGCTCTGGTTTCAAATCCTATTTTCCCAATTACTTGCTCGGTTGTTACTTTGAAAGAGTCACTTAAATTTTCTCTTCCTTAGTAAAATACCTTGCAGAGTTGTATGAGAAAATGAGAAATGCATCAGTAATAAATATAGCTGATATTTATTGAGAGCTTACTATGTGTTACTGTGTTAGGTGCTTTACATTGACAATTATGTTTTATCCTCACAACAGAATTACAGTAGTTACTATTATTATCTCCATTTTACAGTGGAGGACATGGAGGCTTAGAGAGATTAAGTGACTTGTCCAGTATCAAACAGCTAGAAGACTGTGGAGCCATGGTATGAAAATAAACAAGGAGTTAGACTCGGAATTTGTACCCTTAACCACTCCATTAAAAGTAGATATTAAGCAAAAATATACGTAAGCATTAAGTACCTTCTTCAAACATGATGGGGAAGCAGATGTGGCAAGTGGTTGAGCGCCTGCTTCCCACATGGGAGGTACCGGGTTTGGTTCCCAGTGCCTCCTAAAAACAAAAAATCAAAACAATAAGCAAAACAAAGGAAAAAACCAACTCAGGGGTGCTGACGTGGCTCAGTGGTTGAGCGCCAGCTTCTCACATATGCGGTCCTGGCTTGAACCGGCGACCCTTAGTACCTAAAAACAAAGCAAAAGAAAACAAAAAAACAAAACAACCCCTCCTCCAAATAAAAAACCCAAAACATGATGGGCACTCAAAAAATGGTAGTTTGCCTTTAGTGGTGAAAAGAAGTGGGTGTGTTCCGGAGTATGCTTTTTGGTTTGAGTGTGAGAATGGGTAGGAGAGTCATATGAGAGAAGGTTGAAAAAGTAGGTTGGGGTGTTATAGAAGGCATTCAGTAGTGGGCTGAAACATTTACATTTGGAAGGTAACAGAGGTATTATTGAAGGTTTTTGTTTTTTTTTTTAGCAAGTAAGTGTCATGATGGAGCAACCATTTGCTTTGAGTATCTCCTTCGTACACTAAAATCATCTTATTTACCTTTAGCAACTAATTTATATGGTAGGTGCTATTTGCATTTTTCAAATGAGAAAACTGAAACTCAGAGATTAGGTAGCTCACCCAAAGGCCATAGCTTTGGTTCATTACATGATACTGCCCAGATTTTTTACCTAGTAGTAGCATTCGGACAGGAGTTTGATTGAACAAGAGAAACAACTAAAAATGGTGAATATGGTAGACTCAGAAGAAGGGAAGAAGCAGACTGGGAGATTGGGCTGGGAAGCTGTAAATTATTCATCTCTGAGGTTGTGAGACACATGTGTGACCATCATGGATTCGAGGTGAAATATTAGCTGAATTAATTAAAGAATGGGTAGGCGAAGCTAATCCAAGAAAGTTTTCTAGAGAAGTCTTGAATTTTGGCAATATTACCTAGGATTGATATAACAACAGTTTAAACACTCTTTCACATACATCATTTTAGAAATGTCATGGTAAATAAAAAGAGGGAGGTTCAGGGGCAAGTTTTGAAATACAGGAAAATACATATATAAAGTAGATGATAATGGTGGCTGATACAGGGGTTGAGTGAAAGTCTAAAAGACTGGCAAAGAAAATAGATTTAGAGGTAAGAAGATGTGGTTCAAGTAATTGGGCTCCTGTCTACTATATGGAAGGTCCAGGGTTCTATACCCAGAGCCTCCTGGTGAAGGCAAGCTGGCCCGTGTGGTGAGCTGGCCCATGTGGAGTGCTGCCCTGCACAGGAGTTCTGGTCCACATACAGACCTGGCATAGCAAGATAACGCAACAAGAAGAGACACAGAGGAGAGATAATAAGAGATGGAGCAGACCAAGGGAACTGAGGTGGCACAAGAGATTGAGTGCCTCTTTCCCACTTGGAAGGTCCCAGGATCAATTCCCGGAGCCACCTAATGAGAATACAAGCAGACACAAAAGAACACACAGTGAATGGACACAGAGAGCAGACAATGGAGGGAGTGGGGAAGAATAAATATTAAAAAAAATAAAAATAAAAAGATTAAAAAAACTGTGGTGCTATATGGCTTTTACAGAAAGGAGCTTTCTTTACTTCCTAAATGTGTGGTATTTGAGGTGCAAGGTAACTGGGTTATTTTGTAGAAAAGGGAACTGTGGCTTTAGAATCCTGGGAGATAGCACAGTAAAATAGAAAACATGTAGCCCTAGAAGTCGGACACAGACCTGTTGAACCTGATTGCTTTTCTCTTTTCCTTCACATTTCCACCTTTGAAGGCATAATTATGAAAGTAAATAGATTAAGTAAGTTAATTTCTACAAAAGGAAGCAAGAAGGAAATAGATATGGTTCCCCTAACCAGTGAAAAGCAATATGCTATCAATCATACAAAAATAATAAAAACTTTGCATAGATTTGGTGACCACTTGCCATGCAGGTTGCATTAAAATGTTCCAGTCCATTGAGTCAGTGGTGGGAAAACCAGGCAAACACTTCAGACATGAAGGCTGGAGAATACAACCTTGCAATAAAAGAAGGGGAGCTTACATTATGGCTGATTTATGGTTGGGGGCTTTGAAAAGGATAAATGTTACTCAGTGTAGATTTAAAAGTGTGGAATTCAAAGATCACAGGGCATTTGGTTAAAAACATACAACGAACAGTATTATAATATTGGTTATTTTCACTTGCAGCTCAAGCTATTGTGTTAGATTCAAATAAAGAAACTCTCCCGATATAGGATAGGCAGAAGTTAATTAACTTTCATATTTTGTCCTAGTTTGAGGTGTTTAGAATCTTTTAAAAAGGATTATATCCATTATTTAGATAATTTTGGAAGTAACTTTGAAGGCTCACAGGCACTTTGCCCTCACTGGCAACATGTGGTTTGGCACTGGAAACCACCCGGAGCTCCTTTCCTCCTGCAGCCGCTCTCTACAGGAAGCACATGCATCATTAATAGCCCTCCTGCTCACTAAGACCTATCACCAAGGGCTCTTCTGCAAAGTTAACTGTGTAGCAAAGAGTTGCTTAACTGAGTGTCAGGAAGAAAGATAATGGGACTGAACTGCAATTTGGCTTTGGCTCAAAACTTCTCACCGTAGCAGGAAGGAGGGTGAAGGTTTTGGAAAGATTTGGTCTGAAAAGCAATTTCAGAAACAAATGTCTGTTTGGGTGTTGTGGTGATTTTGGGGAACAGGTGTGTCTAGAATTAAATCTATATTTTCTAGATGTTTGACTTTACCAAGCTTCAGTGTGCACTCCTGGGAAATGTGCTTAATTCTACCTACTTTGCAAGGGGTGTGAAAAATAAATGAGATAAAGCATGTAAAGATTGTAACAGAGTGCCTCACACATAGTAGGGCTTCCCATTTACACATCTCCTATGTTTTCTGGGCTATTTCACTGCCTTGCACACCAAGACTGTCAGTCTATTTAACCACAGCTTTCTTTTCTTCTTAGCATTTTCCTTGGTGGGAGAAATTAATGTACAGGGTCTCCAAGCGTCCGGGTATTTCTGTGTTTTATTCCCATATTACATTCATAGTATATACCCCAATTAAAAAATATGTTCAAAATAACAATATACCTTCTTATTCTTTACATACTTTTTATTGACCATGAACTTTATGAGAGAAGATCTGATGGTTTCTAGCTGGTTCTACTTTCCGCACGCCCTCACCTTTCCTAGTTTCACCTTTTGTACTACCCTTTCCTTCTGTGTGGACTGCATTCCTGTCCTCACCTTGGCTGATCTTCAGAGGCTTTTCCTAATCACTTTCTAAGAAGTCACATGTAGAGACTTCCTATCCATCGTCCTATTTTAATTATTTGTTTAGCACTTATCACTACTTGGTATTTCTAGTTTGTCTGTTTATTTACTTAGTTACTTACTGTTTATTTCTCACTAGAATAAAAGGTTCATGAGAGTAGGGATATCTGTCTTGTTCTCATCAGTAATGCCAAGGCAAGGTCTTAAGAATAGTAAGTGGCGCAACTGGTAATTGTTTGAAGAATGAGTTGAGACCCATTACTAAGAAGAGCTTTCTCTAAGCCCTGTGTTTAGTCTCTGTATAAGAGTACTATGTGTGTGTGTGTGTGCGTGTGTGTGTATGTGTGAAGGTGGGGTGGACGGATGATTAAAAAGATAAAAAAGAGAACTGTTTCCATTCACCTTTCTCTTTCCTTACATCATAGCTGTCTGCAACTAAAATGCTAATGAATCATCGATGATGATGATTCAGTAAAATTTTTTATGTCATGTTAAGCATATTATGGTAGTCACTACTCCATCACTGGTTCATCTTCTCTGTACTGCCGTCTCAGTTTCCCATTGAGGCTACAGCAGAACTGAAGCCTGCTTGTCACCCAAATAATACCTATAAATGCCTCCTTTTTGCACATTTATCATTGTTGGGAAAGTATAAACTGAAAAATATAAAAGTCAATATTCTAAAAAGTACTCACAGGGCACAATTCACCTACCAGAGTTATCCAGTGGTTACAGTGCCAATTTACAATAAAACAAGAGGCTGAAGAAAAAATCATGGATACAAGGGAAACCATTTTTACCAGGCAACTAGCCATCAGAGCTGCAACCTTTATCAGGTAGATCTAGAGAGCAGTGTGGTAGAGAAGAATGGGTTTTGCAGTTTGAAAGGCTCCTAGATCAGGCACTTATATAAAATACAAAATTAAAAAAATAAAATACAGTCATATTATTACACGTTGCTTTATTGCACTTCACAGATATAGCATTTTTTTTTACAAATTGAGGGTTTGTGGCAACCTGGAGTCAAACAAGCCAATAGTGCCATTTTTCCTAGGGCATGTGTCTACTTTGTGTCTCTGTGTCACATTTTGGTAATTCTTGCAATATTTCAAAAATTTTCATTATAATTATATCTGTTATGGATCTGTCTGTGATCAGTGATCTCTGATGCTACTCTTATAATTGTTTAGGGGTGCCCCATAAACCATGCCCATATAAGATGGGAAACTTAATCGATAAATATTGCGTTTTCTGAATGCCCCACCAACTAGCCATTCCTGTTTCTCTCCCTTTCCTTGGGCCTCTTTATTCACTGAGACACAATACTGAAATTAGGCCAATTAAGAAACTTAAGATGGCCTCTAAATGTTCAAGTGAAAGGCAGAGTTACCCATCTCACTTTAAATCAAAAGTTAGAAATGATTAAGCTAAGTGTGGAAGGCATGACAAAAGCTGAGATAGGCTGAAAGCTAGGTCTTTCAGTAACTAACAGTTAAGTTGTGGATGCAAAGGGAAAACCATTGAAGGAAATTAAAGGTGCTACACCAGTGAACACATGAATGATAAGAAAGCGAGATAGCCTTACTGCTGATATGAAAAAAGTTTTCATGGTTTGGATAGAAGATCAAACCAGTCACACCATTCCCTTAAGCCGAAGCCTAATCTAGAGCAAGTCCCTACTCTTTTAATTCTATGAAAACTGAGAAAGGTGAGGAAGCTGTAGAAGAAAAGTTGGAAGCTAGCAGAGATTGGTTTATGAGGTTTAAGGAAAAAAGCCATCTCTATAACATAAAAATATAAGGTGTTGAGGTAGAAGCTACAGCAAGTTATTCAGAGGATCTAACTAAGATCATAGATGAAAGTGTCTACACTAAACAAGAGATTTTCAACATAGATGAAACAGCCTTCTATTGGAAAAAGGACTTTCGTAGAGAGAAGTCAATGCCTGGCTTCAAGGCTTCAAAGGACAGGTTGGCAGTGCTAATGCAGCTGAAGACTTTAAGTTGAAGCCAAGGCTCATCTACCATTCCAAGAATCCTAGGAAGCTTAAGAATTATGCTACATCTACTCGGCCTGTGCTCTACAATGGAACAACAAAGCCAAGATGACATGGTTTGCTGAATATTTTAAGCCCATTGTTGAGACCTACTGCTCAGAAAAAAAGACTATTTAAAACATTACTGATCACTGACAATGCACTTGGTCACCCTAGAGCTCTGCTGGAGATGACAATGAGATTAATATCTTCATGCCTATTAATAATATCCATTCTGTAGCCCATGGATCAAGGAGTAATTCTGACTTTCAAGTCTCATGATTTAAGAAATACATTTTGTAAGACTACAGCTGCCATAGATAGTGATTCCTCTATGGATCTGTGTAAAGTCATCTGAAAACCTTCTGAAGGGATTCACTATTCTAGATGCCACTTAGAACATTCATGATTCATGGGAGGAAGTCAAAGTATCAATGAAAAGCAATCTGGAAGAAGCTGATTGCAACCTTCATGGATGACTCTGAGGGGTTCAAGACGAGTGGAGGAAGTAACTGATGATGTGGTGGAAACAGCAAGAGAATTAGCATTAAAAGTGAAGCCTGAAGATGTGACTGAGTGCTGCAATCTCATGATAGAACTTTAACAGATGAGGAGCTGCTTCTTATGGATTAGCAAATGCTGTGAACACTGTGGAAATGACAACAAAGGATTTAGAATATTACATCAACTTAATTGATAAACCAGTGGCAGGGCTTGAGAGGACTGACTCCAATTTTAAAAGAAGTTCTACTGTGGATAAAATGCAATCAACAGCATCTCATGCTACAGAGAAATATTCTATGACAGGAGGAGTCGATCAAAGTGGCCAACTTTATTAACGTCTTATTGTAAGAAATTGCCACAGTCACCCCAACCTTCAGCAACCACCACCCTCATCAGTCAGTAGCCATCAATATCAAGGCGAGACCCTCTATTAGCAAAAAGATTCCAACTTTGCTGAAAGCTCAGATGATGGTTAGCATTTTTTAGAAATAAAGTATTTTTAAATTAAGCTATGTATATTGATTTTTAGATATAATGCTACTATTGCACACTTAATAGACTAGAGTATAATATAAATATAACTTTCATATGCACAGGAAACAAAAAAATTTTTTGTGACTTGCTTTATTGTGATATTCACTGTGCTGCAGCAATCTAGAATCGAACCCACAATATTTCCAAGGTACGCCTGTAATTGTTTGATCTTAGGCAAGTCCTTTCGCTTCTCTGAGTCACAACTTATTCATCTGTATAATGAAAAACAATATTACCTAATTAATTTACTCAATAAATATTTATTGAGCACTTACTATGTTTGGGCACTAGAAATAAAGTTGCTGATCAAGATAAAGTCCATAAGGGACATCATCAATATGATGATGTAAGACATCCCCTGGAAAAGTTTCTCTTTAGAAACAACTAAAAAAAAGACAAATCCCATTTGCTTGGCATTCTGGAGTCTGACAGATATGGGAGAAGGACTCTACACACACTGAATCGAAGAAAAAAGACAAAATCAAAACACTGAGTAAAGGGAGGAGATTTATGACCTGGAACTGCCAGTCTTGACCCCTCTCCCTCACTCAATCCTGTGCAGCTTAAGAATCACACTGGTTTACCCAGGTACCTCCTGCTGTGGATACAGACCAGAAGGCGACTCACAGCAGGGAGTCAGAACCTCACGCTATCCAGGCACACACACTCAAGTCTGCAGAGACCCAGGGTGGAACACAAGCAGCTGAAGAGTGCTGCATACAAAAGTGATCCCAGGAAATAAGGCAGAACTGTTGGCAAGAGGTGCACACTCTCAACCCAGACTCTGATTGCTGGCTGGCGTAACCAAAAAAGGCTCCACCTGGCTCCCCAGGGAGGTATGATACTCTAAAGGGGAAGTAACTAGAGGCACGAAAGTCCTACAGGCAAAAAAAAAAATGAGGGGGAAACTAAACTGCTGTAAGTCTGGATGGGTCCCAGACTGAAATGTGTAATGAAAAGGGGGCATTAAAAAATCTGCACAGGGAAGCGGATTTGGCTCAACAGATAGAACGTCTGCCTACCACATGGGAGGTCCAGGGTTCAAACCCAGGGCCTCCTGACTTGTGTGGTGAGCAGCCCCACGCGCAGTGCTGATACAAGCAAGGCATGCCGTGCCATGCAGGGGTGTCCCCCGCATGGGGAGCCCCATGTGCAAGGAGTGTGCTCCATAAGGAGAGCCGCCCAGCGCGAAAAAAATGCAGCCTGCCCAGGAGTGGCACTGCACACACACAGAGCTGATGCAGTAAGATGACGCAACAAAACGGGACACAGATTCTGGGTGCCACTGACAAGAACACAAGTGGACACAGAAGAACACACAGTGAGCAGACAACTGGGGGGGGGGTGCAGGGAAGGGGAGAGAAATAAATTTAAAAAAAAAAAAAATCTGCCCCAAAACAAACAGAAAAGCTTAGGATTTCCAGAGAAAGGAAGAGAGAAAAGGAAGCTTTCTCATGGAGGTGAAACAATTGCATATAAAAGGGCGATATGTTTTTTATACATTTTTTATAATTTTTAAAAAAGATACTTTAAAGATTACATAAATGTTACGTAAAAAAATATAGGAGATTCCCGTATGTCCCACTCCCCACCCCTCCCACACTTTCCCACATTAACAATATCCTTCATTAGAGTGGTACATTTGTTACAATAAGCATTGCCACTAATTGTGGATTATAGTTTACATTATAGTTTACACTCTGTCCTGCACAATTTCACAAATTATGACAAAATATATAATGGCATGTATCTGTCATTGCAATGTCATGCTGAACAATTCCAATGTCCCAAAAATGCCCCCATATTATACCTATTCTTCCCTCTTTTTCCCTTTTGAACCTCTGGTGGTCACTGCCTTTATATCAATGATACAAGTTTTTTCATTGCTAGAATACTAGTAAATCTACAATAGAATAATAATAAGTCTACTTTAGTCCACTGTTCATCCCCCAATCTTGAGGATTTTGGGTTAGTGATGCCTATTCTATTTCTAATTGAGAGAGGGCATAGATCCCATGGGGCAGACGGATGGAAAGGTCTTGGAAAGGAAAATCTTTAAAGGTATACTACATATCCAGGGCAACAATCACGTACAGAAGACCAGAGAAAATTTGAATTGTTAAACATGGGCTACTCCAAAAGTCCAAATAAGTTGGACCAAGTGTCAAAGCAGAACCTTAACACACAGCCAACCTACAATAAAACCTTGGGCAAGCAGGAGAAACTGACTTTGAGTGCTAGCACATTAAAATATTCAGAAGAAAAAAAAAGGGCAGGGGGAGTAGGTGTAGCTCAGTGGTTGAGCACCTACTTCGCATATACAAGGTACTGGTAACTCCTAAAGAAAAAATGTAAATTCAGATGCTCATATACCAGCAGAAAATTACAAGTCATCCCAAGAAACAGGAAGATAGGGTTCAATCAAGGCAAAAAATTAAAACTTCAGAGGAGACACATACTTTGGAAAAACAAATCAAAGAAGCTCAAATTTACTAAATCAATTCAAGGAGAGGAAGGAACATAGGGATAAAAATTAATGATGGATGCAGAACTAAAGTATATTAAGACAATGTGTGAGCAAAAGGAAGAATTAGAAAGTGTAAAAAGAAGCATAACAGAATGTATGGAAATGAAAGGCACAATGATGGAGAATGAAAATAATCTAGAGGTATACAGCAGCAGATTTGAACAGGCAGAAGAGAAAATCTGTAAACTAGATCAGGATAATTGAAATCATACATTTGGAAGAACATTTGGAGAAAAGAATAGAAAAAATTGAGCAGTGTCTCAGGGACTTGAGTGGAAGCATGAAGCATATACACATACATGTCATGGGTGTCCCAGAAGGAGAAAAGAAGGGAAAAGGGGCAGAAAGAATATCTGAGAAAATAATGGCTGAATTTTCTAATTCTTTTGAAAGACATAAGTATACATGCTCAAGAAGTACAACATATTCCAAACAGAAGAAACTCTAATAGACCCACTCTGAGACATATATTAATCAGAATGTCAAATGCCAAAGAGAGAATTCTGAAAGCAGAAAGGGAAAAGTGATTCGTCATATACAAGGGATCTTCAATAAGACTAAGTGCCTGTTTCTATAGATGACTCTCAGACTTTGAAATCTAAAGGCATATGCCCTTCAGATTTCTGGAATTTTTTGAGACCCATGACCCTTCCTTTCCATCCAATTTATTCCTATGGAAAATAAGAACATTTATTCTATCGCTGTCCTTCTTTTTTTTTTTTTTTAAGATTTATTTATTTTATTTATTTCTCTCCCCTACCCCCCCACCCTGGTTGTCTGTTCTCTGTGTCTATTTGTTGCTCTGTTGTTGTCAGCGGCATGGGAATCTGTGTTTCTTTTTGTTGCGTCATCTTGTTGTGTCAGCTCTCCATGTGTGCGGCACCATTCCTGGGCAGGCTGCTGGGCAGCTCTCCTTATAGGGTGCACTCCTTGTGCGTGGGGCTCCCCTACATGGGGGACACCCCTGCATGGCAGGGCACTCCTTGCGCGCATCAGCAGTGCACATGGGCCAGCTCCACACGGGTCAAGGAGGCCCGGGGTTTGAACCGCGGACCTCCCATGTGGTAGACAGATGCCCTAACCACTGGGCCAAGTCCACTGACTCTTTTTTATTAATATATTGGAAGCAGATAACTTGTTTTCTCAGTTTCACAGTCTACAGCTGTAAATTTTGCTCCCAGACTGTATATCTATAACTCATTTTGGTGAGATTTTGTACTTACCATTGTTATTGAAATGATTAAGGCTTTTGAAATGATGTGATGGAATGAATGTATTTCACATATGGAAAGAATATGTCTTTTCTGGGATGAAGAGGGTGGAGTGTGACAAGTTGAAGCTTTTTGTGGATCCCAGAAAAGATCATGTTCTTAAAGCTAATCCATTCCTGTGGATGAGGGATGCTTTGATTGGATTGGATTCACTTGGACGGCCTTTGATTGGATTACTCCAGTGAGGCATGACCAGGGTAGGTCTTGGTCCTCTTGCAGGAGTCCTTTATAAAAGGTGGAAACATGCAGAGACATGCAGAAAAAGGTATCAGAGACAGAGAAATCTTGAGAGGCTAAGAAAGAGGTACTGGAGGCTGAAGGCTGGAATCAGTGGAGGACTGAAAGCTCAGAGGCATGAAAAGAGGTCCCTGAGAAGCTGAAAGAGACAAGGACTGGAGGAGAGGGGTGAGACAAGCCATATGCTTGATTATCCCCAGCTGAACTCAGGGAGAAAATAAGCATGGAGTAGATAGAAGGCAGAGATCCAGACCAGAGAGCCATTATTGTGTAGTACCATGTGGCAGGAGTCCAGGAGTCCAGGATGACCTTCGGTGAGACAGCATCTGTGATGGTACCTTGATTTGGACATTTTTACAGCCTCAGAACTGTAAGCATTTAACCTAAATAAGACTGTTTCTGGTATATTGATCCCAGCAGCTTTTAACAAACTAAAACACAAGGGATCCTTAATAAGACTAAGTGCCAATTTATCATCAGAAACCATGGAGGCAAAAAAGCAGTGATATGAGAGCTTTAAGGTACTACAGGAGAAAAACTGCCAGCCAAAAATTCTTTATCTGGCAAAATGGTATTTCAAAAATGAGGGAGTATAATATATTCACAGGTAAGCAGAAACTGAGAGTTTATCACCAAAAGACCTTCCCTACAAGGACTGCTAAAGGGAGTTCTTCAGATTGAAAGGAAAAGAGAAGAGAGAGTGGCTTGGAGCAACATGAAGAAGTAAAGATCTCCAGCGAAGGTAAGCAAATGGGTAAACGTAAAACCCAAAAGCACATCTTCAATATCTAATTCTACTCTTTAATTCCTATAAGAGTTAGAATTCAATTGAACAAGAAAAAGATATATTTCTTGAGAATGAGCAGGCAAATATAAAGAGGTAACATGGGACAAAAACAACATAAAGGGGAAACAGAGGGATCTGGGAGCAGAGAATGTGTGTGCAATTGAAGTTAAGTTGGTATCTTCCTAAATTAGTAGGTTACAGACAAAGGTTTTGTAATACAAAGCCCAGGGCTTTGTAGGGTAACCATCAAGAAAGTATTTAAAAGTTATAAAGAAATGGAAATGAGAAAGAGGTCAGATACATTAAAAAAGATCAACTAAACAGAAAAGGAGGCTGCAATGAAGGAGAGACAAAAAAGATAAGACATATAAAAACCAAAAGACAAAACAGATGAAGTAAGAACTGCCTTTACAGTAATAACATTGAATGTTAATGCACTAAACTCCCCAATCAAAGACACAGGTTGGCAGTATGGATAAAAAAGGGCGATGTCTATAAGAGACTCACCTTAGACCCAACGACACAAACAGGTTGAAACTGAAAGGATGGAAAAATATGTTCCACACGAACAGTAACCAAAGAGCTAGGGTAGCTATACTAATACTGGAAAAAATATTTTAAATGTAAAACTGTTATGAGAAGCAAAGAGGGACACTATATAATAAAAGGGTAATCCACCAAGAAGAAATAACATAAATATTTATGCACCTAAGCATAGTGCCCCAAAATATGTCAGGCAAACAGTGGCAAAACTGAAGACAGAAATAAAACCTCTACAATAATAAAGACTCCAGTACACCACTCTCATAAATAGATAGAACATTTAGACAGAAGATCAATAAAGAAACAGAGAACTTGAATAATATCATAAATGAATTAGATCTAGCATATACAAAACACTGCACCCCAAAACAGTAGGATACACATTCTTTTCAGGTGCATATGGATCATTCTCCAGGACAGACTGCATGATGGGTCATAAAACAAATCTCAGTAAATTTAAAAAGGTTCAACTTATATGAAGTATTGGACTACAATGGAATGAAGCTGGAAATCAGTAAAAGGCAGAGAACTGACAAATCCACAAATATATGAAAGTTAAATAACACACTCAATCAATGGGTCAAAGAAGAAATCAGTAAATATCTGGAGGTAAATGAAAATGAGAATACAACATATTGAAACTTATGAGATACGGGAAGCAGACTTAGCCCAATGGATGGGGCGTCTGCCTACCACGTGGGAGATTCGCGGTTCAAACACTGGGCCTCCTTGACCTGTGTGGAGCTGGCCCATGCGCAGTGCTGATGCGCGCAAGGAGTGCTGTGCCATGCAGGGGTATCCCCCTCATAGGAGAGCCCCACGTGCAAGGAATGTGCCCTGTAAGGAGAGCCGCCCAGCGCAAAAGAAAAAGTGCAGCCTGCCCAGGAATGGTGCCACACACACGGAGAGCTGACGCAGCAAGATGACGCAACAAAAAAAACCCCAAAAAACAAACAAACAAAACAAAACAAAAACAAAACAAAACAAAATGAAAACAAAAACAAACAAACAAAAAAACCTTATGCGATGCAGTGAAGGTCATGCTAGAGGGAAATTTATAGCCCTAAATTAAAAAGAAAGAACAAAGAACTAAAATCAAAGACCTAATTCCAAACCTGAAAGAATTAGGGGAAAAAAGCAAACTAACTGAAAGCAAGCAGAAGGAAAGTAATAAAAAAGATTAGAGCAGAAAGAAATGAAATGGAGAATAAAAAAACAAAGCATTAATAAAACCAAAAGTTCATTCTCTGAAAAGATCAATAAAATTGACAAACCTTTAGCTAGACTGACAAAAATGAGAGAGGATACGAATAAATAAAATCAGAAACCAGAGGGAGGACATTAGCATTGACCCTACAGAAATAAAAAGGATCATAAGAGGATACTAAGAACAATTGTATGTCAATAAATTATTAGACAACCTAGATGAAATGGACAAATTCCTAGAAACACACAAACAACCTACACAGACTCTAGAGGAAATAGAAGGTTGCAACAGACCAATTAAAAAGTAAAGAGATTGCATCAGTCATCAAAAACCTCCCAAAAAAGAAAAGCCCAGGACCAGATGGTTTTCCAGGTGAATTCTACCAAACATTCCAAGAAGATTTAATACCAATCCTGCTCAAACTCTTCCAAAAAACTGAAGAGGAAGGAACATTCCCTAACTCATTCTATGAGACCAACATCACCCTATTACCAAAGCCAGATAAGGATAATACAAGAGAGGAAAATTACAGACCAATTTCTCTCATGAATATAGATGCAAAAATTCCCAACAAAATAGTTGCAAATTGAATCCAATAGCACATTAAAAATTATACACCATGATCAAGTAGGTTTATACAAGGTATGCAAGGGTGGTTCAACATAAGAAAATCAAATAGTATAATAAACCACATTAAAAAATTGAAGAACAAAAATCACATGATCCTCCTGATTGATGCAGAAAAGGTGTTTAACAACAAATGGCATCCTTTCTTGTTTAAAATAGACTCACTGCTGATGATATGATACTTTAGTTAGAAAATCCTGAAAAATCTACAACAAAGCTACTAGAACTAATAGATGATTTCAGCAAAGTGGCAGGATACTAGATTAATGTGCAAAAATCAATAGCATTTCTATACACTACTGATGAGCAATCTGAGGAGGAAATCAGAAAAAAAATTTCATTTATAATAGCAACTAAAAGAATAAAATATTTAGGAATAAACTTTACCGAGGACATAAAGGACCTATATTAAGGAAACTACTAAACATTGCTCAAATAAACAGAAGAAGACTTAAATAAATGGAGTGTAATTCCTTGTGCGTGGACTGGAAGACTAAATATTAAGATGCCAATTCTACCCAAACTTATTTACAGATTTGAAACAATTTCAATAAAAATTCTAACAGCCTTTTTCTGCAGAAATGGAAAAGCCAATTATCAAAGTTTTTTGGAAGGATAAAGGGCCCTGAATACCCAAAAATGTCTTAAAAAAGAAAAAGTGGGAGGACTTTCATTTCCTAACTTTAAAGCATATTACTTAGCAACAGTGGTAAAAATTGCATGGTACTGGCATAAAGACAGACACATTGACCAATGGAACTGAATTAAGAACTCAGAAATAGAAGATCACATCTATGGTCAAGTGATTTTTGACAAGGCTGTCAAGTCTACCCAGCTGGGCCAGAACAGTATATTCAACAAATGGTGCTGGGAGAACTGGATATTCATAACCAAAAGAAAGAGGACCATTATGTCACACCTTATAAAAAATTAGCACAAAATGGATCAAGGATCTAAATATAAAAGCAACAACCATAAAACTCCCAGATGAAAATGTAGGAAAACACCTTCAAGCTCTTGTGGTAGGCAGTAGTTTCTTAAACCTTATACCCAAAGCACGAGCAACAAAAGAAAAAAAATAAATGGGACCTCCTCAAAATTCAACACTTTTGCACCTCAAAGGACTTTGTCAAAAGGGTGAAAAGGCAGCTGACTCAATGGGAGAAAATATTTGGAAATCACATATCTGATAAGGGTTTAATATCCATGATATATAAAGAGATAACTGTAATTTAAAACAGAAAGACTACCCGGTTAAAAGATGGCCAAAAGACTTGAACAGACATTCAGATAAGAAATACAAATAGCAAAAAAAAAAAACCATGGAAAAATCTTAAACATCACTAGTGATTAGGGAAATGCAAATCAAAAACTACAATGAGATATCAATGTATACATATTAGAATGGCCACTATTAAAAAGTTGGAAAACTACAAGCGTTGGAGAGGATGTGGAGAGATAGGAACGCTTATTCACTGTTGGTGGGATTGTAGAATGGTACAGCCACTGTGGAGGACTGTTTGCCAGTTCCTCAGGAGATTGAATATAGACTTGCAATGTGACCCAGTAATACCATTACTCGGTATATATCCAGAAAAACTGAGAGCAGTGACATGAACAAACATCTGCACACTGATGTTCACAGCAGCATTATTCATGATTTTGAAGAGATGTAAACAATTCAGGTGTCCATCAACCAATGAATGGATAAACAAATTGTAGTGTATACAAATGATGGAATATTAGGCAGTGGTAAATAAAGTCAGGAAGCACGTGACAACATAGATGAACCTGGAGGACTTTATGTTGAGTGTAGCAAGACAGATGCAAAAGGACAAATACTGTATGATTGCAGTATTATGCATTAAATATATTGTGTAAACTCATGGAGTTAATTAGAATATATGTCACCAGAAAATAGAAGGAGGTTAGAGAATGGAAAGCTGAGAGTTAATTTGTACAGAACTGGTAAAAAGGTTGTTTGTAAATCTTTGGAAATGAACAGAAACAGAAAGAACATCATCCTGTTTGTAACTAGCAGAGCTATTACCTGAGTATGACAGTGGTTGAAAGGGAAAGTATAAGGGCATGTGTAGTCCTAGAAGAAAAGCTAAAAAAATATAACATGGGACTGTGTAACAATGAAATCTCATGTGAAATACAAATACGGGTGATATTGCATATTTAAGGCTTTTTACAAAATATAAATACAAATATACTAGAGAGAAATAGAATAGCAGCTATGTATGGCAGGAGAAGCACAGAGAGATTGAAAGGTGATGAGGTTTTCTGTTTGTTTTTTTTGTTTATTGTTATTATTTAATGGAATAATTAAAAAATGCTCTATTAATGACTGAAGTGATGAATGTACAAATATGTGATTATACCAGATACCACTGGCTGTATACTTTGGATGGATTTATGCTTTATTAATATGTATCAATAAAATTGATTTGTTAGAAAAACTAATTAATATAATACACATTAACAGAATGAAGGGAAAAAAACACATGATCACCTAAGTTGATACAGAAAAGGCATTTGACAAAATCCAGCACCCTTTCTTGATAAAAACACTTAGAAAAATAGGAATAGAAGGAAACTTCCTCGACATGATAAAGGGCGTATATGAAAAAACCCACTGCTAACATCATAGTCGATGGTAAAAGACTGAAAGGTTTCACTCTAAGATTTGGGAAAAGACAAAGATGCCCACCATCACAACTGTTACTCAACATTGTGTTAGAAGTTCTAGCCAGAGTAGTTAGGTAAGAAAAAGAAATAAAAGGTGTCCAAATTGGAAAGGAAGAAGTAAAACTTTACCTATTTGCAGAAGACATGATCCTAAATATAGAAAGTCCCAAAAAACATCTACAACAAAGCTACTAGAGCGAATAAATTAATTCAGCAAAGGGGTATAAGATCAACAAGCCAAGATTAGTAGTATTTCTATACACTAGTAATGAATACTTTGAGGAGGAAACCAAGAAAAAAATCCCATTTATTATATCAAGGAAAAGAATAAAATATTTAGAAATAAATCTAACCAAGCATGTAAAGGACTTATATATGGAAAGCTACAAAACTTCGCTAAAAGAAATCAAAGAAAGTCTAAATAAATAGGACATTCCATGCTCATGGATTGGAAGATTAAATATTGTCAAAATGTCAATTCTGCCCAAAGTGATTTGCAGATAGGATTCGATATAAACCCTATCAAAATTCAGACAGCCTTTGCAGAACTGGAAAAGTCAACTATCAATTTATTTAGAAGGGTAAGATTTTAAGATTCTTGTCTCTTGATATAATTTCTGGTTCTGTTTCTATTAATTTTTCTCTTTTCTATAGATCATATTTTCTAATTTTATTCATGCCTTGTTATTTTAATTGGATGCCAGACATTGTGAATTTTACATTATTCAGTGCTGGATTTTGATGTCTTCTTTTTTTAAAGGTGTGGGTTTTGTTCTGGCATGCAGTTCACTGCTGGCATGCAATAACTTCTGGATCAATATGACTCATTTGAGATCAAATTGCAGCCTTTATCTGCAGTAATTTAGCCCCAAGACTAAGGTGTGATCCCTCTGAGCACTCTCCAATGTTCCATGTCTTATGAGGTTCCTCCACAAACTATTCCAACTCCGTGTAATCTTCAGGAATTATTTGGCCTAAAATCTGTGATATCTCCAAAGTATACCTGTAGAACTTTCTTTGTATAACTCCCACTCATCGGACTCTGTCCTACAAGTTCTAGCTGTTTCAATCTCTCTAACCTCCAGTCTGTTCAATACAGTGAGATCAATTGGCTTTCTTTTGGTTCCCCCTACTAGCCTACAGCATGGAAACTGCCTCTGAGCATTAAGCTTGAGAAATTATAGGTATTACCTCATCTTTTCCCCCTATCTGTAGTTTAATAGACCTGCACTGCTTGCTGTCTGATAATTGAAAACCACTGTTTCATATATTTTGTCCTGTTTTCTAGTTTTTTAGGGCAGGAAGGCAAGTCTCATAGCAGTTAATTCTTCATGGGCAGAAGTGGAAATCTTGTTATCTTTTGTTATTACAGTTAGGCTTGACATTGTTTTATTGCATACCATAGTAATACTTGAATAGTTTGAATTAGCTGCATATGTTGTAGCTCAAAAGTACAGTCTTGGTCAGCCCTGCCATCCACGTTCTTAACAAGGCAAGCAAAGAAGTCTTGACAAAGTGGCATTACAGAAGGAATACTTGTCTTGGATTTAAGTCCCACTGTGGCCAGTTATTAAGTGTGTAACTAAGGACATCAACTATGGGCCTGAGGCTGTCACGTGTTTTCATACATGTACTTTGTTCATTTCATTCTCAGAACTGCCCTGAGAAGGGTTAGATACTCTCAGAGTTTCTCTGTCTCTGCCCCCTTCTTTCTGTGTGTCGGCTGGTTTCAGTCCTCTGTTTATAAAGGACTCCAGCAAGACGACCAAGACACACTGGAGTCATACCTCACTGAAGAAATTCAATCAAAGGCCCCCCAACTGAATCCAATCCAATCAAAGAGTTCCACATCCACAGGAATGGATTAGCTTTAAGAACACATTTTCTGGGATGCACAAAAAACTTCAAACTGTCACAACCATATTTCCAATCCTGAATTCCACTGAAATGGCTGAAACCCTCACTGGAATACTGTTCTCTAGGGGTTCACTTTCTGGAAGCGCAGGGCAGTCCCTCAGAGAGCTATTTCTGGCCTTAGGCTCAGATCACACTATCAGAATAGGCTCAGAATTTCTAAGACATCAATTTCTGTGTCTTTGTGCCCAGGAGTTCAGTTCTTGCCTTATGCTTTTCCTTTAGCATTTCACTATAAACTGCAAGGAGAATCCAGGCTGCACTTACCACACTTAGCTTGGAAATATCCTCAGCTAAATATCCAAGTTCATACTTTGAAGTTCTGCCTTTCATTGACATCAGAACTCAGAACTCAGTTTTGTCAAGTTTACTGCTACTTTAAAACAAGAATCACCTTTCCTCTATTTTCTAATGACACACTCATCATTTCCTTCTAAGGCCTCACTGGAAGTACCTTTCACATCTTCTTTCTTTTAATAGTCTCTTTATAGCAATCTAGGTTTTTTCTTTCAAGCACTTCACAATTCTTCCAGCCTTTACCTTTACCCAATTCCAAAGCTGTTTCCACATTTTTTTGATATTTTCAATAGTAGTACCTCATTCCTGGTATCAAAATCTATTCAGTTTCCTTGGCTGCTCGAGCAAATACCATGTAATGTGTTGGCCTAAACAATGGGAATTTTTCAGCTCACCATTTTGAGGATAGGAAAAAGTCCAAATCAAGGCATTATCAAGGTGACGCTTTCTTCCTGAAGACTGGCGTTCTGGGGCTGGCTGCCAGTGACCCTTGGTTCTAGGCTCCTCTGTCACATGGCAATGCACATGGCAGTCTCTCCTGGCCTTTCTCTTCTCTTCTGGGTTCCACTGACTTTCAGCTTCTTGCTTCCCATGACTTATTCTTTCTCTGTCTCAATTTCATTCTGATTATAAAGGACTCCAGTAGTAGGATTAAGACCCATCCCAAGTTAGGTCACATCTTAACTGAAGTAACCTCATCAAACGGTTCTACATATAATGAGTTTACACCCACAGGAATGGATTAGGATTAAGAACATGTTTTTCTGGGGTACAAAGTTCTAAACTGCCACACATGGTAATTAAAAGAATAGACAAGAAACAACAACAAAAAAAATCCAGTAAGAGTATAGAATATCTGGTCATTATGAATCAACTAGAACTGACATTTATAAAACACTCTTGCCAACGATGGAAGACACATTCATTTCAAGTACCCATGGAATAATGACCATATTTTGGACCATGAAAAAGTACTAGTAAACTTCAACAGTATAAAAATCATAGAGTAAATTTTATGACCACAATAAAATTAAACTAGAATCAGTATTAAGAAAGGTAAAAGGAATATCTTTAAATATTTGTAAATTAAACAATATATTTCTAAATAACCCATGAGTCAAAGAAGCAATCAATAGGGAAATCAGAAAATATTTTTAAACTTGATAAAAATAAAAACAAATCATATCATTATTTATGAGGTATAGCTTCAGTAGCATTCAGATTAAAGCATTAAATGTGCATATTAGAAGAGGAGAAAGGTCTAAAATTAATAATCTAAGTTTCTACTTAAAAAAACTAGGAAAGGAAGAGCAAAGGAAACTGAAGGAAGGGAATAATAAAAATAATACTTGAAAAATATGAAATAAAAATAGAAAAGTAATAGAAAAATCAATGAATCCAAAAGCTGGTTCTTTGCTGATAAACTTCTAGCCAGAATAATCAAGAAAAAAGAGAGAAGTCACAAATTGCTAATATCAAGGGTACTACAGAAATTAAATTGGATAACAAGGGAATACTATTAATTTTAGGTCAGTAAAGTTAAATGAACTGTGGATGAACTGGACAAATTTCCTTAAATACAGAAACTACCAAATGTCACCTAAGATTAAAGAGATAACTTGAATAGCCATATATTTATTTAAGAAATTTAATTTGTAGTTAAAACTCTTCAACAAAGAAAACTCTAGGCCTGGATGGTGCCATGAAGAAATTCTATCGAATATTTAAGGAATAAATAATAACAATACTATACAAACTTTTTGATAAAATAGAAGAAGGAATATTTCCCAACTCACTATACTGACACTAAAAAGTGCAAAGATATTAGAAGAACAGAAAACGATGAAAGAACTATAGAAAATATATCAAAATCTATCATGTACACAGATTCAAAAACCTTAATCAAAATTACAGCAAACTGAATCCAATAATATATAAACATGACATGCATAATAACCAAGTGTGAAATGCAAGGTTGGTTCAACATTCATGTATCAATGAAATTTAATATATTAACAGGACAATAAAGAAAAATCAAATGATCATCTTAGAAGATACAGAAAAAGCAGTTGATAAAATTCAACCCTTATTCATGACACTCTCAGCAAATTATGACCAGAAAGGAATATCTTCAACAGGATAATGAAAATCTATGAAAATTTTATAGCTAACATCCTACTGAATGATGAAAGAGTGAATGCTTTCCTCTTAACATCAGAGACAAGGCAAGGATGTTTGCTTTCATCATTTCTATTCAATACTGTACTGTAGATTCTAGCTAGTGTGATCTGGCAAGAAAAAAAAGCCATACATTTTGGAAGGGAAGAGGTAAAACTGTATTTGCAGACACATGTATGTAGAAAATCTTAAGAAATCTACAAAAAGCTACTAAAGAACTAATAAATGAGTTTAGCAAAGTTGCAACTTTTTTTGTATGTCAACATACAAAAAAAAATATATGGTAGCAAAGAGTAATAGGTACTGAAATTTAATATCGTTTACATAGCATCAAAAACATAATACTTAGTTATAAACTTAACAAAGTATGTGCAAGACCCATACATTCAAAACTACAAAACACCTCTGAGAAAAGTTAAAGATGACTTAAATAAATGGAGAGATATACCATTTTCAGGAAATGAAATACTCTATATTGTTAATATATCAATTATCCCTGAATTAGGTTATTGATTCAATACAATCCCAATCAAAATTCCATTAGCCTTCTATTTTTTTTAAATAGAAAATCACAAACTGATTCCAAAATTTATATAAAAATATAAAAGACCCAACAAACTTAAGATAATTTTAAAAGAGGAAAACAAAATTAGAGGGCCTATACTATCTGATTTCAGGACTTACCAAATAGGACAGTATGGTATTGGCATAAGGATAAACAGAATAGAGTCCAGAAATGGACAACATATACATGGACAATTGATTTTCTAAAAAGATATCAATCCAGGAAAGGATATTCTTCAACAAAAGGTGCTAGAACAAATATATATAAAAAAAAACCTCAACTTTTCCTCATGATATACACAGAAATTACACTGAAATGGACAAAGGACCTACACATAACAGCTAAAGCTATGAAAGTTCTAGAAGAAACCATAGGAGAAAACTTTATGGTATTGGGCTAAGCAAAGATTTCTTAGAATGGTCCAAAAAACATGAATCATAAAAGGAAAAAAATTTGGATTTCCTTAAAGTTAAAAACTTGTTTTTAGAAAAATATTAAGAAAATGAAAAGACAAGTCTTAGAAAATAGTTTCAAAACATACATTTGATAAAGGATTTGTATGCAGAATATATAACAAACACTTATAACACAATTAACAGGACAAGCTGGTTAAAAAAATTGGTAAAAGATTTGAACAGACACATCACCCAGAAGATATGTGAATGGCAAATAAGCCCATAAAAAGATGCTCACCATCATTATTCATTATTGAAATGCAAATTAAAACCACAATAAGATTCCACCTCACACCCACTAGCACAGCTAAAATTAAGAAGCCTGATGACAGCAAGTATTAGTGAAGATGAAGGGTAACTGGAACTTACACCCATTGCTGGTAGACATGAAATGGTACAGTTGCTTTGGGAATTGACAGTTGCTTATAAGGTTACAGATACACTCAGTATATAACCCCCAAATCCTATTCCTAGTTTTTACCTAAGATAAATGAAAATGTTTGTACACATAAAGACTTGTAAATCAATTTTCATAGTAACTTAATTCAAAATAGCCAAATACTGAAAACAACCCCAAATATTTATTCATTGGTGAATGGATAAACTAATTGTGGTAATTCATACAATGAAACAATACTCATCATACTGTTCGCTTAAAATGGATGAGTTTTATTGTATATAAATTATGTATCAATAAGGCTGATTAAACAAACTGAATACCAAAATATTAAAAGGGGTCATTTTCCCACTTGCAGCTAATAGCTATAAAATAATCTTCCAGCTTGAGTTCACAATATATTTTTCCCTTTTGTAGGATGATAATCTCAATAAGCACATCCATTAAGAGACCACAATCTAGCGTTTCCTCTGGAAACAGTGTTCTCCATGATCCTTACCAAGAGTAGTGAGTCCCTCTGAGATAGACGTGAGAACATACAGGAGTACAGGAGGCTCTAAGTTGGTGATGAAGCTCATGTGGTCCTGGGTGAGACATTCCAGGAGTGGGTAATAAGACTGGCTCAGTTTCCGATATTGCTACAACACAGAGATATACTACATGTCAAGCCAAAAGAAAAGAAATACAAGTTACAGTCTGGTGGAAATTGCCACTTATCAGAAATTGTAAATTCGAACACAAAGTCAATATATATAGAACAAATGACATTAACAATTCCTGATTCAGCATTTAAGGGAGCTCTAATGGGAATCTCTTGATGTTTAGAAATCCTAATTTGAAGCTATACATGTTATTTCAATTTTACCTTACACAGTTAATACTTAAACATAAGCTAAAATTGCTACAGTATGAAATTTAGTAGACTGTGAGTTATTTTTCTTAACTGGAATATTAATACCAAACAATGCTTAACAGTGTCTAGGCAATCTTTTTTTTTAAAACCTGTATCAACAATGTAGAATACTCAGAGAGAAACCAGAGCAGCATTCCTTAAAGTGCAATTACAACCATGTCCATAAGAATCACTTGGAGTGCTTGTTAAAAAGTTTCCTGAGCTCCACTTTAGAGTCACTAAATGAAATCTCTGGAGTGAGGCTCTGAAATGTGCATTTTTAACATGTACACTAAGACAGTCACGTACACTCAAGTTTAAGAGTCACTGAACTAGAGAAAAAAGGTGAGTGAAAAATTTCTAAAACCACAACAGTTGAGGTAGATCTAAATTGTAGAGAACAATCCCTACAATGAAGTGGCTGTAACACATAGCTGATCTGAATCGAGTTTCCACTTTGTCATTTCTGTCATGCAGGCATAGCACTCCATTTTACTACAAGGGACTGTCTAAAGTTTTGCTAAGATTACCTTGGCAAGATAGAAGAGGGTGCCACTAGTCTATTATCAGGCCAAGGAGCATTTCTCACACAGGCTGACTAACATCAAGGAGCAGGTGAGGAAGCTTGGGCTAAGCCTGAGGATGAATTTGGCTGTGTTATCCAAGTAATTATTGCAACCATGTTGGGCACATTTTGGCTTCTATGTAATCAGGCAGAGATGTTTAAAAAGAAAAAAGTCTGATAATGATGTAGTTCAGTGGAGGGGCTTGGAAATTTGAATTTCCAACAAGCATTCCTGGTAATTCTGATGGGCCTCAAAGTTTGAAAGCCACTGACATAAATCATAGAATCTGGATGGAAGATCAGAAGAGGGACATAGAAAGCACTTAGTCTAATCTCATTTTAAAGGTGAATAAATTGAAGCCTGAAGGAATAGAAAAGTTGATTTACTTAAGGTAAATGACTAGTGATTGGCAGAGCTGAGACTACAAACTAGGTTCCTCAACTTTCATTTCAGCACTCTATCTAACACTCCAGAATTTTAACGGAAAGAAGGTCAAAGAGGAGGGAGAGTATTAATATAAAGAGTAGCATGGAAGGAAAGGAAGATCCTGCTGACAATCCTGTATTTTCCACTCAAGAAAACACACATGCTATTTTTAAATTATGAGTATTAATGTAAGCAATTAATTGAAATTGCTAATTACATCTTCTCTAGATGCCGAACCTCTGGATGACCAATTTGTCAGAAGGTAGCAGCTGCACCATTCTAAAAT
This sequence comes from Dasypus novemcinctus, assembly GCF_030445035.2. Taxonomy (NCBI): domain Eukaryota; kingdom Metazoa; phylum Chordata; class Mammalia; order Cingulata; family Dasypodidae; genus Dasypus; species Dasypus novemcinctus. The sequence continues at coordinate 181,826,389 of NC_080674.1, read as the reverse complement.
GCACATTTAATTACATAAATACAGTCACTATAGCTGTATAATTTATAGAATTTGGACAGCTATAGTCCAAATTCTGTAAATTAAATCAAGTATGTGGTTTTAAAACATAGAATATTCTAGTGCTATTCTAACTCCCTTGGCTTCATTATAACAATTCCAAGTCTGTGGTGGTGTTACTTCATATTTTACACAAAGACTCCCATGATGCATGATTGCTTACTAGCAAGTCATTGTGGGACACTGACAGCAGCATTTTGACAAAGGCCTGGAGTACATTGTCAAAATGGTTGTCCCCATACAACTTGAAGACGCCAAAGCTGACATAATTTCCACACAAGGCAGATTTGAGAGCTGAATAGCAGATGGAGATGCCCTTGAGTTTCATTGGATAAATCTGATCTTTTGAGAGGCTCCCAAGGGACAGGATCTGATTACCTGTTTTAGGGTAAAAGCAGAAAGAGAAAGTGACAATAAGCAGATGCAATTCAAAGCAGTTATAGTGCACACTACTTAACATTTTTACTTTATTCTGAATGCTCACTTCCCTCCACCATTGTTCCAAGTACTGCATCATCCATTGTAATGAAAATATAAATATATAAGGCAGTTTACTTTATAAATATAAGGGCCCCAAGGAAAACAAATCAAAAACACTGGAAAAGTTCTACAGTTTTATCTAGATGGTGATTACATAGATATATATGAAGATATGTAAAAATTCATTGAGCAGTACTCTAAAGATTAGCTCACTTTATGTACTTTAATGTATGTATGTTATACATCAATAAAAAGTTAAACAAAGTAGAAGAAAAAGCTAACTTTTTAGCTGAGAAGAAAGATAACCTAGATTGAGATGTAAATTATTCTAAATTCTGGAGTGAATTTTCAACCTTATTATATGAACTTGATCTTCAATTACTTTACATTTAGGAACCCCACAAGTTTGGTATATGAATTAAATAAGACACAAGTTCTTGACACTGTACAATAAATATCTCTTCTTTTTCTCCTTAGATTCTTTTTCAGAAGATCTCAAGAGTTAACTATTTTTAAACAACTGTACTTAAATTCTACATTCACCATCAAAAGACAAAGCAATGTTTATATAATCACTCTAAAATTTTTTGTAGTAGTTAGCATATACAACCAACATTGTCTCTGAAATGTGTGCTATTAAGGCATGTGATGAGGCAATACTCAAGAATTAGGAATACTTTTTAAAAAAACATAAAGCCAGACATGTTTCTTAGCTTCATTTTATTCATTCATTCATTCATTCATTCATTCATTCATTCATTGATCCATCCCCCCTTGTGGCTTGTTCCATTCTTTGCTGTCTCTCCTCTATGTCCATTCGCTGCATGTTTTTTCTGTATCTGCTTGTCTCCCTTTGCTGTGTCATCTTTCTGCTGTCAGTTCTCCGCGGCGCATGGGCCATCAGCTCTCCATGGCGCACAAGCCAGCTTGCCTTCACAAGGAGTCCCTGGGATGTGAACCCAGAACCACCCATATGGTAGACAGGGGCCCAACTAATTGAGTTACGGCTGCTTCCCCTTAGCTTCACTTTTTACTGTTCAATGGAATACTGTTCCTAAAACTAAATTTTATTTACAAAGTTTAGAGGTATATTGTGATGATTTTGTACTGTGTCAACTTACCCCAAAAGGAATTAAGTTTCCCAAACCCATTTCCCTATATGATTGTGGGTAGAACTGACCAAATGAGAAATTTGTGTAAGATTTGGAAGATGGTAGTGAAGTAGCAGCTGTGATTTTCTGTAGGTTAGAAGTGGTAAGAGTATTTCAAAGTCATGTAAGGTGATATTGTCATAAGTGGTTTAAAAGATGTCTGGTGACTTGCTTATTTTAAGTGATCACCTTCTTAAGTCAGAAAAGTGTATTTTAAAATATGTTTTTAAACATACTTTTTAAACATTTTTGAACAATGGCTTTAAACAAATGCATAAAAATAAATGACCATCCTTTAAAGCTGAAGTAAAAAGAAAAGAAGTGGTGAGAGTAAGAAGTAGAAATGCTGCTGAGTTCCAGTTTGTCCTTGCAGCTACAATGACTAGCTCTGCTGACCATGGGCTGTGGCCCACTACCACCCTCTTGGCAGCAAACTCACAGACAACAGTTATGCAGAGTCCACAGCCTTTCATTATCTTCTATACAACTATACCAGGCCCCCTCTACCCCCTACTTTTCACGGTCCCACTCTAGAAGCTGGACAGGCCTAGCTTATAGATTTCCCTGCCAACTCCAATGTGCTCATCCATGCCAGTGCTTCAGGAGGGCTGATCAGTGATTGCTTTTCCAAACCTCCATCACTTCTCCTCAGACCTATTTTCCCATCTTTGACTAAAATTGCACAAGGTCTAATTCCTAAAATAAATTATCCATTCCCTAAGTATAGTTTCACCTTCTCTGTTGAATTCTGGCTGACACGGTATTATGGCAGCCTCATGAGTACTAATGGGTTGAGAAGGACTTAATACGTCCCGCAGATCAGGAAAGGCAGAACCAGCCCAGGGGGAAGGTTTCTTCTTGATCTGCCTTACTGAAAGATCTCCACACACATTTTCTTAGAAGCCCATGTGGTTTTGCTTATAATTTACATATCTGAATGAAAAACCATTGTCTGGAAGACCGTAGCATATCTTGGAATTTAGTCATTACCAAATTCTGTACCCTCTCCATTCTGACCTCATCCTAACTTGCCTTAGAGATATGGCAAGTTCCATCAAGCTTCAATGTTTATTTAACAGCTACTATGTGTGAGGGATATGTGTGATACTATGTGTGAGGATACTATGCTGGGATAAACAAATGAACAAAATAATCTCTCTTCTCTGAGGGAGCTCAGTCTTTTGGGTGAAAAAGATTTGTAAAATAATACATAACAATAAATAATTATACAATGAGACAAATGCTATCAGAGAAGCAGGCCAAGATGCCATGAGAATAGAAAAAATATACTAATTCTGCTGGGGGACAGGAAGGTAATGGGCAAAGGGTTCACAGAACAGGATACTTCTGAAAGTTCTGAAAGATGATTTGTGGACTTGGAGGGGGAGGAGGATATTCTAGGACGATCAAATGCACAGGCATGGAGGCCTAAGAAAGCAGGGTACTTACTGCACAAGAGGACAGTTCTCAACCATGTTTTCTACCTTTGCTTCAAATTCAATTTAAACCAAGTCAGACATCTTCCCTACCCCACCGCTGAAGAACAGCACTGCTTCTATGTGATAGAAAGAGATGGGGAGGGGGGTGTTTGTTGGAGAGGTCAGGGTCAAGGGAAAGGGCTGGGTCACCTTTTGGGACTTTTCAATGCTGATGTCCTTATGGGGGTAGTAAAGTTCCTATATTCTGGGAAGCAGACTTGGCCCAGTGGTTAGGGCGTCCGTCTACCACATGGCAGGTCCACGGTTCAAACCCCGGCCTCCTTGACCCATGTGGAGCTGGCCCATGTGCAGTGCTGATGCGCACAAGGAGTGCCGTGCCATGCAAGGCTGTACCCCACGTAGGGGAGCCCCACGCGCAAGGAGTGCGCCCCGTAAGGAGAACAGCCCAGCGTGAAAGGAAGTGCAGCCTGCCCAGGAATGGTGCCACACACACGGAGAACTGACACAACAAGATGGTGCAACAAAAAGAAACACAGATTTCTGTGCTGCTGACAACAACAGAAGCAGACAAAGAAGCCGCAGCAAATAGACAGAGAACAGAAAACCGGGGTGGGGAGAGAAATAAATAAATAAATAAATCTTAAAAAAAAAAAAAGACCCTATATTCTGTAGCAAAAGATGGAACAGGCAGACGAAGGACTGTGATGGCCAAAAAATCTCATTGTAATGACTGGATAATCTATTGAGAAGGGTTAATTAGTTAGAACCACAACTTTTATCTCTATGTTAAAGTTGTAGTTTGGCAGACATGTCTTGCCTTTTGTACCATGTCAGACACATCTGTATTAATTAAAATAATAATTATACCATTATGACTTTGCAAAAGTAGAATGTTTACTTCTTTTTTTTAATCCCCCCCTTGCAACTTTGTGTGTTATCTGTTCTCTGTGTCCATTTCACTGTACATTCTTCTGTGTCTATATTTATTTTCCCTTCCCCCCTTGCAGCTTGCTTGCTGTCTGCTCTCTGTATGCATTCACTGCCAGCTCTTCTGTGTTCTTGCTTGTCTCCCTTCTTTTGTTGTGTCACCTTTGCTGAGTCAGCTCTCTGTGGTGCCTGCCGGCTGGGCGGCACTCCACAGCATGCAGGCAAGCCTGCCTTCACAAGGAGGCCCCGGGACATGAACCAAGGGCCTCCCATATGGTAGAAGGGAGCTCATCTGATTGAGCCACAGCTGCTTCCTGCTTAATCCTTTTGAAATAGGAAACTGTATCCCATGTTACTGAAGTGCCTCAATAAGTTGTTGATCATTATATATCAGAGTGGCTATAAGAGACTACAGAAGAGAAGGTTTGGTAAGGCATCACTTATTTACTCCAGTTTAGCTTTAGTCAATATGTGTTACTCAATAATACTTAATGATTAGAAGTTTTGCCCTCCAAAAGCTTAAAACCTGGCCGTCAGACTCACTGTCAACAAAAGTGATACTGAGGGGTTTTTTTTGTTTTTTTTTAAGATTTATTTCTCTCCCCTTCCCCCCCACCCCCCTGCCCCAGTTGTCTGTTCTCTGTGTCCATTTGCTGCGTATTCTTCTTTTTGTCCACTTCTGTTGTTGTCAGCAGCAGGGGAATCTGTGTTTCTTTTGTTGTTGTTGTTGCATCATCTTGCTGCATCAGCTCTTGGTGTGTGCGGCACCATTCCTGGGCAGGCTGAACTTTCTTTCGTGCTGGGCGGTTCTCCTTATGGGGCGCACCCCTACGTGGGGACACCCCTGCGTGGCAGGGCACTCCTTGCGCGCATCAGCACTGCGCATGGGCCAGCTCCACATGGGTCAAGGAGGCCCGGGGTTTGAACCGTGCACCTCCCATGTGGTAGGCGGATGCCCTAACCACTGGGCCAAGTCCGCTTCCCTGGTTTGGTTTTGACAACTCCCCTTGGCCATCTGTCTTCATGTTATCCTTGGAAAGCTAGCTCCTTTCTTACCTGCACTTCCTTCCTAAGAGGGAGATCTATAAAATGAAGGAGAATGGGGAGGTGATGGCACTGCTAGGTTGGCAGCCACTGAAACTACTAACTGTTGCCACTTAGCTACTATTATAGCAGCATAAAAGGAAATGATATGTTCCTTAATAAAATAGAACCGACTTTCATAGGTTAACACTAAAAGGAAAATCTCTAGTTGTTTCCCACTGAATACTCAGGGTGGGGAGAAGAGGTGCTGTTACAGCCTTAACCTGGGTAAGATGGATGTTGAGGCTATGTTGGCGCCCAAGGGAAGAGAATGCTGTGATCTGAGTGGTTAACTTGGCCAAAGACCATAATGAGGGTATGGAGGCATGAGGGTTATGGAGTTGCCATTCTTCCTCCTATACATGCTGTAACAGTAAAAGAAATTTCACTAAATAAAAAGGAAAAACAACTGTGAAATAAGTACAGAGAACCCCTGATCTAGATAATTTGGCTTATTACATATCTTCCTCATTATTAGTTTATATTAACTGCTTGATTGTGTGAGTTCCTCTTTCTAAACCTTTACCCTTCTTGGTGAGGCCTTTTTTTTTTTTTTTGTCTTCCAGCACTCAGAAGTACCCTTGTAGACAACTCTCAAGATCTAGGTTTAGAGACACACATACACACACACATGTATGGGGATGGGAGGAGGGGGGGAAATAAGGAGGGAGGAGAAGGAGAGGAGAGAGAGAGAGAGAAGCAAAATTTCTTCTCCTGTTCATCTGAGATCCATTTTCAGGTCTAATTTTTAAAAATTTTTTCCCCCATGAGACTACCTCTTCCCTGCGTGCCTGACTCCAGGATGTCCTCCTGTTCAGAAGAGACTCCCTACACCCAAAGAGAGTTGCAATTTTTTCATAGGCCTCAGCTGGAGAACAATATAATAAGATAATAATCTAACAGAAGAGAAAGATAATAGTGCATAAAGTAGCAACTGTCAGTGTGGGCTCTTGAGTCATAATGACCTGAGCTTGAATCCTAGATCTTTTTTTTATTATCTGGGTGTCTGAGTAGATTAGTTAACTTCTAAGTCAGTTTCCTCATCAATAAAATAAGGATAACAACAGTTTCTATAACTCACAAGGTTTTTATATGGAGTAGAGAAGACAGTATATGTATAGAGCTACCATAGTAGCTGGCACACTGCTCAATAAAGGTAAGCTATGACAGTCTATATATAGTACTGGGGGTTCATTTCTTTCTCCAATCTAATAGCCTGTAAGTTCACACTTAGAAGAGCTTTACTGGGCAAGGGGAGGAAGTGAAGCTGGCTGTGTGTGATGCAGAAAGACATAAGTTCCTTCTAATCCCTTTCATTTACATAATTCAAAGTAAGGTCAAGAATATATTATTTGGATTGTCTTCCTCTCTGTTCCTTCAGTAGAAAATCGGCTGCAGTTATGCTGTTCACCCACACACACCAGTCCTCTGTGCTCTCAAATGAATACTTGGGAAAAGGGTGCAAGGGACAAGATACATTATAGTAGTATCTTTACCAGGAGGAACCAGCAGTATGAACAATCTCATTTATAAAGCCATCCACTATATTTACTTTTTATGTTCCCTTTTTTAAAAAAAGATTTATTTTACTTATTTCTCCCCCACTCCCAATCCCCCCCTCCCCAGTTGTCTGCTCTCGTGTCCATTCTCTGTGTTCTTCTGTGTCCACTTGCATTCTTGGTGGCACCGGGAATCTGTCTCTTTTTGTTGCGTCATCTTGCTGCTTCAGCTCTCCATGTGTGCAGCGCCACTCCTGGGCGGGCTGTGCTTTTTTCGCACGGGGCGTCTCTCCTTATGGGGTGCACTCCTTGCATGTGGGGCTCACCCCTGCATGGCATGGCACTCCTTGTGTGTGGTAACACTGTGCGTGGGCCAGCTCACCACATGGGCCAGGAGGCCCTGGCTTTGAACCCTGGACCTCCCACATGGTAGGCAGATGCTCTGTCAGGTGAGCAACATCCGCTTTCCTTTCTGTTCCCTTTTAATCTCTATCATTTTAAAGTGATTTTGATATTTAGCTGACAGCTCTTTGGCTTGAATGTCTTCATTCATCTTCAGAACAGTTTTTGGAAGAGAACTGCAAGCTTGCTGACAACCCTTTACTTTCAGTCATTCAACCACTCCTCTCTCTCTGCAAATCAGTCAAGGTCCTTGGACATAAATGGTTTGGGATGGAATTGAAGTTATGAAGCTTCAATTTTTGGAAATGTAAGGTAGTATAAATTTTCCAGAGGACAATTTGCTAATATTTATTTAAAAATCTTAAAGACATATGTAAATTCACTTTAGGAAATATAGTCTAAAAAGAGACTTTCACTATCTCTCTTTACTAGATCTGCACTCACATACGCTGTCTTCTGTAAAAGCCAATCCCTTAACACATTCAACTACATCTCATTTTCTCTTACCAGTTTAAGTACAAAGTGCCAACAGTTTTTGTTTCCTTTTCTATCTCTGTCTACAGTGGCTTGTAGTTACGTACTGTAGAAAAACATGGTCTTAATCTTAACCTGTTTGGGTCACCTGTGACCCTCTTTTCCTCCCAATTCCTCCCTTCTGGAATTTATCCTATGCCTGTCCTTTCATTATATAGTGGAAGCAGATAACTTGTTTTCTAGGTTTCACAGGTCCACAGACAGAGGGGAATTGTGCCCCAGGACAGACCACATCCATAACTGATTCTGATGAGACTTTGTACTTAGCACTGTTACTGAAATGACTTAAGGTTTTTGGGATGTTGTAATGTAGTGAACATATTTTACATGTTGAAAAATAATGTCTTTTTAGGGTCCAGAGGATGGCTTGGAGCCACGTAGCCCAGAAAAACATGTTCTTAACCTTAATCCATTTCTGTGGGTGTGAACCCATTATAAATAGGACCTTTTGATAAGGTTACTTCAGTTAAGATGTGACCCAGTGGAATCAGCAGAGTGCTTAATCATATTACTGGAGTCCTGTATAAGCAGAATGAAATTCAGACACACAGAGAGAACGCCATGGGAAGAAGCTGGAAGTCAAGAGAAACCAGAGAAGCCAGGAGAGGATGTCATGTGCACTGCCATGTGACAGAAAAGCCAAGGATCAAGGATTGCCAGCAGCCAGCCTCAGAATGCCAGCCTTGGGGAGGAAGGCATTGCCTTACTGATGCAGGAAGTAAGTCTCTGATTTTGGGCTTCTCCTAGCTTCAAAACCATGAGCCAATAACTTCCCTTTGAGTAAGTCAACCCATTTATATGGTATTTATTTTAGGAGCTGGGAAATTAAAACATTATTAAGTCATTCTCTTTAGCATAAAACCTGTGCTATTATTTCTTCCTTTTAACAAAATGCAATACCTTCTCTTTACTTCTCCTGCTAGATATTATTCCCCTTTATAACAAAACTCCTCAAAAGAATTATCTATGTTCACTGTCTTCACTTCCTTTCTTTTCTTTTTTCCCCTCCACCTCTCCCCCCCCCGCCCCCCGTCCTGCTGTTTTTGCTGTCTGTGTCCATTCACTGTGTTATTTTCTGTTCTATTTCTTTCTGTCTTCTCATTTTCTCCTCTAGGATTCACCAGGATTCAATCCTGGGGACCTCCGATGTAGAGAGAGGTTCCCTGTCACTGGCGCCACCTCAGTTCCTGGTTTCTGTTGTGTCTTGCCTTGACTCTCCCCTTTGTCTCTCTTTTGTTGCATCATCTTGCTGCGTGGCTTGCTGAAAAGGCACTGGCTTGCTGTGGGCACTGGCTCTCTGCATGGGCCTGGCTCGCCAGGTGGGTCTGACTCGCTGTGTGGGGACACCTTTACCAGAAGGCCCCATGGATCGAACCTGGGTCCTCCCATATGGAAGACAAAAGCCCAATCACTTGAACCACATCTGCTTCCCTGAGTCTCTTTTAAATCCACTCCATTGAAACTGCTCTTTTGAACATTACCAATCAACTCCTTGCTAAATTAATGGTCGATTCTCAGTTCTCATCTTACTTGATTCATTAACAGCTTGTGACATAGTTGACCAGCTACTCTTCCTTGTTATCCAGAAGACCATACTCTTATGGTTTTCTCTTTGCTCCTTCTCACTTTCCTTTGCTGGTTGCTTTTCTTTTCCCTCAACTCCTAACACTGAGTATCCCAGGACTCCATCTTAACTCTTCTTCTCTATTATAGTCACCCCCTTGACGATCTTACCTAGTTTCATGGGTCAATGACTCCTGTACTTGTTTCTCTATCCAGGGTATCTCTTACCTAGTTTCAAGGGTCAATGAGTCCTATATTTCTTTCTCTATCCAGGGTATCTCTTCCAAATCTAGACTTTCAAGTTCAACTCCACATTCAAAGTCTTCACTTGGATGTTTAATCAATATCTTAAGCTCAATATAAACAAAATACAACTTTGATCCCCCATATCCATCTGCATTTTTCCCCAACTCAGTTTTCAGCAACTTTGTCCTTAAAAATGATATATGCCAAAACCCCCTAACTATTGTCTTTCTTTTATACCACACATCCAGTCATTCAGGAAATTTGATTTTTTTTTTTTAACCTTCAAAATACATCCAGAATCTGACCACTTCTCACCACTCCCAGTGCAATCACCTTGGTCAAAAATCAACATATAAATTTTCCTGGATTATTGCAATATTCCCCTAACTGATGTCCGTGCTCGTATCTTTAATCCTCTATAATGCAGCAGCCAGAATGATCTTTGAAAAACTTAAGTCAGAATCATGTCACTCCTCTGCTCAAAAGTTGGACTTAACCCAGGATCTTAGACATGGGAAACAGGCACTCAACCACTGAGCTACATCTGCTACCCAATGAGAGTTGTGTTTTTTTTTTTCATTTGCTTGTTTGTTTTGCTTGCTTTTTGTTTTTAAGAGGTGCTGGGGATCAAACCTGGGACCTCATACATGGGAAGCAGGCACTCAACCACTTGAGCTACAGCCATTTAATGGCCTTCCATTTCACTCAGAGTTAAAGTCGAAGTCCTGACAATGGTCTACAGGCCTACTTGGTATTACTCTCTCTTTTATTTACTTTGCTCCAGTTATTGATCTCCTAGCTGTCCTTCACACATGCCAGATATTCTCCTGCCTTAGGACCCTAACACTTGTTCCAATTGATCTGGAATACTCTCCCCAAAGATATCTGCAGGACTAACTCCTCATCTTCTTCAAGTCTGTGTGCAAGTGTCCTTTTTCTCAATGAGACCTAGCTTGATGACTCTATTTAATAATGAAACATGATCCCCAATCCCTGGTTCTTCTGATGCTTTATACCTTGACCTACTTTCTGCCCTCCCCCATAGCACTTACTGCCTTTCAACATAGTACATAATTTCTTTTTCTATTTTGCTCAGTGATTTATCCAGAGAACAGCTCCTGCTGCTCTCAATATACATTGTTGAATGAAGTTCTGAAAGCTGAATGTACAAGGTTGTCTGCTGAAATATTGTATGTGATAGTAAAACTTTATAAACAATTTAAATGTTCATCAAAGGAGGAATAAATAAATGAATTAAAGTATGACAAAAAAATAGAATACTTTGCTGCTATTTTAAAAGATGAGGTAGGTTCATACATATATTAACACGGACAAACGGCCATGATATAAGTAAAAAAATCAAATTACAGAATAGGAAGAATATTATGATGCCACTTTTGGAAAATTATATGTATATGTATACATAAAAAAGTATGGAAGGGAACACAATAAACTGTTAACAATGGCTATCTTTGGGTGTTAAAAGAATGGGGAATTTCCACAATCTACTTTCTATAGTCTATATTGCTAGATTCTTTACCTCATGAGGATGTTATTTTATAATTTGAAAAAAGCAAAAAAAAAAAAAAAAAAAAAAAGAAATTTCTATTTTGGAAGGAGAAAGATGAGAAGGAAAATGATGGGTATAGAAAAATATGATAGAAAAGGATGTGGTAATATAAGTCGCCCTAAGCTATATGCCTAGGGTGATTCCCTCCTGCAGGGTTACAGACCTTCCCTAACTTTATAGCATGAGTCACTGACATAGAAGATAGGATTAATTTCACATTTAAGCATACTTTCTTGCCTTTTTTGAATAAAAGATTTTACAGGTTATTTTATAAGCAATTAGTAGAGATCCAAAATTTTATAAAGACATTAAACTTACAACCTTAATATACCAAATGGTTTCAATCTTTCTGTGGTTTCCTTCAAATAGTACCATGCATATAAAAGTTTTATATTATCTACAGCATGGATACAATTTTGAATTCTATGTTTACACAGCATTATATATAAGTATTTCCCATAAGCTAGGTAATCTTAAGATATAATTTTTAGTGGCTGCATGTTATTTCATTGAGATGATATATCCTTCTTAAGCATTTTGCCATTTTGAGGCATGTTGTTTGTTTTTCAATTTTTCACTATTATGAATAATGTTGCAACAAAGATCATTATGTAGTTAGCTGTCCTCTATTTTTAGATTATATCCTGAGAAGAAAAATAGGAATGTGGGTTCACAAAGCATACGAATATTTTTATGGTTCTTATTCTTCCATTGAGCCATACCAAGTAACTGAAAGAAAATAGAGAAAAATGAAGAACTCTCAATATTGAATTCCAAATATTGAAAGCTTAGAGAGTTTACTTTGATTTTTCTTTTTAGTCTTTTAATTTTAACTAAACGTGCAATTATTAGCTGACGGCTATCAACAAAACTTACTTCTGCATTATCTAGTTTCTCAGTCAGATACAACCACTTCTTGAGTGATCTCATGTGCAACCTGTAGGATTAGGCATTGGAGCAAGTCTGGTCCCAGGCTGAATAGTAATAAAAAGACTATTGTTTGAAGGTGCCAAGGATCATATGTATATTCTTGGAGTAGTATTTGATGTTAAAAAGAGGAAACATTATTCTACAAATTCCCAAGAACTGGTGTAATTTTCTTTGTAATAATAGAAAATTTTAAAATATATTGTATTACTATGTAGGAGAGAATCATGTTATGATGAGGAGGGAGGGTTGAAACAAGTAACTGCTAACTTGCTATGTTAATCTAAATTACTAATTCTGGCTCCCTCTCTTCGAGATTTGCATTTGACAATCCACCTACCACAACCCTATCAAGTGGTATTTTTTTTTTTTTTTAAAGATCCTACTACTTTATTTAAAACAAGTCAGTATTTTCCTTAAGGAAAGTATATCTTTAAGGATAAAGTTAGAATTCTTTACTCTGACAATGAAGTCACTTCATAATTGGTCCTCCTATCTCTCTAACTTAATCACCTGAAACTCCCTAACATTTATTTTTTCTCCAGTAATTTTGAAATCTGGCAGTTCCCTAATAGATCACACTGTTTTATATATATGTGCTTTTGTATAAGCTATTCTCTGCTTGCGATGTTCTTCTTAAATGTTTGGGCCCTATTTTTATTCCTTTAAGAAATACTGCTGTCTTTGACCAATTAATTTGAGTCAGAAGCCTCTTCTGGGCTCCCATAACACTCTGTATTCTTTAACCTAACACTGAGAACATCACATTATAATTCTTAGTTTACTTGTTGGAATCCCCTACTGAATTAAGGGAGAATCAGCAAGAGTGTGTGTCTTATTTATCTTCCTATCTCACAGTACCAGGCACATAGTAAATGCTCAATAAATGCTGGCTGCATGGAAGAAAGAATTCATGGAATTCTAAGCACTTGTTCAGAAAGCACCCTCACTTATTTATCAGTTTATTTAACAGTTCCTTTTTTTGGGCCTGCATTCATAAGGCACCAACTCAAACATGTGTGGTGATAAAAGGAGACTCCCTCCCTATGACCAGCACCTTCCTGGGTTCACTCTGGAGTCTATTCTCAAGGCCTTGCCTTTGTAAGCCACTTGATCCTGGTTTTGGGATTCTCAAGGTGATGAACATTCCACTGCCTTCACAAGGCTATTGTGAGCTTTATTATATTACTTTGCCATCAAATGTTCTCAGCCAAGTTTTTGTTAAGATTTAAGGCCATATTCAGGTCTTCTGGTTAATCTGTTTTCAAGAACTGTTATTTCTGGGTGACATTTTATTAAATGTTTAGTTATTTCAAGACCAATTCATTCTCTCTCTTTCTTTTTCTTTCAATTGTCTTTTTTTTAAAAAAGATACATAGATCACAAAAAATGTTACATTAAAAAATATAAGAGGTTCCCATATACCCCACACCACACCCCACCCCGCTCCTCCATCAATAGCCTCTTTCATCGTTGTGGCACATTCATTGCATTTGGTGAATATATTTTGGAGTACTGCCGCACCGCATGGATGGCCTCGGTAGTTGCTGAGGGTAGGGAGAGGGAAGAAGAGATGTGATGTGGGGGCATTTTCCGGACTTGGAGTTGTCCTAAATGATACTGCAGGGACAGATGGTGAACATTATTTATCCTGCCATAACCCACTGATTGGACTGGGGTACAGTGCAAACTACAAGACCAATTCATTCTTTAGCCATTTGCTTACTGTAAACTTTTTAACATAAGTTTGCAACCCTAATCCTTCATTCTTATAATGCTTCTAATAGTACATGCCAACAATGTTCAAGTTTTTAAGAAAAATGTTAAGAGTTGACCCCTTTTATAAACAAATCTAGCGTAACTATATAGCTGGGTGGTTCTGGTCCAAGTGGCAGCCAGGTCCCCTCCCCTCTACCCTCTGAAGGGCCTCCCTGGCACTTTCACAGTCCTCTAGGCTCTGCAAACCACAGTTTGAAAACCACTGGTCTTTTATCTAGGTCACAGTAAGTAACAGTGGCTTCTAAAACCCTTTAAAAATCCAATTTATGAATATTATTAAGTTAAATGCACCTAGAACATACACTGCTTACAAGAACTCTGATATACGTTCTTATGTAAAATGAAAAATCACAGCTTGTTCTATCCATTTTTGAAGTTTAGATTTTCATACACTGCGTACCCATGGAAAAAGCAGTTCCATTTTGGCCAGTTTTATGAAAACAATCACTATTTCTCCCTTCTGTGCACTCTTCAACCAACAGATGTCACTAAAGATATCAGCACCCAGAGGCAAAGCGAAGAAAAGATTAGACAAATGGCAACTGAGCATAAAAAACATCCAGTTCTTAAAACTGGGGGGGAGATTTCCAAAGTAATAACATTTATTACACGCATGCAACATTTTAACCAAAAATTTAGGAAAGGAATTTCTTTTATTAAGTTGCTCAGGCTGAACGGATCATAGCACTAAGTTCTGAAATACATGTTCTTGAAGCAATTTAAAACTCATTAGAAATAATAGGCTTGAGCTAGTAGAAAATGTGGTAAAATTTAATCCTCATCCAAATGTTACCTGGGCTGTACAAACAGGAAATTGTTTTGTGCTACTGTGGCTAACCTCATTGCTGACCCTGAGCTGTAACAGCAAGAGCAGCTGAGAGCTGAAGCAAAATTAAAAACTTACATCAAAGTATATCATGACAGAATGTAGATAAATAAAACAGCATATCAAAAGTATTATTTTTCTGCCAGTCTCATAGAGCAGCGAGGTAGAGGTATTCTAGATGTATAGCATGTATAGCAAATCAGATGCATCTGGAAATGAGTCCTTCCCCCCTGCACTGCCCAAATCAGTGACTACCTGAACCCCGCCCATGAGAGGCGAGCAGAGCAGAAACCCTGTGGGATGGGGACCGATGGGATCATAGAATGTTCTGGCCTCTTTTCTTCATAGGCTTCCCCCTCCTTCAATTTGGCTTACCAGAGAAATAAATAATGCTGGCTCTTCTGTATCTTCCTAGTCACTCTTTCCCTTATTTTCCAGACTCCTGGACGACCACCATGGGATCTCCCTCCAATTAGCTTATGAGAATTTCCAGAGGTAAAAGCATGTGTAATAAAACATCACAGAAGGCAGACACTGAAAAAGTCAGCTTGGCTGATGGGGCCAGCAAGGGAATCAGAGTGCTGGGAGACATTTTTCTATTATTCTATGCAAAGTGCAGTGTCAAAGTAACCTGTGACACAGTTAAAAGGCATTTTCCCACTGAAACTTTGATTTCCTTGAAGTTTTGGGATAAAGGCAATTTTATCTTAAGGAACAATACTTTATCATAAACATCCAAGGTACCATCTTGCTGTCGCAACTTCCAAGAAACAATAGGAATACGGTAAGACAGATTTAGAGTGAAATTCCAATTCAAGTACTTGCTAACTACATAATACTGGGCAAGTCTCTTAACATTTTTGAACTTCAATTTCTTTATAATGGTAATCGTTGTAGTTAACTGGTCACAGGGTTTTACATATATTACCTAATAGAATCCTCACAGCCACCTTAGCAGGAAGGGATTATTTTCTCTGTTTAGCAGGTAGCTGAAGCACAGAGAGCTTAAGCAATCAGATAAAACTACTGACAGTGCAAGGCTCTTGTGAGGATTCAATGGGCTAAGTATGTTAAATGGTCTTGCATAGGAGCAGACACATAAGAGCCGAATTAAAAAATGGAAGCTACTGTACTAGTCAGCCTAAGGGGTGCTGATGCAAAATACCAGAAATTGGTTGGTTTTTATAAAGGGTATTTATATGGGGTAGGCGCTTACAGATAGCAGGCCATAAAGCATAAGTTACTTCCTTCACCAAAGTCTCTTTGGAGGAAGATGGCTGCAGATGTCTGCAAGGGTTCAGGTTTCCTGGGTTCCTGCGTTTCTGGGGCTTGCTTTTCTCTAGGTTCAAGGTTCTTTTCTTCCTGAGGCTGGCTTCTCTTTCCTCTGTGAGTTTACTTCCCAGGGCTGCAGCTTAAGTTTTTAGCATCAAACTCCAACATCTGAAACCCTCGCATCAAAAGCTCCAACTCTGTCCTTTGCCGTGCCTTTTATGGCATGCCCTAATGACATGGCCCAATCAAAGCCCTAATCATAACTCAATCATGCCCAGTTACAGATCAGATTACAAGCATAATCCAATATTTCTTTTTGGAATTCATCAATTAAATCAAACTGCTACAGCTATTATTATTATTAATCCAATTTTAGGAGCAGAGCCTGATCCATATTTCTTGTTCTTCCATGCAAGAAAACCCTTTACTGGTTTTTCTTCCCAAGAATATTTTGAAAGTGTTTTCTTTTTCCTCTCCTACCTCCCCCCTCCTCTTCCTTCCCTTTTTCCTCTCTCCACCTGTCTTCTCTTCTTTCTCCTCCAATGCGATCTCACATAGTTATTTTTCTTAACTTTTGCTGCAATGCCTTTAACTATGTCAGACAACCTGATAGGGAACTGGAAGGCTTTTGAAGCCCATATCTTTGGCATTGTTCTATGAGATTTCTTTTGGTGTTATTTGCTGAGTATACATTCTCTCCTAGAGATCCAGTGATACTGAAAGAGAAAGAGGTTACTGCTCTTTTCAGTCGCACTGTATAGCAAATAAGCCCCAAAGGAAAAACTACATGTAGCGAAAGAAACTAAGATTCAGGAAAAGAGGCAGGAAAGATACACTTGTGATTGGCAACAGGGACCTAACATGTGTATAACTAAAGCTTTATCTATTACTAAGAGATTATTATACATGTACTGTTTCATGACAGGAATTATTATTTCCTTAAAAAAAAAAGAGGAAATAGAAACTTAGCACTGGTTACAGTCAGAAGGAAGCAGGACAGGCATCCCTGAACAAACAGTGATGTGGGTCAATGTACACCCATCTGAAGAATGCTGGCTTGGTGAATGTAAGAGAAAGGCTTTGGATCAAGGAAAGGCACACCAATGAGTACCTAGTCCATGTCATACCCTGTGCCAGGTCCTTTACAGGGAGTCTAAACTACTCCTCTTCCTGCAACACTTACTGGGCATGTGGGTCAGTAGGTATTTATTATTTCTAATTTTATACATGAGTAAACTAGGCACAAAGGAGTGTGGTGTCTTAGCCAAAGGTCGTGGAGTGCTAAGTTTTGGTGCTATGAGTCAAACTCAGATCTTTTAATCCCCAAAATGTGTGCTTTTTCTAAGATATCATGCTCTTTTTGTGGAAAGGCCCAGACATGTATTTCAGCATGATAAGACATGGAAAGGAATTAGATATACATTAGAAGTGAGGCAAACTGTAGTTAGACTATTTAAAAAGGGGCCCATTTCTAAGTATTAAGTATTTCTACTTAGTATCATTGAAAATTTTATTGGTTTTTTCAAAGAACCAAGTTTTGGTTTTATTGGTTCTACTTTATATTATTTAATGAGTCTCTTTCAAACAGATACAAATGTTGGGCCAAGGTACTTGCTGGTACAGAGGAAAATAAGAGAGTTTAAGTTTATTGTTTTAAATAGGTGCTTTCTCTCTCTCTCTATATATAGTCTCCATATATTTACAATCTCAAATTCTACAAATCAAATGTGTAATTAAAACTAAGCATTTTTTAACAGAAGTCTACAATGTGTACAGATATAAGCCCTAGAAGGTTGTTTTAAACTAGAGTAAAAACAGTTTTAAACATACATTTTTCCTCTTTTAAACAAAGTAATAGGATTTTTATGGCTGTTCCTACACACACACACATACACTTAAAACAAAGAGGGCTTACAGGATTTTGTAAAATCAGTTTCCAGGTACTCAAAAAGATATTTGAGAATCACAAGCTTTTTTGAGACCAAACACACTTAGAGTTGGTTGCTGATTTGGGGGAGAGAGAGACCAGACAGGTAAAAAGGAAGAGGACGAAGAAAAAGAGAACACACAGAATCATCTCTTAGGAAGAAGTACATTACACAGAGACCAGCTCATAGTTATCATTCAGTCAGTGTGTGCCAAATTAGATTACAGAGGATTCTTATTCTCCTATTTCCATTTCCTGGCTATATAAAGGTCTCAGGGAGTTGAGAATTTCATTGATGAAGCTGTCAGCATTGGCAAGTGTTAGGGATAATGGCAGAGCTAAGGTCCAAACTGCTAACTAAATTCTAAAATTTTTAGG
Organism: Dasypus novemcinctus; assembly: GCF_030445035.2. Lineage (NCBI taxonomy): Eukaryota > Metazoa > Chordata > Mammalia > Cingulata > Dasypodidae > Dasypus > Dasypus novemcinctus. Next base: position 181,808,329 of record NC_080674.1, on the reverse strand, counting down.
TTATAATTGAATAGGACAATCTTTATTGTAGATTTCCACTTCTAGGGTCCAGTGCCCAAAAGGTCCCTATAATAAAATATTGACTGCTCTTTACAAGGATATTTTTCCAAAATTCAGTGCTGGTGACATAATTAATGGTCTGAGTATTCCTTGAAACAGGATAGCAGACTCTCTAATGTAACTAAGTGATTCTGAATATGATGTAACTTTTCAATATTCTATCTAGAATAATTCCTTTTGCCTACTAACATTGCATTTTTTCCAGCAGAAATTCATCAAGTTGGTTAGGCATGATTTGTATGCTTCTCCTTCTCCTCATGCCAGTATGATAGCTAACTGGCTTTTTATACTCCTATTAACCACTTCACAAATTCTTACAGATATGAAAATTCAAAAGAACAAAATAACTAAGGTATTCGTTTCCTCCAAAGAAAGTTATTTTGCATGGATAAATATGGAAAAGGATACTTACCATAAGTACAAATCATTTTACTAGCTTCTCTGAAGAGAAGAATTCCATTTGGAGATGATACATCAAAATTCAAACGCTGGGATCTAAGAAATACAGCAAAAAATTAGACAACTCATCTAGAGAAAGAAACAGAATAAAGGTTTAAAACATCTTGATTTTCATTTATTGGAACTAGCAACAGTACAGTTACTCTTTTTAAAAAGTGCCAGTCTATTCAACTAGTGTGGATAAAATATTCCCACTATAAAGATAATAGGCAAATTATGAGGAATAATTTTTATTTATTTGCTGACTCAAAAATCTTGTCCAATCATATCTTGTCCAATACAACCCCCATCAAAATAACATACCAACATCCCACCAACCATTCAAAAATTTAGTCAGTTTGCCTCCTTCTTTGAATCTTTCTTATTTCATTATGATGACAGACCATTTTAGAGAGCCCTATATACACAACTCATTTGATTTTTTTTCTTACCTATAATTTCAGAGTAATAACAACTACAACCACCACCACTATTTAATAGATCATTTGGTATTTGCCAGGTACTTTATGTATACATATTGTCACATTTATTCCTCACAACAACCTTATGAGGTAAGTGGCATTAATTCCATTTCACAGAAATGAAGGCTTAGAGAAGTCAGTACTTTATTCAAGTTCGCACAAATAAAGGAGCCAGGATTCAAACACGGGTCTGTCAGATCTAAAACTTGAGCTCTTTTTAGAATGCCATCTGTCTTCTGCCAAAAATTATGGTCATATAGTGTTCTTATTTAAAAAAAAAAGTTGAAGCAACTAATTAAAAATTGGAAGGCAAGGTAGTTGCTTTTAAAATGCTAAAAATACATCAATATCTCTAGATGGGAAAGTTTTTTCCTTTAAAAGTTACTCAAATAAGTACATTTGAGAATTGTCTTTTTTGGCTACTACCACTTAGAGAGATTGCTTTTAATATTCTGGGTTACTACTGCCCTTAGAAACTGATGGAAGCTAAAGACCTTCCAAATCAAATCACATAAACCCAAATATTTTACAGTCAATTTCAGAGGGTTGACAGACCTTAGGAATCCCTGAGCAAAAAGAATTTATCTTTTAGTTGATATGTATGCAAATGGTTGGTAGACAATAATAATAAGAAAAACGAGATATGCATATTTATATAAATGGTTGGATATAGGTACCTGTATGGATGAGAACTCACAAACTCCTTCCATATTTATGTGTGATCTCCTACAGTGCCTATCATATATTTTAAAAACAAATTCTAAAGTGATATAGGAAATTCAGGTCCCTTTAATATTGTACATATACATAATGAATCATCTGATACTTCAAGCACATTTTAAATGTCGAACTTAAACACACTAAGTTCCATTACAGATTGCAGTCTCTACTGTACAGTTTCCACTGTACATAGCATAATAAATAACAGAAACTCTCTGAGAACAATTCCATTTCCCTGATTCCTGACAGGTGGGAGAACAATACTATGAACAAGATAAAGGATTGACATGTCATTCTGATATAATGTATACTTTTAGAATATCACCTTGGCTTTAATTGGTTTGATATGCTTTGTTTTCAAGATATCATGACATATTTTTAAAAGGATTAGCAAAAAATATGGAACTAGGGTTATAATAAAGAAACATCAAAAAGCAGAGATATGCCAAAGTCTTGTTTGCCATGGAACAGAACGAATTGTTGCTTCTCCATGCTTTTTTAAAATGCTTTAGAATTAGGTGTAATTATAATGTATTAGAAATAGTATTATGAACATCTGATTGTAGGTATGCAATTCCTAATTAAAGAAATGCGTATATATAATTCACATTAAATATAATGTGAATATATTCACATATATAGAAATATAGAAAAGATAATATATTTTCTAAGAATATAGATTTTCATGAGGTAGTTCTTAGGACAATGGTGCTAAGGAAGAATGATCTGTCTATGGCAGAAATAAAATACTTAACAATACATGGTGCAATGAATTTTCCTTTAATATTAAATATTAACATATCAGTAATAAATAATACCAATTATCTCAGGGAAAAAAATTGCAATTTAATTACAAACTACATTTCTAACAGAAAACACAGTTTCCCTTCATTTAATATTTAATATTCTTATGAAAATGGTTTCTAAAAATCTAACAACTTTCAAAAGAAAGATACTTACATTTCTTTATTTGCCAGGTGGTTCCTCATCTTGTTTTAGAGTAAAAATTTAAAAGCCTCAGCACCAGAGATAAAATTAGAGCTGCCAACCCATACTTGCTCCCTGTCTGGATATCTCCCTTCTAACACACAGTTTACAAAGAGGAATTGATCAAACTGGATGGCTATGTGACAGGTAATTTGGTGCTAAGCCATATTCACAATGACATATTTTAAAGGGGTAAAACCAATTAGCTTATTGCAGTTTTTCCTTTTAGCTACATCTTTGTTAATATGTATATGCAGAATATTTGAATCTCTGTTGGTCCGTGAAAATTATAAGGTCAACTAGGCAATTTCTGAGAAGTGTTACAGTTGCTATTTAAACAAAAAATTTGACTATATAAACCATCCAATCTTGGCATTGGGGGAAGAAGCATCAATTTGAAGTCAAAGCAGGGACAATCACTAGGGCTCCCGGGACAAACCATGTATTGTTCTGGGTCTGTTTCCCTACCCATAAAATGAAGTATCTCAACTCAGAGACCTCTAAATTTCTTTCCTGCTTTAAAATTCTACGGAATTGTAATTAAACAGTGAAATATTTAAATATTGAATATTTTAAATCATGGTAGCTGTAGCCATTCAGTTTTTTTCCAGTTCCCATAAACACATAAGTATACTATACCTCTTTCTCTCAAAAGGTCTAAATGGTATCTCTGTAATTCAATTATTTTAATCAATCACCTTAAGTGTGGGTCCTGGGCTCTTGCCAAGCCTTTGAATATACACATCTTAGGCAGGAAAAGCTGACCTTTGGAGACTGCTGACAACAGTATGATTGTTTCACTCCTCTGTCACATTGCTTACCTGTTTTGCATCAGTTCTGCCATAAGTTTTAAGATGGGAGTTGTACACACTGGCTCTCCATACCACCGCTCAATAGCCCTTTGAAGAATGGGAAGATATGTTGGGTACCTTTGATAAAACCTATTAAGGAATTTAAGGGCCAAAACAAATGTTGTTCCTGAAAATCTGTGCCACTTAAGTAGGAAAAATGGGATTCTATGTTTGTTTTATGTTTACGATACAATGGCAACTTCCTGACCTGCACAGGTATACTCTTTCATTTGGGGGTGGTGGGGGAGGGAAGAGACTGCACAAGTTTTACTCTTATTTGTAACAACCCATTCATGATATTTCTTGATTCGTGGCATACTATCTATAAATAAAAGACACTTTTAAAGTATAATATAAGAAACATATTAAAAGAATTACATTTAATACTGTAGGAAAGGAAAATAAATTTAGTAAATGAGGACAAAAACCTATTTGAACTGTTATTATCAGTGTTTCCTGGGCATCAAAACATTTAGAGAAGCATTTTTCATTATGAAAATTTTTGTAACACGGAAGAGGAGGGAGAAATAGTATAAAAAATCCAATGTATCTTTTCCCACCTTCAAAATTACCTCCTTTTTTTTTTTTAAGACTTGCTTTGCTTGGTCCCATTGTAGCTCCAAGGAATATCTGGAATGTTGGCTCAAAGAGCTTTGAGTAACTTTTAATCTATTCAAGCTCAGTTTCACTAAAATGTAGTTCCCATGTGCACCCAAGGAGAAATCCTCAAACATTTTCATCAATACTTAGGAGTGTGTGCATTTTAGTTTGCTAAGCTGCCGAAAGCAGATACCATAAAATGGGTTGGCTTTTAACAAGGGGAATTTCTTAGCTTACAAGTTTATAGTTTAGAGGGCATGAAAATGGCCAAATCAAGACATTGTCAAGGCAATGCTTTTTTCCTTAAGACTGGCTGTCAGCAATCCTGGACTCCTCTGTCTTATGGCAAGACACATGGTAGCATCTGCTGGTCTCTCCCTTCTCTTCTGAGTTACTTCCCTTCAGCTCCTTGTTTCTGTGGCTTTCTCTCTCTCTCTGTATTTATCCCACTTAAAGGATTCCACTAAGAGTTTTAGGACCCTGGGCCATGCCTTAACTGAAGTATCTAATCAAAAGACCCTATACAATAGGTACAGGAAAGAATTAATTTTTGTTTAGTTTTTAGGAGGTACCAAGGATTTGAACCCAGGACCTAGTACATGGGACGCAGGTGCTCAACCACTGAGCTATATCTGCTCCCCCAAACTCAGAGAAAGATACGTATTTTTTTTTTTTTTTTTGTACTGGGGTTGGGGATTGAACCCAGGACCTCATTTGTGGGAAGCTGGTGCTCAACCAGTGACTACACCTGCTCCCCAGATTAGCTTTTTCTTATTTTTTTACTTATTTCTCTCCCCTTCCCTCTAGTTGTCTGCTCTCTGTGTCCATTCACTGTGTGTTTTTCTGTGACCACTTCTATCCTCATCAGCGGCACCAGAAATCTGTGCTTCTTTTTGCTGCGTCATCTTGCTGTGTCAGTTCTCCATGTGTGCGGTGCCATTCTTGGGCAGGCTGCATTTTCTTTCGCACTGGGTGGCTCTCCTTACGGGGTGCATTCCTTGCACATAGGGGAGCCCCACGTGGGGGACCCCTGCATGGCAGGGCACTCCTTGCGCGCATCAGCACTGCGCATGGGCCAGCTCCACACGGGTCAAGGAGGCCTGGGGTTTGAACTGCAGATCTCCCATGTGGTAGGCGGACACTCTCTCCGTTGAGCCAAGTTGGCTTCCCCCCAGATTAGCTTTAAGAACATGATTTTCTGGGGGGTACATACAGTTTCAAACCACCATATTCCACCCTCTGGACCCAAAAAGACATATTCTTTTCATATGCAAGGTATATTCATACCATCATTATATACCAAAGCCTTAAATCATATCAGAAAGAACAGTAAATACAAAGTCTCATCAAAATCGGTTATAGGTGTGGTCTCTCCTGGGGCACAATTCCTCCCCTCACCTGTGGACATGTGAAACTTAGAACAAGTTATCGGCTTCCAATATACAAAGGAGGGACTGTCATAGGATACACATTTCTGTTCCCATAGGGAGAAATAGGAAGGAAAACAGGGGCCACAGGGTCCCAAACAATTCTGAAACCCTGCAGGGCATACTCCATTAGATTTCAAGGTCTGAGAGTCATCTATGAACTGTGGTTTCTCCTGGCCTGAAAGAGCAGTAGCCCCTCTTTCCAAGCGCTTGCACAATGGTCATGCTCTCTCTGAACCCTAGGATGAAGGCTCCAACCTCTTCAAGCATTGGGGTGACAGCCAGGCTCTCAGCTCCATGCCTTTCAAGAATCCACATGGTGGCTGGATTCTAGGCTCCACCCTTGCCAAACACTGGGTTGGTGGACAGGGTCTCTGTAATCCCCCAGGCATGTGAGTACACTGGGGTGGTAACTCTCTTCCTGAAAAACAGGGTGGAAGTCCTGCCCTCTTCAAGCGCTGGCTGTACTCACTCCACACAGACTGGTGAACTTGCTCTTCAGTTCAGACTTCAGCTTCCATCGTTTTGCCTTTGAAATGATTTTTCCTTCAGTCTGTCCCTTTTAGTTCAGGCTGGCAGTGGTTCCTTTCACACAGATCTCACAAAAAGCTTGTCAGTTTTGTAGGTAGTACACAGGGGTAACAAACCATCAGATAGTAGGACCTTCCACACATTCTTTCTGGACAACTGTTATTTCCAGTCCTGACTTGCACTGAAATGGCCGACTGGTTTCATGTTTAGTTAAATCCTCACATGAAGCACTATTCTCTAGGAACTCGTTTTCTAGAAGCTCAGAATTTTCCAAACCATCAGTTTCTGGTTTCTATGTGCCCAGGAGATTCAGTTTTTGGGTTTATTCCTTTTTTTACATTTTACTATCAGCTGCAAGGAGAAACCAGGCAATACTTTCCACATTTAGTTTGGAAATCTTCTCAGCTAAATATCCAGGTTTGTTACTTTCAAATTCTGCCTTCCATTTGACACCAGAACTCAATTTTGTCAAGTTCTCTGCCACTTTAAAACAAGGGTCACCTTTCTTTCATTTTGCAGTGACGCATTCATCATTTTTATCTAAGGCCTTATTGGAAGTACCTTTAGCATCCATGTTTTTACCAACAGTCTCTTCAAATATAGTCTAAGCCTTTTCTATAAGCTCCTCACAATTCTTCCCACCTCTACTCACTACCCAAATAAAAAACTTAAAAAAAAAAAAAAAAAGCAGAAAACATTTTTGGTATTTGCAATAGCTGCACTCCACTCTCGATACCAAAATCTGTTTTAGTTTGCTAAGCTGCCCAAAGCAGATACTTTAAATGGGTTGGCTTTTAATAAAGGCAACTTCTTAGCTTACAAGCCTACAGTTTAGAGGCCGTGAAAACATCCAAATCAAGGCATCATCAAGGCGATATTTCTTCCTGAAGACTGGCTGCCAGCAATCCTGACTCCTGTCATATGGCAAGACACATGGCAGTGTCTGCTGGGCTCTCCCTTTTCTTCAGCTTCTTGCTTTCATGGCCTTCTATTTTTCTGTATTTATCCCATTTATAAAGGACTCCAGTAGGAAGATTAAAACCCACCATGGGCCATGCCTTAACTGAAATAACCTAATTAAAAGTTCCTACTTATAACAGGTTTACTGCTACAGGAATAAGTTAGCTTTAAGAACATGATTTTCTGGAGTACATAGAGTTTCAAACCATCACAGTATGCCTCTGATAAGTCCATGCCAGGGACTGTCAGAATCTTAGAAAACTCTGACTGGCTCTTTAACCCACAATGGGCCTCCACCTTGCCAAACGGATACAGAAGTAGAGGATTAAAGCTTAAACTTACGCAGCAGCAAAGCTCTTACTTGGTCACTGCCTTCATTTCCTTTTTTCCCCCTCAACCCCTAAGTCTCTCTTTTTTCCTGATGCTTTCCAATGTGTCTTTTTGTTTCAGGTGAAAAGTGCTGAACTGAACCGTTTATAATGGCGCTCTTTTTCTACAGGGGTATGGGTATCCATGGTGAGAAAAGTCACCACAATTCTTTCACTGCTCTTAGAATAAACTTCAAATTCCTTAGCATGGCATACATGACCCTTTAAGATCTAACTCCTGCTTGCTTCCACCTTCAGCTCAGGATTTCTGCCATATCTGTGCTTCAGTCATTTAAAATTCCCTGCAACATCGTTTCTCTCTGGTCTCCATTCTTCTCTATGCTGCTTCTTTTGCCTGGCACATTCCTAACCATCTCTCAACACCTAGTTCAAGTTTTACCTCCCCTGGGATGCTCTGTATTGTCAAAAGTTATCAGTCTCTTCCTCATTTATGCTGAATGACTGCTTTGACCACATCTCTCTTACACCACACAGAATTATGGTAGGGTGCTAGTGTTATCTGTCTGCTCCTTTAGACAGTAAGTCTGTGAAGGGCAGAGAACTGTGCTTCCCTACCATCTCCCTGCTCATTTCTAGTTGTCCTTCAGATTTCAATATATATACATAGATGTCAATTATTCCAGGAACTCTTCCTTGACAACCTCCTCTCCCACGCTAACTCTCTGGATAGGGGGTAGTGGTATTTGATGTATCTAATTTAGCATGTGGGTACCCTGAGCTAGCATTATGATAGCATTTGTCTACCTCTCCCCAGTATAGGATAAGCTTCTTCAGGGCAGAGACTAGGTACTTATTATATGCATGGGTCTGGCATAAAGTAGATACTCAATAAATATTTGTGCTGTAAACCTGTTAACCTAAAAATGAAGTATAGCATATTTGATTAGAACTACTAATTTAATTCTTTTTAACTGCACATTTCACTTTGAAATATCAAGAAATAACTCATGTAAGAGTCAACGAAAATAAACCCTCTAAAGTCTTAAGAGTGATATGCCTCTCAAAAGCACAAACTGCAATTATTTTTTCCCCTAGGGATATTATGTTAAGGCTGTATATACTGACAATGAAACAATTATTTATCAAGTATTTGTTCAGGGTCAACTCTATAAAAAGCATAGTTTTAGATTCTCTGGACATACTAGTGAATAAAACATTAAAAAACCCCTGCCCTTGTGGAACTTAGATTCCACCAAGAGAAAAAATAGACAAAATAAGTACATAATATGTTAAAAAGTACAACAAAGAAAAATAAAGCAGAGAAAGAAGACAAGGAGCGAGTGCATGCGTGTATGAGGTTTTGGGAAGATGAAAATGGAAAAAATAAAACCAATGAACCTGATTGACTCTATGTGTCTATTGGAAGAAAACCTATTATTTTTGATAGATGGTAGATACTATGCTCTATGTACCATGCTAGGGCTGGGAATTGAGAGAACAGTGAGACTGAGCTTCTGTTCTTGGGGAACTCATGCTACTGTCAGGGTGGCATACACACAACAGGGATACTCTGAGTAATAAAATTCGAAAGCAGTCCCAGAGAAGCAGAGGTGACAGTCCACCAAGAGATCTCCTGAGCACAAATCCAGTGATCAGTTGTGCGAAAGCATCTGGAATACTCAAAAGAAAACTGAAAAGACCCAAATCTCAGAATCTAAGAATAGCATGGGCACACACAAGCCCCTTTGCAAGGCATTCTAGAAGGCAATAGGGATGTCCTATTTTTCAGTACACACTGCATTCACTGTGGGATAAGACCAGGGGATAGGAGGGGATGCTCCCTTTTCTTTGTGGAATGAGAATGGTGTCAATTCTAATATGCCTCTGACAGAGGTGACTGCCACAGAGAAAATGAGTGATTATTGGAAAGCAGAGTAGAGGTCTACTAAGCAGGGAGGTTAAAAGGGCTTCAGAGTGAGTGCCTGACTCAGATTACAGGGTGGGAAGCAGAACCAACTCTAGGAGTTTAATTTTCCAGTGGCCTTGTGAGGAATGCATACATATATATTAATATATATATATATAAAAGAGTGGGGGGGGGGCGGGCCTTTAGGAAGAAGAGGCACAGATCTATTTGCTTTTACCTAGATTTTCTCAATGAATTCCTAAGGGCCACATAAGAAAAATTGAAAATCAATGGCACTAATGATATGACATTACCTTACAAGGTAACAATATCAGAAAAAATGAAAAACATAAGTTTGATTCTTGGCAACAGCCAGCCAGCCAGCCACCTGTCTATCCATGCAATCACCCATCAACTCATCCATCCATCCAGTAGTTTTTTGTAATTATTATGTGCTGGACCCCAAGAAAACAAAAACAAGTACAACATAATTCTTTCCCTCTGGCAGTTCACAGCAGAGAAAGCATCATAATATACCAGAAGGTAACAGAAGTACTTTTGTTAAAACTGTTTGGAGATAGGGGTGTGAGGATGTGTTGTGAGCACAGAAATAGCCTGCCAGTTGAGAGCTTATTTTAAAAGACTCCATGAGAGCACATACATCTGTACCTTTGTGAAGGCAAAAACTGCTGGGAGGACTTCTCTCCTTTGTCTGGCAAATGCTCATCCATCTTTCAACCTCTAGCCCAACTTTCACTTCCCTCAGGGGGAAGAGCTTTCCCTATTTTGTAAGCAAACAAACAAACAAACCCAAAAATCTCTTTTTCAAATGTGTTCATAGGACCCATTTGCATGCATCTTTGTTATAAGCACTGATAGTTGTTTATTAGTTATCTGTATATCCACTAGATTGTGAGCTTCTGAAGAGCTCTTTTTCTTAATTCACTCATGTACTTCTAGTGCTTGGTACAGAGCAGACACTTAAAAAAAGGGATTTCTTCCCTATATCTGTTTGTCCATCATGAAATTGCCAATTAGTCTCTTTTGAAATACAATTCTGATTTTGTTAGTCACTCAAAACCATAAATTGCTTTACACTACCTGTGGAATAAGGGTTTAAATTCCTTAATTTGATATTCAAAGGTCCCAGATAATTTCCATTTCCACCCATGAAATAAGTAGTATTTGTAATGGTACATCTTCTTCTCCACTACTCTTCCTTCTAAATTTGGTGCTTCAGTCAACTGAAAACCTGCCATTCTTCCTCTTTCCACATAGTCCAATCATACTTATTTGGTAAGATCCAGGGCAATATCTTCACCTTCACAGAGCCTTCCCTGATTCCCCACCTAACTGCAATCACTCTCTTATTCTTATCTGTTATAGTACTTATCATCTCTGTATTTTTATTATAGTCATCTATGTAGGTATCAGACTCAAACTATAAACTCATTTTGGGGTAGGATTTATGTCCTAGTAATCCACCTCTATCATGACAGCTGGCATAGTCCTTAGCCTAATTTGCTAAATTAGTGAGAAAATGGGATTCCTTTGCCTCATGCCATATTAGAAAATGAACTAAGTACAATGATATTTACTTTGTGCTAACACTTTTACGTACTTTGCACTTGTCAGTCCACTCATTTCTTGTAACAAGCCTGTAAGCTAGGTATTAGCCTTGTTTTATGGAAGAGAAAACTGTGATTCAGAGACACTAAATAAGTGGTGAAATCAATACTGGAATCTAAGAGTGCCCTAGTCCAAAGTTTGTCCTCTCTTACATAACCTCATTGTCTTGCCTTGTCTTCATACAAATGTTTATGCATGTGATATGGCCTTCAATAAACTGTGTTGATAGCCTGACTAAAGGACAGTGGGCTCAAAGATTGGATTATGAGAATTCAGAGACTGAGTATGAGAAATAATGTCATATACATTCCTTCATTTTTTTCAACTTCCCTCTGGATTTTTGATACTACAATCTAGGTATGATCTGGGAAAAGTTTAAACAAGGCAATTAAATGCGCTGCAAGGTAAAGAGCTTTCTTCCTGTAGTGTTCTCACAACAGGGCAAAGACGTATATCAATGATCCTCCTTCAATTCTCCAGGAGTAGAAACAATTTATCAGATGGTTGCTGTATAGTTTCAGGCAATTTAGTTTTGGAAGGATGGAGTGATAAGCAATATAGTTTGTGTAGCAGTTAATGCAGTCAGTGTTTATAAAAATGTTTTTGAATTAAATACCTAACCACTAAAATAGCATTTTATCAAATGATCACCATAAATAAAATGCATTTTGACTTTAAGATGACATGTACTCTTATAGGATGTTTCCTCTGTATGCTAAGGACTGTATAACAAATTAAAGAACACACATTTATATGAATAAAAGGCAAATAAACTTTCCCCAGCAGTAATGCGCCTATCATCACTGACGGTTTGACATATCAATATTTCAGGAAGAATAAATGACTTTCATATCCATGTGGGTTTTTTTAGCATATACTTATTCATTTTTGTATTACTTGAATATTTTGGAAAGAATCTGTACTTTATCACCTGAAACTGCTTAAAGTATTTCAAAATATTTTAATAAAGCTTTTTGAATTATCAAATAATGTAACTTTTAAACAAATTTTACTATTATTATCAATATTTGCTCTTCATCCCTTGCCCAAAGGAAAACTATAAATCTTGTCTCAACTGAATGAACACCATTTATCATATTCATTTTGTTGTCAATACAATTATGAAAAGCCTTTGGCCTTTTCCCAAGGAAGCTGATTTGCTACTGAAACTCAATTATTGTAAGCACGGCCAGTACCAAACCACCCCGTTTGGCAATCTACCACAGATTCCTGCACAACTGACACTTGGCCCTCCACCCCTGACCCTAATAACATCAACATCTATGGTCAAATGGAGGAGACAATGGTGCGTAGTTCAAAACAAAACATTAAGTCGCAAAGGTTTTCCATTTGCTATTTTCTGCCATCTGCTGGACACAAGTTTCATTTCAGAGGGATACCAAAAGGAAAAGAGCTAAGTGAAGAAATGGAAAAACACTTAATTAAAAACTTACAATATCTTCTCTAATTTTTAGGCAGTATTAATTGTGGCAGGTATTTCTATTCTTTGACATTCAGGGGAAAGGTTCTGTCTTTGACTCAGTTAAAACCAGAGAAGAGGAAAACATGAATGTGAATTGCTGGACATTCTAAAGTTGTAGCTTGGTTTCAAGATTGCCGTTAATTCCAAAGAGCCAACACCAGATTTTTATGATTTTTCAAATAAATGAAAGATTTGACTTTGGGAGCAAGCTCGCTGCTATTTAAGTTTTGAGAAATAAGCAGATCAAATGTAATTCCAGTTTATTCTTCCTAGTTAAAAGAACTGTTAAAATTTATATTCTATATATGCATTATATGCTGATATATAAAGACATGCATGATTCCTCAAAAATATGGAAAATTATCTTGAACCCTTCTATGGGTACAGAATTCTGATGAAGTAGGTCTTTCTCAGGTAATTTTTTTTTCCTTTTTTTCCTTTTTTTATGATCTTTTTTTTAAAGATACATAGATCACACAAAAATGTTACATTAAAAATATAAGAAGTTCCTATATACCCCACTCCCCACTCCTCCCTGAAGTAGGTCTTAATAGCAACTAAAAACGTCAACTACTCAAATGAATATTTTAAAATATTTTTGTTTTGAGTTCATTGGAAACATGTCAGATTCCCTGTTAGTTTGTCTTCAGCAATAACTGTAGGATCGGTAGTTGAAGATTACCTTAAAGTAGTTTTTTGGCAATTTAATTTACAAGAGGAGTTTGGACAGGAAGGATTTGAACAAAGAAAATGAGAAATAATGTATCTTAAAAAATAAATTAGTTTTAGGACTACAGAATTTTTCTTATGTCCTCCAATGACTTCATGTATAAAAGGCATAAAACCATTATATTATACTCATATGACGTACATAAACTGTCACTTCCTTTTAGGACCAATGATGATTCTTACAATGCTAACTATTAAAACAATATTAAAAATAACTAGGACCACCGAATATGTGCCTTATACGAAGTGCATTATTTATTTTAATACTCATGGTAAGCCATGATACTGGATTACCTTTTTTAGTTGAGGAAATTGAGACTCAGAGAGGTGCAGTGACTTGCCCAGTGTTACACAGTAAATGGAGCCCTGGGATGTCAAACCTGGTCTGTCAGATACCAAAGGCCATGTTCTTTTCAGTCTTACATGATGAAGCATTTCTGCATGGAACATTTATTATTAATACTATTTGCTATCTGTACTAAACCATGCCAAATTTAAATTCAAATTTTATAGCAAATGAAAAACCCTGACCATTTATTTTCCTCTTTTTATGTCCATTAATATTTTCATGCTCATGAAAAAATGTAGCATGATGAGTTAAGCCTCAAAGAGATGATGTGACCTTCTCAGTTCTGCTAATTGAGAAAATGCTAAATGGTAGGATTCACTGATCCTGGGTTAAAGATGTTAGGCGGAATCCCTGCATCCCCAACATAAACATTCATTTGGGGATGTGATTTTTAAGTTGTCAACATTTAATGGCACCAAAAAAGTGACCTCTCTGAGCTGGGTCTCCAAATGCTGTGCTCAGTTATCTGCACTGCTGCCTCTGTGCTGTAATTTTTAGCTGATTACACATTAGTTCATTTAGCTTTGTTTCCTCTTCCCTACTGTGCCATACTATTAAACGAAAGTGAGGGGCCTGGCATCCCTCTGTGCACAGAGCTGGTATTGTCACAGTGTAATAAGGATACATCCAGTCAAACAGCATGGTGTAGCTGGTCTTTGTGTTCAGTGCAAAGGCAATCCCTCGCAGATCTCTTGCCAGCCCGATCAACATACGCTGTCAGTGGGAAAGAGACACAGTAATTGATTTTCACGTTAGTGCAGAGCAGATGGAGTAATAATCAGGCAATAATGACCACATATCTGATTTTGATTCATTAGCTAAAATGTCCCGCTCAGATCCCTTTCTACAGAAAACCATAGACTCTTTAAACAAACACTATCAAATCTGCTGACCAACTCTACTTTGGTTCTTATAAATTAAACTAAGTCATAATGCCAGTCACTCGGGAACATTTAGATTCTTAATATACTTTATTTCTGAATAATGCCAAATTAGGAAATAAAAAAAAAAAGGACCAGGATTGATAATTCCACAAAACATAAATGCACACAGTCTAGATATTATTTAATAAAAGCAAATTTTTACCACATCGGTTTGCATGAAATCAGGACCACCACACAATTTGGAGTGTGTCTTGCAAACACATTGGCATTTAAATATCCCTAACGAGCATGCTTGATAACTTAGGACAAAATAAAACTGACCAGGTGAACTACCGGTACTAAGACAAACCCAGAATGACAGCTGCATTCCCCAAGCAAGGATGTGATGTAGGGAAAGCATTCTATATTCAATGTAAAAGACTTGAATTTGAAATTCCAGCTGTATTTAATTTTAAGCTCAAGGATTTTATCACTCAGTCTTCCCATACATAAAAGGGGCTAATAATATTTCTTTCACAGAGGTGTTATGAGGAACAAATTTAAAAAATTTATGTAAAAATGCCTGGCATAAATTATGTGTTCCATAAGTATTTACTTTTAGAGGAAAAAAAAACCACCTTGATTCTTTAATGAAAGTAATCTGACTTGTACACTGGACTCTTAATTGAGCTGTCCTTAGGATGAAGCTCAGGAAGAGAAAAAGAAAACCCAGGAACAGATGTCAACATGTCAGAACAAAGAGCACAAATAAACATAATTGCAAAACAAGAGGATGAGATAATTGAGATATGAACTGTGATTTCTGAAGATACTGTTTCAGTGGAAACATTCTGTCAGAAAAAGGTCTCTGTATTTTTCTCTTTTCTAGATATTTTCTTTCCTCACACTTTGGTATTATGAAAACCTCTTTAGGAAGAGTTTACTTATGATTATCATTTAGGAAGAAGTGAATCCTGTCATCTTAATGGCTGAATAACATTTCAAAGTAGCAAATAATAGTTCACCTGTAAGAAGTATCTGGAATTTCTCATCTCCCTTCCCCTCACCTGAAAGGTGACTTAATAGAACTGGACATTTGTTTGTAAGAATATTCAGTTTCTATATTGCATAATAGTTTATGGAATATAGGTTATCTGAATTTCTGGATCTGACAACTGTGAATTTCTGTTTCTACTTCTTCAAATGACTTATTCTTTCTTCTCTCAGAATCTCACCAGTTCTTGTTTTTCTGTAATTGGCTGGCCTCCTTGCACGTCCCTCATGTGGCCAGCTAGTACTATTTTTTAAAAGTTTGCCTTTTATGTAACATTTTTACCACCTGAAACCTGCTTCCCTCTTCATCAGCTTTCTACAATCCTTGCATCTTTTGGAACAAAATGAATCAACTAAGAAGCCCTTCTTTGAACAATTCGATTCTTACTACTTAGCTTTGCAGTCTTTCTATTAAAGCTGTCTTTCTGTTCTATTTTTATTATGTTCACTTATAGGTGACTTTTCCAACTGTAAGCTTTCACATACACATAACGTACCTCCAATTCAACTGTAAATTAATCAATAGGAACCATGAGTTTTACTTTCTTTGTGCCTAGTACAAAGGGATCTTAAAATATTATTTGTCTATCTTCACTACATAAAAAAATTTAATTTTTATTTTATCACAAATTTTTCCTTCCTTAAAAGATGCCAAGTTAAGAGAAGTGCTCCATTTGATGGGGAGACGATAGCTTTTTTTTTTTTTTAATGCAATGAAATATGGCTATGAAATTGTACCAATATTTTTATTTTAGAAAAAACTATTACATATAATAATCAAATATATGTTGTAAATAGAGTCAAATGAGCAGGTGAATGCAGTGTTAATATGACTAAGAAACAGATTTCTTAGGCTCAAATAATACCTTTTACCTCTAAGTAGAAGTGAGTACAGTAATGATCCACACTGATACACAAACAACACTAAGGTAGTACTTTCTCAAAAGATGAAATATACCCAATTCTGGTGAGAGGCAGGAAAATGATTAACTAGGAGCTCAACCAGGTTAATAAACATTGCAAGAGAGCGTGAGATGATCTGACTGAAATTTAGGGTAGGAGGAGCCACGATTTACCATCTCATTTAAAGTCATAAAAAGAGGTATATTTCCAAAGTTGCTTTTTTCCTCTTCTATATACAGTTGGTTGAAAGTGAGAGGGATCTGTAGTTTTAGAAAGGCTGTTTTGGAGAGTGGGGGAGCTTCTGGGGTATTTAATCCTAAGGATTCCTTTTTTGGATTGTTCAAGGAGAAACTGCTGAGTGCTTCAGTGGCTGTATGGTGAACTGTTGTCTGAGTGCCAAACCTGAGACGGATGGTCTGGGAAACAGTTGAAATGCGGCTCCTTCCACCCTGACCCCCAAAACAGGGTTTCTAATGGAAAGTCTGACAGACCCTTTACTGTAGTGGCACTACTGGGGGCAGCTATAATATTATCCTCATAATTCTACTATATAATAACAACAAAGAAAAAGAAGGTGAAGGGTCATTGTGCTTTGTCTTTAGAATTAAGATGGCTGTCTTCATCCTTACAGCATACTCTTAATTCTGGAGACACATCTTAATAACCTCTAAATAGTTCCAACAAAAGAGCCGTGTCAGAGGAATGAGCAGGCCCCAAGGTGTTTCAACTGGAGTGTTTTCATCTGCCTTTATTGCTCTATCCCTCTCCAGAATTAAGGCAATAACCTGTGATAAATTATTCAGGAACTGCTACAGGGATCAAAGCAAAATCATTCTGTTAAAGTGCTGTTTGCAACATTTGGCACTTAGTGCGAAAACTTTTAATGTGCGCATGCTGAAAATCAAGGATTTTAAATAATTTAACATTGTGGAGTTTTTACGAAGGGACTAAAGATAGCAGGTTCCTATTTAACTGCTCCTCTTCCTCCCAGAAGTTTTCATTCATTTTCCTTAGTACCGATGATGTCATAGCCAAATCAAAAATGATGCATGAGTCAGGGGAGTACTGGACTATATTTTACTATGGATACAATTTTAGGAGAAAAAAATATTTTTGAAGTAACGATCCAGAGCCAGGATTTGTCACAACATTTCCCTTCTTTTCACCTTTACTTTGTTGAGAAAAAACTCAAGACAAAAATTCAATGTTGGCTTCAATTTTAATAGGACTAAGTGAAAAACAAAACAAAAAAATTAAAAAAAAGCCAACAAAGCTATAAATTTAAGAGTTCTGCAGCACTTCTTCCCCTCAAAACCATATTTCAATTTGGCAACAAAGGTCCTTAATGTTTACGTTCAACCTGAAATCTGCATCTGAAAAATATCTATAAATAGCGAGTTTGAAAATCCTGGTAAGGGTTGCAAATTAAATGAATTTGGCAGTCCTGCGGCATTTTCATAGAGATATTTTAACAGCATCACCTCCTGTGGATTGGAATACTAAGTACGTTATTGAAGAACAAAATGGAACTGTTTTTATCTAGTACTTGCAAAATGAAGTACCTGAAAGCATTTTTGCATGTATTATTTATTCATCATGATAGAAAAATAGCCTTAACCTAATAAATTACATTTAAAAACATTTAGTGCAAAAGTTTTGTTTATGATAAAGCAACAGATTCAGTTCTTTATCGGTAGCTTAAAGCACCAAGTTTCCCTTATACAAATTAGACAGATGGTGCTTACAGTAGAATTTACTAAAGGTCTGTCACAACAAATGCAGCCAAGCTGCATATTTAATCACTGCAGAATCTTGTCTACCTGCAGCTGCCAACTGCTAATCCAATTTCCCTGATAAATGTGGCAAGAGACACGATCAGCAATAAAGAGCATCTAACTCCATTTTCCTGCAGGGCGTCTTTTGATGAACATTTAGGACGGAAGCACGGAGTGCACTGTGTGGCCTTGGTCCGTGGCAGCTGCATGCATTCTGAGGCACAGTTCTCAGGTTACTCACTTAATTCTGCCACTATCATTACGTTGCTATTGATCTCAGTAGCTGTTGCCTACACAGCATTACTCTAGATGGAGCTGAATCAGGCAGTTATCATGCATCAAACTTGCTCAAAAGCCTGGAGATTTCCCCTTAATTACTTGTGATTTTATTTGCAAATACCGTTAAAGTGTAATCAAGCAGTCACTTTCCAGGGTCGTTAAGAACTTGCTGGTTTAGGGATATATCACTGGAACTCCATTAAAAATGATTCTAGGAAGATGGTTTCCATCAAACTAGATGGGATTACATCAAAACAGCCTTGAAGTAAAATGAAATCTTCAAATGAGACAAATGTGATTTTTATAAAGATGGTGTTTTGCAACTTCACAGCTTCTATTTGATAAGGGGTAGCTTTAGCCACCTTAAAGCAGCGAAGATTTTATTAGTCATTAAAAATATTTGGCAGGCATCTAACAAATTATAGCTAACCTGAGCAGAAACTCTAGTGAAGAATTTCAGCAAGACTATAAGCACATGACTAAGGCATGCTGATAAACATTCATTTCAAAACTCTTTTAAATTACAAGGTACAGCATTTGGCTAATTATTTTTTGGCAGAAAACAAAACTAAAATAATCATCAAAAGCCATGGTTTTCTATCTGGTTTCTTACTGTTTTTTGTTTGTTTGTTTGTTTGTTTTGTGAAGAGAAGAGGACCATGCAAAATGATGATTTAATATTTCCAACACCTTTCAAAATAATAACACAGTATGATACAAGCATCATCAATAAACATGCCTACATACTCTGGAGTTCATTTATTAGTCTTTTAAAAATGGTAATCAGTGTCAATATATTTAATATAACTCTGATACATTATAATTTCATGATTTACTATATCTACATAGCAAATTTTGTGCTCCCCACCCCCCACCTTAAAATATGGGATTGTTTTGTCACAAACAGCTTGCTACACTTAAGGATTTTACTAATAAAACATAATGTTGTCTTAGAGATTATGACTGTTGCCACAGCTGAACTGACTTGTCAAATCAATCCTAATATGGCTCCCACAGGCACATAAAAACCTTATTTAGCTATCAGTTATCCTAATCACTTTGTTCAGTTTAAGAATGCCATACTTCAAGACCAGCTCCTATTTATACATATATGCCTAGCCATTTAATAAAGTCTTGATTTATATAAATTCTTGTTTAAAAAAATATTTAGAGATGTAGTGTTTTAGCATGTATATGTTTGTGCATTCCCCCATATAAAGATATTGAAATGCACAGTGCAGGTTAGATGAGGGAACAGGAATGTTTAGAGTGTATACTTGCAAGAATGTTCTACTAAAGATACTAACGGCCACAAGAGGCAAATCTGTGCCATTTTAATCATGAACTGACTGTGCGAGACCATTTGCTGACCTCAAAGTTGATTTTTTATGAGAAATTAGGAAAACTACTTATTTGAAAAGTACAACTCAAAACACATGCAACTGGGAAAGCAGGACTGATGAGGCACAGAGCACATGCAGCTGTGCAAAACCCTTTTTCTGGGAAAACGGACTTTGGCCCAGTGGTTAGGGCATCCGTCTACCACATGGGAGGTCCGTGGTTCAAACCCCGGGCCTCCTTGACCCGTGTGGAGCTAGCCATGCACAGTGCTGATGCGCGCAAGGAGTGCTGTGCCACACAAGGGTGTCCCCCACGTGGGGGAGCCCCACGCTCAAGGAGTGCGCCCGTGAGGAAAGCCGCCCAGCGTGAAAAGAAAGAGCAGCCTGCCCAGGAATGGCGCCGCCCACACTTCCCGTGCCGCTGACGGACGGCAACAGAAGCGGACAAAGAAACAAGACGCAGCAAATAGACACCAAGAACAGACAACCAGGGGACGGGGGGGAAATTAAATAAATAAATAAATCTTTAAAAAAAAACCCCTTTTCTGGATCTAGATATTCTGTAAACAACAAAACTGTCTTTCCTTAAGTTTGGAAACAACCCACCTTCACATCTTCTTGTTTAAAGTTGTTGTTGAATATATGTAATACTGTTTCAAAAGACACTGTAAGAGGTAGCATGAAATTCTCAAATTCATCCTCATCTTCACCTATCAGAAAAACAGAAGGGTCACCATGGTTTAAAATGCATGCTATTGTACATTAGCTTTGGCACTGAATGCTTCATTCAGGCTTAGAAATGTTCCCGGGAAGGGGTTGCCCTGCTTTCACACCCATGTCACATTTTGTGCTTTGGCTCATTGAATATTCTGGTGTTTCGCCTCTTTTTTGCACCAAATGAAATCGCAAAATTACTTACCAGCCTTTTTTCCCGGGCTCTTTATTGGATCAGATTCATGCCCCAGGCTTCATAGCCATTCAGTTCTTAGGACCCCCAGTGCTTCTCTAATGCCTCAAGGAAGGCCACTTTTAAAGCCTCAGAGATAAGGGTCTTTATTTCACCCTTCCCTTTGGGTGCCAAGGCCCTAAAGGGCTCTCAGGCTCAGGTGCCCAGATAGTTCTAAATTATTATTCTCTTTTATTTATGTTCCATTTTATTAATTTGTTAAATAAGTGGCAGGGAAACTTTTCTTTATCTGCCAAATAGGACAGGGTCCCTCATGGATCATTTGGATTTTAAGTACATTCTCCATAGTACTTAACACCAAGTTTCCATTTTTTTTTTTCTTGAATAAAGAAGAAAAAGAGGAGACATTTTCTATTAACTTTTTTACTTTAAAGGAAGTAGACACTAGTTTCCTCAGGAATTCTGTCCAAGCAGAATCTTCATTTCACACATGGATATGTGCAATTGATAATTTATAAAGTATACTTTTCAAGAGGGGTTTCTTCTAAATGAGAGATTTGATTCACTCATTCTGTGCCGTAGGGAGCTATGGGCCTGACTTCGCTTCTGTGAAACACCCTCTACTGATGAGGATATGCAAAGAAAGGCTAAGCGACTTGCTCACAGTGGCATATTTAGGTGGAGGCAGAACTATACAGTCCTTATTTCTATACATTAAAAGTTTTTTTTTTTTTTTTAAATAGAGTATTGGAGAGGAAACAAGATGTCAGAGATGATTTAGACCAGCAGTTCTCGAATTCTAGTCCCCGAACTAGCAGCAGTATCAGCATCACCTGGGAATTTGTTACATGCATATTACCAGGTTCCTCTCCAGAGCTACTGAAGCAGAAACTCTGAGGATGGGGACCAACAATCTCTGCTTTAACAAGTCCTAGAAGTGATGGAAAGAATGTGAAAGTTTGACAAACACTGACCTATATGTCATTTTGCTGATAAGAAATTGAGGTCCAAGGCCACACACAGCGGCTATTAATGGTAGAATCAGTATCCTTTAACAAACTGCTAAGGAATGGCTGATCTGGCATATCCTCATCTTTCGTGACTTCTTTTTACCCCTTAATCTCATTTAGCTTGTTTCAGGAGTCCTAAAGATTCAGGGACTTAGCTTGTTCAAAAAGAGATGTTTCAAAATGCTAAGCCAAGGAGTTTTTCCTAGTTTTTGCAGTCCTAGAAAAGGGTCAGGGTTTTAGTAAAGGGTAAGGTAAACCAAATTCTAATCTCTGCTCTGTGAGGGACTGACTATGCTAACAAGCTATTCCTCTTAGATAGACTCTGGGTCAACTGGTGATAAAATTAGAGACCTATATAGAGACATGTACAGAAGCCATACCTATACAGAGGCCCAGGTCAAATGATAGCTTTCCCAATGTGCAAGCTAACTCTGCCAAGTCCCACTGCAAGGAATCACCTTTCTCTTTTTGAAATCCCATAGCATTTTGTCTGATTCTTTACTATAGTGTTCATCAGTCTGCCTTAAATTACAAATATTTAAGCATACGTCTAGTAATAACACTAATAATACCATTTACATCATATTACCACCACTACCATTTGTTAAGGATTACTGTGGAGATTAAATGAGATAAAATTTATAACTTGTGTATGTAAATTATTCCTATCAGCCTCCACTGAAAGTATCTCTGGCTTAGCTCCTGGAGAGCTGAGATTGAACATTGTGTTTTTCCATGAAGAATGATGTAGGGTTTTGCAACCACAGGTTTGGTGTCTGACTCCACCACATGCTGTTTTAACCTTGGATATTTTACTAATTTCTCTGAGTCTCATTTCCTCATCTATAAAATAAGGATAAAAATACTTATCTTTGAGGTTATTGTGAAGATTAACTGTTAAATAGTAGTGGGATACTAACAGCACCTAAGAACAGTGCCTGGCATATGTTAGGGAAAATGAGGTTGCTCAATAAAGTTGAAATTTTAAAAAAGTCCTTATTTTATTAACATCTCTGACACAGAATACAATAAACAAACATGATCAAATACTTAAATATATAACATATATGTATACAATAATGAAGTCATGTAATCTTACTTCTCTAAGATAAAGCATTTTCTCAATGTGAACTAACTGTTCATGAGAACAGTGTAATTGTCACAGCAGGCAGATAAAGGTGCTGAAAACAGTGGATGTTTTAAAATCAGAAAGTTCTGAGTTTAAACTCTGGCCCTACTATCATTAAATTCTTTGGTTTTGGGTAAAGTCACTTCACTTACCTTAGTGTCCTCATCTGTAATTAAGAAACAATATTTATTTCATAAAGTTAGCTATGAGGATTAAATGAGAAAACATCTGTAAAACCCCTTGTTTAATGCCTGGAATTTAATAAATGAGAGATATTTTCATTTTTACTGTCTTGAGCTTAACATGGACTTAGGTGATTTTGGTGATCAAATAAAGTGTGATCATCCTTCCTTTGGGAGCAAAGCTTTTCCAAGATAAGGATGTCCAGTCAGAAGACTGAGCCATAGATTTAAAAAAATAACAAAACCTCCGGACTTTACTTCTTTCCCAATCAAAATTTGACTCGCTGAGGCAAACAGGAATACCAGGAACACAAGAAATAAGCCACCAAAATGTGCAGGGAGAAGTCAAGCAGTAAATACTAAAAAGAATAATGTGGGCAGCAATTCTACAAATGTCACTTCCTCAGTGAGGCCTTCCCTCTACTTAAAGCAGCACCTGCAATGCCCCTGGTGACTGTCCAACTTCACAATCAGCTTTTCTTTATTGATGGGACTTACTGTAACTGGCTACTAACTTTCATATTTATTTATTCATTGTTTGTCTCCTCTACTAGAATGTAAGGTCCCTGAGAGAGAACTTGGTCTGTTTTGCTCATTGTTATGTCTCCAGTGCCTACAATAGGGTCTGCCACTCAAGAAATACTTAGGAAATGACTGAATAACAGCATTTGTTTGCTGAGTGCTTATGATGTGTAGGCAATGAATTTAGTACTTTATTTAACAAAGCTTATGTAGCATTTAGTATATTCAAGACACTGTTGCAAATCATTAATGGGCATAATAATCCTATGAAGTTGTGTGTCTTTATTTTACATGTGAAAAAAGAGAGGCTCAGAGGAGTTAATTAGCTTGCCCAACAAAACACAGCTAGTAAATGTCAGTGAGCTAGGGCCCCCATGCAGGTCTGCTTTACTCCCAAGCTCATGTTTTCTCCTCAATGGGGCAGAAGGCATTAGAGGTGGGCCCTGCAGCCAGGGTCACAGAACCTTGAGTTTGGACATCCATGAGGTCAGAAGAGTATGAAGAACAATCAGCTTGGGTTCTGATGAGGAGAAGGGAATTCATAGGCAATCACTTGAGTTTAAGGTAAGCAAATATGGGAAGTGGACTTGGCCCAGTGGTTAGGGTATCCATCTACAACATGGGAGGTCCGCGGTTCAAACCCCGGGCCTCCTTGACCCCTGTGGAGCTGGCCCACCTGCTGTGCTGATGTGCGCAAGGAGGGCCCTGCCACGCAGGGGTGTCCCCGCATAGGGGAGCCCCACGCACAAGGAGTGCACCCCGTAAGGAGAGGCACCCAGTGTGAAAGAAAGTGCAGCCTGCCCAGGAATGGCACTGCACACACGGAGAGCTGGCACAACAAGATGATGCAACAAAAAGAAACACAGATTCCCATGCCGCTGACAACAACAGAAGTGGACAAAGAAGAACATGCAGCAAATGGACACAGAGAACAGACAGCTGGGGCAGGGGGAGGGGGCAGGCAGAAGGGGAGAGAAATAAATAAAACAACAACAACAAAAAAGGTAGGCAAATGTGAGACACTGGTATATTACTAAAGAAATGTTTGTTTCGGTTCATTCCTGTTACTGCAAAGTGAAATGTTGTCTCATCTAAGCTGGAGAAGTGGCTAAGAGTAGAAGCAACACAAACACCCATCAACTGATGGATAAATATAATGGAATAATATTTGGCCATAAAAGTAATAAAATTTGGATATATGCATACTACAGAACCTTAAAAACATTATGCTTATTGAAAGAAGCTAGACACAAAAGGCTACATATTGTATGATTCCATATATAAATATATACACATACATTTTTTTTTTCCATGGGAACATCCACTTATATTTAATGTCTGGAAAAGGCAAATCCATAGACAGAAAACAGAATAGTGCTACCCAGGGACTGGATGAGATTGGGTAATAGGGCATGACTGCTAATAGGTTCAAAGTTTCTTTTTGGGTGATGAAAATGATATCGAATTAGGAAACAGTAATGGTTGTACAACCTAATAACTATACTAAAACCACTGAACTGTACATTTTTAAAGGGGTGAATTTTATGGTATGTAAGTTATATTTCAATTAAAAAAAACACAAAACCCAAAATCTAGAGTTTCTTCCCCACTACCTACCCCCAATGTATGAACAACAGTGAAACTTCTCCCTGTTTCTTCAAACTTGGATATAAAAAAGTTGGGTAACTGGGGTGCTGGGGGGTGGGCAAGGAGAAGCAAGTTATATAAGTAATTATGGTGACAATAAATGATGGTAGCTGACACTTACTGAAGAATTATTGTCTGGCAAGTATTGTAGGAAATACTTTGGAAATTAGTGATAGGTCAGCATGTTAGGAAGCATACCAAAACATGTATCACTTCCTAATGTTAGGAACCTGTGAATACATTAGGTTATGTGACAAAGGGAATTAAAGTTGCTAATCAAATGACTTCAAAACAGGAGATTATCCTGGATTATCTAAGTAGATTCAAGGGTCCTTAAAGATGTAAGAGGGAGAATCAGAGAGATGGCAGCACAAGAAGGACTCAGCCACATATTGCTGGAGGAAGGAAATCATGAGCCAAGGAAAGCAGCCAGCTTCTAGAAGCTGTAAAGGCAAGGTAACAAATCTTCCCTTAGAGCGTCCAGATGGGAAAGTAGCCCTGCTGATACCTGAGATGCAATTTGGACCTCTGACCACCAGAAATGGAAAATGATAAATTTGTACAGGTCCTGTCATTAAGCTTGAGGTAATTTGTTACAGTAGCAAATGGAAACTAATACAGTAGGTCAAAGTCAGGTCTTGTGCTGTGAAGCTCTGGTCTAAGCTAAGGAGAATTAGGAGATACAAACAAGGAGACACTGAGGCAGTGGGTGAAGAAAATCCATTCAAAACCAAGTAACAATGGGTAATCTCAGAAGAGTGGGTTACTTTTGCAGATCTAGGTCCATGTCATCTGCTATTCCCCAGTGCTTTGTTAGGATGCACTAGAGTTTTATTAGAATGAGACTTGAGAAATGTGTAACTTGAGACAGAATTTGGTTTTTATTTCAGCTTCCCACTAAACTGCCTAGTAGTTGTAGCCGGCTTTGAAGTGACTTGTGGCTTCAGGCAGGGTGGGATGTTTTAGTATTTGTCAAGAAGTGGCATTAGTTCTTACTTCTACAGGAAAACAATAGCCCCAAGAACTGAAGGCAAAGTAGCAGTACTAAGGGCACGAAACTTAACCTCATTTTGAGGTCCCAGTGGCAGTCAGTGCCTTTAACAGTGCCCTCAATAAATACATTTGTTTCTTAATTTTTACTGAGCACTTATTTTGTGATAAGACTTGCTTTAGGCCCTTCCACATATATTTATCTTACTTAAACCACGTAACCACCATTCAAGAAAGATAACATTTCCATTTAATAGATGAGAAAACTGAGGTTCCTTGTAGTTCTTCTCCCTAGGGCACCAGAACTGTTTAATAGAAGGAAAATACACTGCCCACTGCTTTTCTAAGAAACCTACCCTCAAAGTTTCATCCCTGAAGCATCTCATTCCCTGGGGTGCTCTGGACTCTACCCTCAAAACCAGGTAAGTTATTAAAACTGGATCTGGACATAATAGGCTGTTTTCTGCCTACAGGGCTAGCTAATTAGTCTTAATTATCTCATTATAGATTCTAAGTATTTCCAGCTGCTTCTTTACCCCTTACTCCCCCTATTTTCTAGATAGTCTGTGCCAAGTCATGGACATAGTGATATATTGATGTATTCTTCCTATCTATTAGGAACATTAGCCATTTCTGATCAAGCCCCTCACTTGCTAAATCTTCCTTTATCCATGTTCCTTTATCCATGAGAAGAAATATGCTTTGGCCAATTATGAGACAAGGAACATATTTGAAAAATTACATTTGACTTTCACTGATCATATAACTGTAATATACCTATTTAGGACAAATATTAAACATGAACCTGTCTGTTTGTTTCATAGTAGCTCGGAAAACGATCTCATTTCCATTCCTCTAACTCAGGGGTTCTTAACTTTTTTGTTCCATGGACCCCTTTGCCAGTCAGTTGAAATGAATACTACTGTAATTAATTTATTGCATACATTCATAATTGAAGGTCAGAGAAAATAAAGATAGTAAGTTGATTTTTTCAATTCAAGCTCATGGACCCCCTGATATCTTTCCACAGACCCCTACCCTGGTTAAAAACCCCTGCTCCCAAACCCCAACTCAATCATTTGGTCCAAAGAGTTCAAACAAAAATGAAGAAGAAAAAGTTACATTTCCCAATTGACTGAGAAGGTGAAAGGTGAACAGCTTAACAAAAGTGAGTGAGAATGTATGGTCAGAGGACTACCAGTTATATGACTGGGGATGTCATTTAATCTCTCTAGATAAATAATGGAATAATATCTATTTCATGGGGCTGTTGTGGGGATCAAATAGGATAATGTATAAGAAAGAGGTCTGCAAACTATAAATTTGTAAACAACTTTTAGTTATTATTTATAATGAAAAGTTTCCTTCCTCTGTGTATTTTTCACTTCTGTCATTAGTAGCTATTTCTAGAATTCTCTTTCCTTTTCATTTGAGTCATTTAATTGTTATTTAAAATTTCTCAAGTTAAGCTAGAGATATCATCTGGTGCCAACAACCTGTTATAAGTCACAAAGGTAGATGGACACTATACTACTCTCACCCTAAAGGCAGTACTATTTCTTAATGACCATAAGCACCATTTTAGTACTAGTATCCTTGTAATCATTTTAAAATAAGACTGCTTCTTAGGGTTTTTTGTTTTTTTTTAAGATTTATTTTTATTTATTTAATTCCCCTCCCCTCCCCCGGTTGTCTGTTTTCTGTGTCTTTTTGCTGTGTCTTGTTTCTTGTTTCTTTGTCCGCTTCTGTTGTCGTCAGCGGCACGGGAAGTGTGGGGGGCGCCATTCCTGGGCAGGCTGCTCCCTCCTTTGCGCTGGGCTGCTCTCCTTATGGGTGCACTCCTTGCGCGTGGGGCTCCCCTACGCTGGGGACACCCTGCGTGGCGCGGCACTCCTTGCGCGCATCAGCACTGCGCATGGGCCAGCTCCACACGGGTCAAGGAGGCCCGGGGTTTGAACCGTGGACCTCCCATGTGGTAGACGGACGCCCTAACCACTGGGCCAAAGTCCATTTCCCTTCTTAGGGTTTAAACATCTATTTACTCAAATCCTGTTGACATGCTTCTCATCTGAGTAGTTCAATTTCAGGTGCAATCATGAAATGCCCAAGAGACAACTGTTAAGGATAACAGAGCAATTTTTAATCTGAGTTTGGTAACAACTTAATGCAAATAATAATATTTGGTTCTTCACATAATGAAAAGCTTTGCTATAGCTCTTTTCTATACTTCCCCTTTTCAATATTTGTGAACTGATTTAACCTCCATACACATTAAACAAAAAGAAGGTTTTTATTTATTCAAGTATTTTATGCTGAACAGCTCCCTGGAGATTCTCCATTTACTGGCTTGGGTAATATTATCTTTTCGTTAGCTTATTAGTTTGACAAAGTTAATTTAAAAATAACCTAGGGAACTTAAAGTGGTTCTCAGAATGGCCAACAATACACACATATGGCCGGTCACCATCTTCTCCTGCATCTGTGCTACCTTGTGGAGGGATTTTTCTGGCATTCATTATTACAATTTCTTACAATACAAAAAATACATTACTAACATCGCTTGCAAATTTTGGAAAGGGAAAATATTCTGATGACGTACTGCTTTCAGTTCTGTTCTTTATACAGTGAACATTTCATTAGTTTAGCCAAGGAGCAACTGGATAAAATGGAACAACTGTTTATTGCCCAAAACCCCCACAATCCCCCCCCCCAAAAAAACCCTCCCATTTTCATCTGAAAATCTGGGGTACATAGCATCTAATTAAATTCATACAAAGTACAAATTATTGAATAGAAACCAAAATGCACTTCAAAGTAAATACCAATTAATGTGATACTCAATTTTTTTCCCCTTTTCTAATCACTCCAATGTGCATGGCTTATACACAAAACACATTCAATGTATTTTGTAGGATTCAATAAGAATATGTTTTATATTTTAATCCAAGAATGACATCCAATGCTTTCCAAGCAGGTTGGTCATATGCATTTTCTTTCTGATTCTTACAATATAAAATGTTCCTTCACATTTTCTTTTGTTTTAATTTGAGAAGGATTCTTATTACCTAATATTTTAATTTCTTTTATTTAATACATATATCTCTGCTTCTCTTGACAACAGTACTATCTCTTTCTTCCTTGTTTCCATGACATTAAATACACAATAGAAAACAATGTTCCAGTCAATCTAGTTTGTGAGACAGGCTTCAAATAACACAAACTGTGTTCAACAACACAAAAAATGATCCTCTGTAAAGTAATCTGTTTTGAACAGAGAGCAACAAGCAACTAATCGGTCATAAAAGTGGCCAAGTATAGCTAATCACTTGTGAAAGCAATCAGCCACTTGATTTGTTTTTCCTTGGAGAGGCCAATGATCAAAGCTACATTTAGAAAGGACCTGGCAGGCAGAGCTGATTCTGTGAGCCATGATGATGGCATCTTGGTTATAGTATACCTGACTGTCATTCGTTCAACAAGTCTTTACTGACCCTCTACAACGTACAGACACTGAACTTGGTGCTAGAAAAACACGAAAAAGGCAAAACATGAAAAAGTTCCCTGATGGAGCTCAACATTTTAGATGAGCAAACTCTAATTCTTAAAAGGGAAAGAAGCTATGGTAATATACACCACAAATCATCACTTGATACTTAGCATTTCAACATAGCATATCTCCTGTTTTTCCCAAGGTGTCTAATAAAGTGCTTGCAATGTAACAGATACTTACCTTTTTTTCTTAACTTTGAACTAAAACATATCAATTCATACTTTATATTATTATGAGTTAAATATTTCTAAGAAACAATAAAGTTCTATTAGTTATTTAAATTATTTATGTTTACTTCAGTTTCTCATACCTCACAGTTTACATTAAGTAATACTAAGTAAATAAATTTGTCTGCAAAAAGGCAGTGAGCAATGCAGTGTCTTTCTGGGTATCATTGTGAATATCAATCATCAATGCAATGCTAATACAGTAGTGCTGGGACTACAGTCTGAGCTGTCTTCAGGCTCTGATAGTGCTATTCTGTTCTTCAAACTGCAACAGATACATGGTGGGTTCCTTCGTCTGTGATGACCATATGAAAAGGGACAGCTTGACGTTCTGGGGATGTGCAAGGCATGGACCTAGCTTTAGAAAATCTCTTTCAGATATTTCTCTTTAACTTTGGTCCCCACTTCTTTCACTCTGTCTGACATGGTCATTAAAAGAACATGTTTAGTGCTTGGGGAACATACTAAGTCTAGACAGGGTTTTCAAGGTCTTCTTTAGTGCCTGAACAACTGGGAAAGGAAGAAGGCAAGCTTCTTGAAGTCTCGGCCAGTATGCTGATTCCTCTTTCCTGCCCTCAGAGGACAGTGTAGAAGGTACCCTAAACTGTTGTCAAAAACAGTTGACAAAGAAGAGTCCAAAGTTGCTCCTCTTCTCGCCAAAGCAGTTACCAAAGAGGTAACACAGGCCAGTATGTGCAGTTTGCAAAGCTGTCACTCAGTTAGATCTCCCACTTGCCTAAGGTAGCAGATGATTAGGTTTTGCATGCTCGGTTTACACTCTTCAAATATTTATAGACAGTTCTCTTTGCCTCCAGCTTTAGTTGTCATTTAGCCAAGTTATACATACATGGTTCTTTTAATCTTTCCTTAGAAATCAATCCCACACTAAGCTTCTTAATCATTCTAGCTGCATTTCTCTTAACTTTTGACTGTTTGTCTTTCTGGTCATTTATTCTGTTGAAATGCATGAAAATAATACAGGTATAGAGCACAGAGGGGTTTAGTCACCTTTTATGTGCAAAATAAAGTTACTAATCTCTCCATTTGTACGACCATGTTTTTAAAAATTCATATTTAAGTTGATGGATCAATCAATACATTGCAAGATGAAGAAAAAAGTATTATATTCTCTAAGAATGATATTCTCTAATATAAAAGTATTATATTCTCTAAGAATGATATTGTCATTGACTTAACCCTCTTCACATAGCTATAACTGATTAACTTAACCTACAATATTCAAAATATGGGAGAAATGGGAATACAGAGTGACATGGTCACTACAGAGAGGCTTAAGTACCCATCCAATGGATATTTCTAACTTCAGCTTCTCAATGAAAAAATTTTAAAATAAGTTATTTTTTTCCATTATAAAACAAATACAATAAAGAAAAACTTCAAATAATCAAAAAGCGGAGAATAATCACCTATAGCCCATTTTCCAAAGACAAACGTTTTTGAAGAATTTCATTTTAGCTTTCTTTTTTTATAATACGCTTTTTTTTTTTTTAAAGATACTTAGATTACATCAGCCTATTTGAGGCATTGGTTTTTCCCCCAATAGGCATGATCATGCCATTTGCAGTTTAATACCTTGCTTTTTCACTTACTATTATAATACAAAATTTCATGTATTATATTGTCTTCACATCATATTTTTTATTTTTAGGAGGTACCAGGGAATGAACCTAGGACCTCATACATGGGAAGTAGGTGCTCAGCCACTGAGCTACATTAGCTCCCCAATGAGAGCTGTGTTTTACCTTTGTTTTTAGGAGGTACCAGAGATCGAACCCAGAACCTTGTACTTGGGAAGCAGGCACTCAACCACTTGAGCTATATCTGCTCCCTCAAGCTGTCATTTTTAACAACTATAAATTATTACATCAAGTAAGTGGAATTTATTTTACAATTCCCTGCTGTTGGATATTTACATTGCTTCCATGTTTTCTCTAGTTAAAATGCCACTACAAAGAAAATCTTTGTGTATAAAGCTTTTCTGTATTTAAGGTTATTCTATGTTCATAGCAGCAAAATTAATGGGTCAAATGACACCTGGAAAAGAAATTTTGAGGTAAAGAACCAGTGCGATTTCAATTTGAAGTGAAGAATACCACATTAAGTATAAAGATTTTTCCTTTGGCCCTAATGCTAACAAGTGAACACTCAAATCTTAGGAAGTTGTAGAAAACTGTAAGATGGCAAATTTTAACAAAGTAAATATTGTGCTCACTACTATTCCACTTCTTTATTCATACAAGTATACTGTTGATCCTTTATTAAGTAAGCTCAAATTCTTAACCTTACCCAGATCTACCATCAGAAGGCGAGTGAGGGCTGTGTAGAAGGTAGTTCGGCACCTGAAGTCACTGAGACTGTAACTGTCACTGATGCCAAGAAAGGGGAAGTGTTCACTCTAATGAAAGCAAAAGAGCATCCAAAGTTACTAATGCTTTACCTAAACTATCAGGAAAATTCTAATCATTAGTTAGGAAAATAAGACTTACCGTGTGGTTTTTTAGCATGAATTTCACGGCATCTATCTTTACTAGTTTTTTTAAAAGGATATACGTATTAGAAGTTAAGGAATCTGGGGAAATAGAATTGTCTTATAAATATTGTAATAAATCACAAAGTAACACTGATAAATAATGGCATAAGTTTCTACCGATGAAGAATAAATATTATTTCTAGAGAGTATACCTATAGACATCTTTCATTCTGTTAAAAAACGAAAATCCATTAACCAGTGCAATTACTTTTCATATCTTATCATATCCTAGTTATGGAAAGGAAGAATGAATTTTATAATTAAGATAAGAAATCCTTTCGTATTAAAGTCTTGATAGTGGAAAATTAAAAACTCACCCTTTTTTACAATTTGGGTGTAACTTGAGAATTTCTTTTCACTTAATGCTATTTCATAATAAAATAATTACAAAAGACCTGTAATAAGCTATCAAGAAAGAGAAAATTATTAAATTCTAAGAAAGAATAAGCTCAGATAGGAAAAATCTAAGGAAGTTCTGCTTTTGAAGGAGACGATCAGACTACAATTAGGAGGATGCAGGTGATTACTTGTCACCAAGTATTGAAGGGTAGGCTTAAAGGAACTACTATTTCTCTTGTACCTACTATGTGTAAGATATTTTACTTATGTTAAATCACTGAATCTTCACAATTAAACTGTCAAATATGATTTACTATTTCTATTCCATAGATAAGGAAACAAACTCAGTCCAAGATTACACAACTATGGATTGGCAGTGATGCAACTGAACTTAGGTTTGACTCCAAAGACTGTGCTTTCCACTGTATCACATTCTCCCCTGAACAGTTCAACTCAGAAGAAGAATAAACTTGACAAATCCTAAACATGATCACAAGGCCTAAATCATTTCTGGTAAATGCTGTCATTAAATGTTGACATCAGATTATGTCATCTAAGAACATACACTTAGTAGGTCAACGCTTCTTCTCTTACTTAACCTTAGTCATGTTTTTTTTCTGATGTAGTCAGGGCATCACTTGTTCATTCCCTATGTACTTATTCAGGCCTTTTTTGGCAGATTATAATAATTTTATATGGCTCCATTCATGGTTTTAATGAAAATCCTGGCTCCTTTCCATCACATCATTTCTCAATATACATTTCTCTGTACAGTGATACTTTAAGTCTAATGACTAAAATTAGTCACTCAGGTGTGGGTATGAAAGAGTGGAAAACATATTGTAACAGGAATCAGGAAACGGGGCTCTAGGTTTGACTACACCATTCAGTCAGCTGGACAAATCTGAGTAATAAACTCAGCCCATCTGAGCCTCACTTTCCCTCTTCAACAGATGAGGACTAAATCTATGCCTAAATTACCTTACAGGGTTGATGTGAGGAACAGGTGATGAAAATGTCTTTGCCAATTATAAGTCAGGGAGGAACCCATGAAGATGCAGATAATTATCATTTAAGGAATGTTTATGACTGGCAAGGTTAATTCTCATAATTCCATGACTTCTACTTTTCAGATGAGGAAACAAACTAAAAAAATTAAATAATTGCCCAAATACGACTAACTAGTATATCTTAGATTCGAGTTCCTCTGACTCCAAAGCAGCCGTTCTAGTTGCATATTAAGCATGTGTATTTGGCTGACCTCCATATTAGACTGTAAACTTTCTAAGGGCACGGATGCAACCTATGCATTTTCCTCGGTGTACTACTCTCAGTGGGTGCTCAAGGCACTGTGTCTTTCTGGAAGGCTAAAGGTCAACAAGATCAGGGCTGGCAGGTAGCAGGTTCTTTCCTGCCTATGAAAGATACAGCTTTGACCATTTTTCCCAGTGTCAATCACTGAACAGAACTGCCACTTAAATTTTACTCATCTAAACAGGGGTGGAAATCAATAAAGTAAGAAATATCTTAAGTAATTACCAAATACAGTTCTCTTAAAATTGCAGAGTTAAAAGTGACAGGGTCTATGGGCAATAAGATTGCTGCCATTAATAGGAATCTTCCCGTCAGGGCTGTTAATAAACAGCAAGTCATGTTTTGACAATAGAATATTTATGGTAGCAATAAACAGGATATTTGCACGAAGAGTCTCATCTGCCAAAAACACATTTTCGGCAGAACCGCATTTGTGCACTATATACCGAGGCCAGCCTTACTACCTTTTCGTTACATTCTTCCAAAAAAAAAAAAAAAAAAAAAAGTGAATTTTTACTTTTTTCAATAAAGAAAAAAATAAGAGTTTAACTGAATATTACATTCCCTTATAGGAATTCAGTACAATGCTAGTTATGGCCTTTAAGAGAGTTTGTAATGTTAAAAAAGAAAAGCAAAAGGACATAACATCTTTAAGATCTTTATACATTCATCTTATTTTTCTCTAATGGACTAGGGTTCTTTTAGGTTGTGCCATTTTGATTTGGAGGGAGGATTAGATAAATTATGGTGATACTAAGTTATATTTCAGGGGCCCTTCCAGGATAGCTCAGAGCAGTAACCATGGTAATGGTGGCAACAGCAATAGCAACAGTAGTAGGAGTCCAGATTGGTATCAGAGTTGAGCAGAGGTCACACACAGAGCATGGATGTGGTAGAGGCAAGATGCAAATCCAGGTCGGTCTCACTCTAAAGTACACACAAGTTCTTTTCATTAGGTTATGTCATTTTCATCTTATTTTTAAAGAGGTTAGTGTTCCTACAGAGATCACTACCTTCTTGAGATACAACTGAAACTGGAACGAGGTCTCAGAAGGTACAGGGGTGAAACCTCTTTTTTCATATCCAGGATGAAGCAAACTGCATAGTCAGGCTGACATTGATTCACTAAACAAAACTGCTGTCTGTATCTAAGTGGCGACAAAAATACAGAGGAAGGTGAAGATGGTGTTATTGATGGCTAGTGAGACAGATGGGGAAAAGCAAGAAAAGGAACACAGAATGGTGTACCTTTAGATGGATGTAATTTCTGAAAATCCATATCCTGTCAAAAGGATAACTAAATTGAGAATGAACTGTTTTGTTTTTTTAAGCAGAAATATCACACCAGTAGTAGCTGATAGGCAGCGTAGCATCAAGTAGGACTTCCATTCATGGTATCAAGCATTTACTGAGCATTTTTCACTTCAGTATATTTCATCAAATCTAAAACACCACTGATTATACCACTAAGAAAGAAAAAGTGCTTTAAAGTGCCATCAATGTAAGACATATCCTATTTACAGAGGTGTTAAAATCTGAAAAAAATTCTGTTTTAGTATCAGTGTAGTAGTTGATATATGATGTTCATTAAATGCAAGTAGGTAGGTAATGGTGCTGATCTAGGCAAATATTTAAAAGCTATACATGTTTACAAATAGTTTTTGCAGATAGAATTAGATCCTGATGATAGAAGAAAGTTCACAAATAAGAATGTTACATGTTGGGAATTACTCTAGATAGATGATGGGTATAGTTACCAAAGTATAAATTTAGTTATTCCAAAAGGATTATGCTCATAAACCCTACTAATCTGAAAAAATCCAAACAGGTATATTCAGGATAAAAAATCTTAAGGGGTAAAGAGGACTACTAATTACTTACAAGGAACAGGAGTTAAGGCTTAGTCACTCAACAGGAGGGGTCACAATATGTTCTATATGCCCACTATGTAAGTTTTAACACTATATAGAAAGGAGAACAGAAAGGAGAATCTCTTAATAATTTACAACATAATAAATTAGGTTATAGGAGACAGGACTAGTAAATAAGCTATATCATACTCATATACAGATTTACAGGTAAGAACTAGATGCTTAGGAACATTAAGAAAAATAAAAGATAGGAGGGAAGTGGATTTGGCTCAATGGATAGAGCATCCGCCTACCACATGGGAGGTCCAGGGTTCAAACCCAGGGCCTCCTGACCCATGTGATGAGCTGGCCCACGTGCAGTGCTGATACGTGCAAGGAGTGCTGTGCCATGCAGGTGTGTCTCCTGAGTAGGAGAGCCCCACGTGCAAGGAGTGCACCCTGTAAGGAGAGCTGCCCAGTGCAAAAAAAGTGCAGCCTGCCTAGGAGTGGTGCCTCATACATGGAGAGCAAGATGACGCAACAAAAAGAGACACAGATTTCCGGTGCCGCTGACAAGAATATAAGCAGACATAGAAGAACACACGGTGAATAGACACAGAGAGCAGACAACTGGGGGGAGGGGAGGGCGGGGAAGGGGAGAGAAATAAACAAAAAATAAATCTTAAAAAAAATGATGGGAAAGAAAATGAAGAGAATATTTAGTGAGTGCCTACTATGTGTCAGGGTTGGTACTACTAGGTGCTTTATTTTTATTATTAGATAACACATATAATTACATACTTATTATTTTTTTCCCCAAATTCTACTCAATTTATTCATTTTTTAAAAGATATTACCATACTTATTATTTTACTTAATCCTTATAAAACCCTAAGAGAGATAATATTCCCATTCTATAAATGAGGAAACTGAGGCTCAGAGAAATTAAATGACTTGTCTTTGTTCTTTTGGCTAAGACAGTGACTGATGATTACAATTATTTCAGATTTGGCTTTACTAAGGAAGTGAATCTTTTAGCAAGAACTGAAAGCATGAAAGAGACCTAATTAAATGAGTGTGTCAAAAGGAGGAGAATGGTTTATATGGTGACTCAGTGAAAGATAATGAAAGGTATCAAGGGGAAGGCAAAATGAATTTCCTTAGCTCATGTATAAAGTATAAATTGAGTGGTGGATCAGGAAATTAGTTATGGGAACACAGTAAGGCAAGTTCCGTTAAAGGACTCAAGTTCAAATCAAGAATTTTACTTTGACTTGAGAAGCAAGTGGAAGTGATTCCAGGCTTTTGGGAAGAGTCAGGATCAAATCAAAACAATACTCAAGGAAGGTAATCTTGTGAAGCAAGAACCTAAAGACCTTGGTGGGTAAAAGTTTGAATAAGGGTGCTACAGAAGATGAGTAGAGATGACTCTCATAACGGATTCTAAAGTAGAAACAAATAGAGCAGATAAATTATAGGATGACTTTTACAAGAATGATAGAGACAGAAAACAAAGAAATGAATCAACATTTCTTTTGATGAGAAATGTTAATATTGGTATACCAGAAATCATCTGGAGATGGTGGTATTGAAATAAAGCAATATATTTTGGTACTATTACACAAAAGAAAACCACTACTGTTTATTACTAAATATTTCCTGTAACAGACATACCTAATTTTATTAATACTTTTATCCTCCACCCTTATTTCATTCTTTTAAAATTTGTCTTTATTTATTTTTCAATGTTACATTAAAAAAATATGAGGTCCCCATATACCCCCACCCCCGTCACCCCACTCCTCCCATAACAACAACCTCTTCCATCATCATGGGACATTCATTGCACTTGGTGAATACATCTCTGAGCACTGCTGCACCACATGGTCAATGGTCCACATTACAATTTACTCTCTCCCCCAGTCTACCCAGTGGGCCATGGGAGGACATACAATGTCCAGTAAATATCCCAGCAGTACCACCCAGGACAACTCCAAGTCCTGAAAATGTCCCCAAATCACATATCTTCTTCCCACTCCCTACCCTCAGCAGCTACCATGGCCACTTTCTCCATCTCAATGCTACATTTACTTCCATTACTAATCACAATAGTTCCAGAATAGAATATCAGTAAGTCCACTCTAATCCATACTCTATTCCTCCATTCTGTGGACCCTGGGATGGTTATGTCCACTCCACCTCTGTATCGAAAGTGTGCTTCGATTCCACTTGGATGATGGATGCAATTCTCCTGTTTGCAGTTGTAGGCACTCTTGGTTCCCTGGTGTGGTGGTTGCCCTTCTTCGCCTCCCTGTTAGCTGGCTGGGGTAAGTCCAACAAATCAGAGGGTAGGAGTTGCAAGTCTACTGAGGCTCAGGGCCTTGCTGTCACATGGACAGTCCAGAGATTCAGGTCCCCTGAGTATACACCAAACCCCAGCAGCAACCACGGGTCCGGTAAAAGTGACAGGAGAGGCTTGTGAACAAAGATTACATCTGAGTCCAACTCCATCACACTCAGGAACACAAACCCCAAAGTAGGGCCAACTGAAGTCCAAGTGCCATGACCATAGAACCTGTGGGTCTTTGTAACCCTCACAAGAACCAATACCTGGGACTGTATCTATTTTAGCTGTCTCTGGGACTCTCTTGAGGTGTGCATAAGGGCGACCCTTCTGATGATCTCCTGGCTCCTTTTTGAAGACTCATAGCCATATACACTGATTTGTCCTTTCCATTTCCCCCTTTTATTCAAGGTCAAAAAGCATTTTTAACTCCTGATATTACATGTAGGCTGACCTTATTTCATTCTAGATCTTAGTTTCTCATCCTCTACTCCTTCTTGATGCCAACTCATTCAGGATTCACACCTCAGTGGTGGGAAGATCAGTGATTGGGTAAGGAGGACTGACTTGCACATTTCTTGGTAATAAAAAAAGAAAATTTCTCTAATGGTTTGTATATAAGATATGTCTATATGCCCTTTGAATAAAAAGGCATCTCTTAAAGCAGCTACATTAAAAATTCTACATATCCAGATTATTTTTAATGTGCACATTTTCAGAAAATTAGTATGTAATTTATTTGAATTACGATTGAAAACAGCAATAAAAAGAAACTACGCTAATAAAATAATGGACTTTGAGTTCTTAGGGGAAATACAGAAAAGGAAGTTTGGAATCAGGGTCAATTCTGGAAGAATTTAAATCCCTTAAGGGTGTTTCTTTTGTCCTTTGCCCTGTATTTATTAGCAAATGCTTAATAAATATATGCTGTATTGAAAGAGGCCAATAAAATAATGTAAATCCTTAATATGGAATTAAATTTAAAAATCACTATTTTATTCTTACTCAAAGTGAAGGTATAGCTTTCATTAATGAATGTAAAACAACAAAAAAAGGAAAATGAAGATGGA
Organism: Dasypus novemcinctus; assembly: GCF_030445035.2. Taxonomy (NCBI): domain Eukaryota; kingdom Metazoa; phylum Chordata; class Mammalia; order Cingulata; family Dasypodidae; genus Dasypus; species Dasypus novemcinctus. The sequence goes on along the minus strand of NC_080674.1, from coordinate 181,769,003 downwards.
AAAGGTCTGGTTAAAAAGTCAAGTGGTTTTTGACAGAAAATAGACTCTTTGGCTTGCAAAAACTAAAGCAACTGAAATAAACTAATAAAGAGATTTATGACGCAAGTGAACAGGAACTGTATTCACCAAATTCCACCATACAGGAACGAATAGAACTAATATAAAAATCTTAAGAGTTAACTTCAAGGCAAATGGAAGGCATGACTATGTCTTTTATAACAGATAACTAGGTAAGCTTCATGGATGTGGACCTGTTGTATTCACATAGGGTCCCAGGCTTAGAAGACCCAATGCTCTGTTGGTAAGAGCTTAATTTTTATTAATTTTTAAACAAGAAACTCCACATTTTCATTTTGCACTGGGTCCCGTGAATTATGTCCAACAATAACAAAGTCATTAATCCTAAGTATTGTTGAAGTTAACAGTATCAATAGTGTAAAAAGTCTGGATAAGTTTATGAATTTTATGGGGTCTATTTTTAAAAAGCTAAAGATACTTTCGGGTTTCTCAAACCTTTCATGATGATGTAATAAAGGGCAACTGCCAACAGAGGGCCTGACAGAGGATGAATGTTTCTTTCTTCTCTGATCTCCAAAGTGAGACTGTTTCTGCTGTAAATTTGAGTAGACAATGAATTACAGTAGAAAAATTGATCAATTGTTTTTCGAAGAAAGAAAAACTGAAATAATGATCAACGAGCACACAGAATTTTGGATGAAGTGCAACAATTTCCTACCTTTTCCTCAGCATTTAAAATAAGTAACTGTATTTGACCACTTGCATGATCTTCATTCTCTCCCCAGTTTTCCCAGCATCTTCCTTGTTCTAAGTGAACAGTCTTAACCCTTTCCCATTTAGATAAAACTAGAATTTCTGACCAGAAAATATTTCAAAGAGAAGGAAGGATCCCCAAGTATTGCAATGGACTATAGAGGGCTAAAAAGCTAGTTAGAACTAGGAATTCTTGAAATTTAGTCTTGGAAATTTCAAGAGTAGATTAAAAAGTTACTCAAATGTATTTGCTAAATGTATTATATATGCCCCATGTAATGAATCTGATAGGAAAACAAAAAAATTTCAAAGAGGTTACTGGATTTTAAAATTACAAATGTCTTACCAATTTGGAAAGCTTTGATTTGGCAAAAAGCAACCCTGGGGTAAAATGTAACATTCTACCCATAATTATTAATACAATCTGGGCATTTACATAATGGTAGCCTCCCTGTACATTATTTTTTAGAGAACTAGACTATCTCTAAAAATGCTGAGTCTGCAGAGAAGTGTATGTGGGAAAAGTACTGACTTTTCTGTTTGAGACATGTAATCCAGCTGCATTTTCTAATTATTTAGGCAGACATTCTCAAAATATGGTCCCAGCATTAGCATCACCTGAGCCTTGTTAGAAACGCAAGCCTCAGCCTAAGACCTCTCTAAAGAGAAACTGTATTTGTTAAAATTTATATTTTAACAAGCCTTCTAGGTGATTCTGATTCTCCTTAAAATTTGAAACTACTGCCAGAAGGGAAATGAACAGGAGACTTTTCACACTTCCTACAAATGAGGATCTTCTGTGATTTCCACTTCCAAACAAGTGGCCAGATAAAAAAATACCAAGGTTCGGAGAATTGTTTTGAGCACTCAGTAAGGTTCACTCTGAGGCTGATAAAATAGGGGGAAAAACCCAAAATATCTGAAGACATACTTTATAAAATAATAAGGAATATCTAAAAACTTTATTTTATAGTAAGATGCCTTCAGTTACTTGCTATTCATATTTTAAATAAAACTATTTTGAATATTTATGTTAACAGATTTCCATTAATATGCCAAAAGCTGGTGATTTTTATCCTGCATAACCTTCTATTGCTGAAGAGTGCCATCTTATTTTTAACACAGAAATAATGTATTGCTTTAAAATCAGGACTGAAAAACACAGTATGATAAAGAAACCTATTGGAAACAACAAAACATGCATTAGGTAAGCAGCAACTGCACTGGGATACACCACTCACATATTTCATTATGTAAATGAATTCAAAGATATTTCATGACTGATCAGCTGGAAGGGACATAATGATTTATAATTCAAATAACTGAGCACTGAAATCAAATTGAGCTAATATATATTTCTAAATATGCAAACCTGAAATAATTGTTAAAAAGTATAAATCAGTGTACCCATGTTGAAATCATTTGTATCTGTGGTTTAAAATGTTACAGCATTTAAACTTTTATTTAATAAGTTTTCTTATTTTTTAATTAACTTCAGAAGAAGTGCTCATGAACAATAAATAGCTTGTAAAATAAAAGGTTATAATTTTAGAATTAAAGAATACTTAGTAGACTATGATAGGAAAAGGATCTTAAATAGCAGATACAAATAAATTAGGCATTATGCAAATTATACTAAAAAGAATACTTATCACATTAATTTTACATTAAATTTCAATTTCAACCTAAAAATTAGGGTAAATCTAAACAATAGATATGTGCTATAAAACAACATAGGCTTCTTCCCAGATAACGTGCTTTCAAAGTAATTCATTGTGAAAAGGCCGGAGTTTGCAATACTAGGAAGTACTTATAAACCACTTCATATGTTAGAATAAAGAGTATTTCAGCATTATTATTAAAAAAAAAATACAGGTCGACTTTTTTTTTTAATAAGAAAAAATACATATCTTTAAAAGCCAAATGACCACTGGAATTGGGTTGTACATCACTTTCCAGTAAAAAGGAAAAGCAGCTTGGACAGGTGTAATTTATCATTTTTCTGATTTAATATCAAAGAAATATATTAAAATAATAAAAAGAATCCTGAAATCCTCAAAATTTGTAGTGATAAATAGCCTTCCCTGTCTTTATTGCATTATACCTACTAACAGAAATATTGCATGGTGGATTTTGCCAGACAAGGACGATTATTTTCCAATAAAAAGTTGCATATTAAATTCCAGCACAAAAGTGGGTGTTTAATACTTTTGAAATCTTTTATGGTTTGCCAGGGAACACAATTTTAAACTTAACTAAAACATATTCCTGGAGTGAACTTCCTTCTGTCTACTCCACCCATTTTGAGCAAGTTGTCCTTACATTAAAATATCAGCTAATGATAAACCAATGCTTATTTTTCACAACTCCTATACAATGGATAGTTGACATATAAAAGAAAATTTACATGCTTTTCTCTCATTGGTCGAAACATGACAACAATATCAAGTATAATCTAATAAGATTAGATGTTTCTTGGTTTTCGATAAAATACCTGTTAAAAAGAGAAATCTAAACATTTAATGTGTAATGGGAAATCTTATTTTAGAGTAAACTGGAGTGTCCAATACTCAAAGAAGCACTTCAAAAGCTTAACATTTTCTCCCTATTACTCTTTCATTCCTCTCTACTAATGAAAATTATGTTCTTTTCAATTGAAGAATATTGGAAATATATTTACTCTTAGGAATTGTTTTTAAAAGGTAAAATTTTCATAATATTTTGACCTTCTTAAAATTAGTTACACATTTTCTTTTAGATCAAGAATTTCCTAACAAATATGGAAAACCGTGGGCTAAAACACATTTGTTTTATACTATCTTATGTACCTATAATTAACCTAGGTGAGTATAAACACAGGTAACTAGTTAGTAATCTATATATCCATATAAGTTCAATTATGACTCTGCGTAAGTGCTTCATAGCATACAGCTAATATAAACCTTCATTTACAGATAGGGCTAAATGAAAAGGCTTTCTATTACATTTTAAAAACATGCAAAAATTATAAACAAGGAAAATATCTGGCAAATAGAATGAGTTTGTTAGGGTGTTTTTTACACAATATCACCTATAAAGTGAAAAGGATATCCAACAGAAAGGTCATTTAGGAACTGAAGAGTTCTTGAAATTACAGGCTCACATCTTCCCCAGTATTTAAGGTTTGTAACACTATATATGAAAAAAAAAAGGGGGGAGGGTGTTAATCATGAGTAAGATATTTGCTTGAATAGGGAGAACCATGGAAATACAAACATATTTACGTAAGTTCGATGACCTAAATTATAAGTATCTCACAAAGTAAAATGCAGTTTCAACTACCAATGGAATATTTTCTATTATTTTTATAGCACATTCAAAATTATCTACCATCAATCTACAATGAACATCACTCTCCAAATGGTGTATAATTCTATCAATTTATTTTTGTAAATTAAAAAATTGCCTAAGTGTTTCAAAGAAGAAACATTAAGTTTGTATTCAAAACAAACATAGTAGGGAAGAGAAAGTAGGCGTTCCAAAGGGATTTAAAGAAAGGTTCACAGTTACTGTCAAGAAATGAACCATAAAACTTGTGGCCCAAGGTTCACTCTTAGGAGCATGATTATTTATCTATCTTTGTTCTCTGTAGCAAAACAGTGCTTGTCTATGGGTTAAAAGGGACCTGTTAAAGTGCACTGCCAAGTAGAGGTATGCAAGTTTAGGTGAAGTATACAAAGTTACATTTATGACTATAAACTAGTTAATTCTGCTAATATTATATGACTAATTTGCAATAATTTGCAATAATCTCTTCAGTTGGCCTTTGAAATAGCATATTTCCTTTTTAATTAAAAAAAAAAAAGCTGCCCAATTGATCTGAATGGTCATTAGTAAACTTTTTAAACCATGTTTTGATGTTGCACATTGCTAGTGGATATCCATCCCTTGATAATTTATAATGTTCTTTGGTTAGTGTTTGAGTTTTACAAATGTGAAATTAGATTTCGGTGAAGAACAATGCTAATATTGATTAAAGCTTAATTTTAAAACATTTTATTTAAAAGACTATCTGTGAGATTTACAAACATCAAAGAGATTTATTCAATTTACAACAACAAAAGAAAATTAAAAGAATCGAAACAGGGACTCACATTTTTGTCATGAATGTTTCTAGAACATGATTGTCATCTGTTATTCCTAAGACTTCTGACATACGTGCATATACCTGCATGAAAACAGTTCATTGTCAAAAGCTTTACCATTAACATATATTTTTAAAAGCCTTATTTAAATTGAACGAATGTAAGGTTAAATGCCTTGTTGCAGCTAGGCTGAAGAAGGGAGTGGGTAGAGGAACAAATGAAGGATTTTAAAACAAATTTTATAATTAAAAAAAAAGTTACTAACATTTCTTGCAGGAAGTACCTCACCTGTTTTGAAATTTATACACACACACACACACACACACACACCCATTTTCCTCCCATACCACCACATAAATATACATACTTACAAGAATAATTTTTTTCTTAAACTGGCAAACTACCCCCTTCTCAGAGATGGGAATAGGCAAGCAAAGGGCTGGAAAGTGAAGGGCCTCAACAAAATGCCGTAATATTAAAAAAAATCTCCATTTATTCCGGATTTCAGCAAAATATCAACTAATTTAGGATGACGTAAGGTAGTTGTAAAAGTAAGGATTTAAAAAACAAAGGAAATTAAAGAATATATAGAAATACTCCTCAAACATCCCCTAATTAAGCTCCCCAAATACAGAGGTATGTCTTACTTTCATGCTGAAACTGAAATCCCAAGTTCAGGGATTCTTTGCTGAAACATCAGGGCCTGGGAATCCACTGAATTTCCAATCAGGGAGTGTTGGTTGCCACATTTCAGTCCCAACCCAAGCCACATTGAGCTTATGAACACTTATTTCACTCCAAGTGGGAGAATGTCACTGGTAGCCAATAGAATGTTCCCTAGTTGCCTGGCAAAACTGAGAGGTGGGTTGACACCTCCATACTCCCTGATGCTCTGGTATGATTCCAGGTTATTCCTGCCAGACACCAGCTGTAGGGTGATTTATCCTTTGTGATTCCAGCCCCTGTGATTGTGTTCTCTCATTTTTTCCTGATCTGCCCCTTTCCTATGGCATGGCAACTTAGCTTCCAATTCCCCTGCCTTCTGTTTTCATATGTAAACACCAGCATGATATACTACCATAGGTCTGAGGATAAGGGCATAACAAATCACCCAGAGTTATAGGGCTATATAAGGGAGGAAAGCTGTTCATTGCAGAAAGCTCATACTTGGACTTCAAACATCATTCAAATAAGAAGCTTATATTCAGGGCTTCAACCCAGGTCCTATATTGAGAAAATTTCTCAGTTTGGTAGAGTTGATCAGAGGGAGAGAAAGGATGAGAGAAGGAGAAAAGAGGCAAAAGTATGGAAGAAAGAGGCTAGGGGAGAGAGAAAGAAAAGATTGAGATTCAAATTTCTGTTGCTTCTTCTAACTTCTGGGTCCTACAGAAAAGCATTTCAATTATTGTAACTATGACTTTGCCCATGAGGTTACCCATCATCTCATAAGATTGAAGATGTCATTTTGGCTTTTAGTATGTTTGATGGGAGGAGGGAAGTTAGCTACCACTAATCCTCAAATGATCAGAAATCTTTATGAACATAGAGGGCTCAAGGAAGAAAGGAATGTAGATCTGGGAGTTTCTCTTATCTGACCATGATCCAAAACCTTTCTCCTGGATGGGAATGAACTGAGCCCCTTGGAAAATCAGATATTGGTATGATTAACAGCACACAAAACCCTTCACAACTTGGCCCCAAACAACCAAGTTTGGGAAGTCATCTTGCACCATTTTCCTCAACCTCAAGTCACATTGAAATGCCAATGGATCACTGAGGCTTCTCTATGTGTTCATGTGCTGTTCATTTTGCCTGAATCAGCATTCTTTTTTCTTCCTCTTTTCTGATTTCCATCCAAAAGTCATCTACTCTGAAGCCTTTCTTGACTTCCCAGGCAGAGAAAGTTGCCTGGTCTCAAGGCATCTGGTCCATTCCTCTATCACGGCACTTTTTACGTTGGAATTGTTTGGGTGTTCTTCTCCCTCAGTACATTAGAAACTCTTTGAGGGCTGGTACCATGCTTTATTCTTGGTGTCTTAGCACCTAATACGATACCTGTCAAGTGAATAATACATGTGTATTTATTATGTGAAAGCGAGTCATGATCTGGATCCACTGGGACTATTTACTAATGCAAGTATTACAGAAACAATGAAAAATAAAGATCTTTCCTAGTAAGCATACACAGGATTCCATGGACAAAAGACACAGGACTACAAATTACAACAGAAAAGAGAAGTTAGGGAAAGTTGCTTATATTATTCTTTTTAACCTATAAATAACAGATAGTTGATTATAGCAATTGTCTTTCAACTTTATTTTAGAAGTACGTTTATCATATAAAATCTTTCAAATAGGTCTAATTTATATAATAAGGTAACAGTGGGACTCTCCCCACTTTCCTCTGTTTCACAGCTACAGACTGTGTACCTAACTCTGACTAGAATTTTAAAGGCTTTTTTTCATGTAACAAAGATGAAAGCTTGGGTCGATTATTTTAAACTGGCCCTACTACAACTCAAAGCACAAATTCTCCTGATGATGTATAAAATCATCTTTAAGATAAACAAGATAAATTCCATGTTTTTACATATTGATTTCTAGAAAGGACATGACTACAATATTATCCTGACTAGCCTATTTTACTTTCATTGTACTTATACTTTTCTTTATCTATTTCCCCCAGGATAATTTTCTTGTTTTGGACAATATGATGACTATACTGAATTTCTGTAAAATCAAATTTATATTTTCTGGACTTTATAAATGCTCAGAATCAATCTATTTTTTATTTTAACCATGCCATATTGAATTATAAATGTAACTAGAAGATTTTTAACATTAAAAACTTTTCCTTTTTAATTGACAGTTCTTAGGACTTATTTCCCTGGTGTTCAAGAAAAGAGAGAGCTGGGTAGGCAGGTCTGTTGTGCTTTGCTGTCAAAACACTTTCTCAAGGCATCAGATTTGACCCAATAAGAAACTAGAAAAAACAGTCAACATTGACACATGGCAGTGCTTTAATCCACAATTATCCTTGTAACTTGCACCATTCCTTTTATCATCCATTAGCTTTGATTCCCATTATCCCATCTAGAACTGTGTCAACGCTTTTGTCCCTGGGGATTTCTCTCCACTACTAGGATCTGACAGTCAAGCTTGAGTACTAAAGAGGATCATTACCTCTTAAATCCACTTATCTGATCTACTGAATAGTAAATTGAAAAGCTCATTAAGAGCAACAATCTGATTTGCTTTCACGTGTGACAGGGTCATTTAAAATCAATGTATGATTACAGCATTACTTTTAAAAGACTGTCTCACATTTTCCAAGGTACCTCATCATTCAGAGAACATGAAAGAAATACGAAAATGTCTCCAAACATTTGCAATTTAATTATATCATAGATAGTAACATATCTTCATTGAATAACTGGGGGGGGGGGAGAGGGGGGAATAGCTACAAAATTATTTATCATAAAGCACAAGTCAATTAAATTTTCTACAGGAAAAATTCTAGCTCTATGTCAACGTTTTGGAAAACTTTCATCATTTCACCAAAAATAAACTATATGAGAGCAAGAAGAAACCACATGTCACAATATCCTAATTTAAGAATTGACATAGACATGAAAGAAAAAAATCTCACATTTAGTTCACAGATTCCTAATATTTTATTTCAGAATCAATTAAGGTAATTTGATCATAATGAAAAATTAATTAGCAAAAATCTAAGAAATGAGACAGTAAGCTCTTTTGTGTTCTCTCTCAGAGACGGATGGGTGATACAGTGAAGGTGACTAAATGATGATGCTTTTGCTTACACATTTCACATTGCCAGAGATGCACAAACTGTGACCAAGTTGTTGCCTGCTCCTACTTCCTTCCTTCTTTTTAAAATATGCCTGCATCTCTCTAGTAGACTATAAGCTCCCTGAGGGCTGATACGATGCTCTGACTTATATTTCTCATTACTAATAATCAGTAAATGTTTGTTAAATGAATAAAAAGAATTTAACATAAAAATGTATATTTTGGCTGATTCCATTTCATTCATAATTTTTAATAAAAGGAAAACAATGCATAAAGAAATGTTTTCTAAACAGAACATTTTCGTGTAAAACTAACACATCCATAATCCCACTCACCAGGGATGATCACTGGTAAAATTGTGCTATTCAAAAAGGTATGGTTTTAAGGCTTAAATAATATTTCTGGAAGAAGTACTCCCTACGCATTGAATAAAAAATCCTCTTCTCCTTTGAATCCCCAAAGTATCCACTATGCCACATGGTTATTGGCATATAATTTTGTAGTATTAATTTTCCAAGTGAATATATATCCTCATTCCCCCTCCTTTGAGCATGTGCTCCCTGAGGACATAGAAAATGTCTTCTTGGTATCTCCAGTATTACTTAGAATACTGGCTTGACAAACACAGCAAAGGAGAAAACACACAGGCTTGGCCCCAAAGATGTTTAGATGTGAATTCGGTAACTACCACTAATTAGGTGTTATTTAAAATCTCCAGGGGAGCGGACTTGGCCCAGTGGTTAGGGCATCCATCTACCACATGGGAGGTCCGTGGTTCACACCCCGGGCCTCCTTGACCCCTGTGGAGCTGGCCCATGCGCAGTGCTGATGCGCGCAAGGAGTGCCCTGCCATGCAGGGGTGTCCCCCGCATAGGGGAACCCCACGCGCAAGAAGTGCGCCCCGTAAGGAGATCCGCCCAGCGCGAAAGAAAGTGCAGCCTGCCCAAGAATGGCACTGCACACATGGAGAGACGCAGCAAGATGACGCAACAAGATAACGCAACAAAAGGAAACACAGATTCCCGTACCGCTGACAACAACAGAAGCGAACAAAGAAGATGCAGCAAATGGACACAGAGAACAGACAACCCGGGTGGGGGGGGATAGGGAGAGAAATAAATAAATAAAGATCTTTAAAAAAATAAAATAAAATAAAATCTCCAAATCTTGGTTTTGTATCTGTAAAACAGAAATAATAATAATGCCTATTTTATGAGCTTAAATTTTTTTTTATCATTAGAAAATTTGGAAGTTTTCCATATACCCATACCAATTCCACCCCCACCCAATTTTCTCTATTAACACTTTGCATTAGTGTGGTATCTGTTATAACTGATGAAAAATATTACAGTTGTACTTTTTAAAACTGTAGTCCATAACATGGACTATACAACACTGTGTTGTAATGTTCTATGGTATGTAAATTAAAATAAAATTCTAGTAATATATATACAACCTAAATTTTTTACCTTTTAACATATATATATAATAGCAATAATTTCAGTGGTGCTAATTATATTCAAAATGTTGTGCTACCATCACCACAATAGATTACCAAAACTTTTCTATCACCTTAAACAGAAACCTGTACCAAATAAGCAATAACTCACCATTCCCTACTTCTTTTCTGGCCCCTAATGAAGTCCTTTGATACACAAAGTTATTAAATTTGAAGTCGCACTTAACCTATTTTTTTCTTTTGTTACTCATGCTTTTGGTATAAAGTCTAAGAAACCACTGAGTAACACAAGGTCCTGAAGATGGTTGCCTAAGACAGGTTATTTTTTAATATATGGTGTGAGGTAAAGGTCCATCTTCATTCTTTTGCATCAGGATATCCAGTTTTACCAGAATCATTCCCAGTCCCATTGAGTGGATTTGACACCCTTGTCAAAAATCAATTGACCACAGATGTGAGCATCTATTTCTGAACTCACAATTAGATTCTATTGGTGTATATGTTTGTTCTGTGCCAGTGTAAACGTTTGTTAAAAGTTTGAGTCCTCCAACTTTGTTCTGCTTTTTAAAATATTTATTTTTAAATTTATTAAAAGATACATAGATCACACAAAATCATTCTTCTTTGTAAATATGGTTTTAGATATTCAAGGCCCCTTACCCTTCCATATAAATTTGATGATTGGCTTTTCCATTTCCTCAAAGAAGGCTGTTGGAATTTTGACTGGGATTGCATTTAATCTGTAATTCACTTTGTTGTTTTTTTTTTAAAGATTTATTTATTTATTTAATTCCCCCCCCTCCCCTGGTTGTCTGTTCTTGGTGTCTATTTGCTGCGTCTTGTTTCTTTGTCCGCTTCTGCTGTCGTCAGCGGCACGGGAAGTGTGGGCGGCGCCATTCCTGGGCAGGCTGCTCTTTCTTTTCACGCTGGGCGGCTCTCCTCACGGGTGCACTCCTTGCGCGTGGGGCTCCCCCACGCGGGGACACCCTTGCGTGGCGCGGCACTCCTTGCGCGCATCAGCACTGCGCATGGCCAGCTCCACACGGGTCAAGGAGGCCCGGGGTTTGAACCGCGGACCTCCCATATGGTAGATGGACGCCCTAACCACTGGGCCAAAGTCCGTTTCCCATGTAATTCACTTTGAGTAGAACTGAAAATAGTCTTTCAATCCATTAGTATGGAATGTCCTTTCATTTATTTTGAGTTTTCTTTGACTTCTTTTTATATTTTTATTTTTGTAGTTTTCTGTATATAAGTTCTTTATGTTCTTGGATAAATCTATTCCTCAATACTTGATCTTTTTGTTGTTATTGTGAACAGAATTTTTTTCTTGATTTCGTCTTCAGATTCTTCAATACTGGTGTATAGAAATACTACAGAGTTTTACATGTTGATCTTGTACCTTGCCACTTTGCTAAATTCATTAGTTCTAGTAGCTTTGTTATAGATTTCTCAGGATTTTGTATATATAGGATCATGTCATCGGCAAATAAGAAAAAAAAATTTTTTTTCCAGAGAGGTGCAGTGATTTAATTGAGATCACACAGCTACAAAGTAGCCAAGTGCAGACACAGGAAAAGCTTTTACTTCTTTTCCAATTTGAATGCCTTTTATTTATTTTTCTTGCCTAATTGCTCTGGTTGGAACATTCAGAACAATGTTGAAAGCAGTGGTGACTGTGGGCATCCTTGTCTTGTTCTTGATCTTAGAGGAAAAGCTTTCAGTCTTTCATCGAGTATGATGCTAATCACGGGTTTTTCATATATGCTCTTTATCTTGTTGGGGTATTTTCCTTCTATATCTGGTTTTCTAAGTGTTTTTTTTTATCAAGAAGGGGTACTGGATTTTGTCAAATGCCTTTTCTGCATCAATTGAGATAATCATGTGGCTTGTTTCCTTTATTCTATTAATGTGGTATACTAATGGATTTTCTTATGTTGAATCATCCTTGTATGCCTGGGATAAACCTCACTTGATCATGGTGTATTATTCTTTTAATGTGCTGTTGGATTAAGTGTACATGTTGAGGATTTTTTGCATCTACATTCACAAGGAATATTGGTCTATAATTTCCTTTTCTTATGGCATTTTTATTTTGGCTTTGGTATTAGGGTTATGTTGGCTTCAAAGAATGAGTTATGGAGTATTCCTCCTCTTAAATATTTTTTTGAAGGTTTGAGGAGGATTTTTACTTGGACTGTTTGGTAAAATTCACCAATGAAGCCATATGGCCCTGGGATTTTTTTTGTTGAGAGGTTTTTCATTACTGATTCAATCTCTTCACTTGTTATCGTTCAGTTGGGATATGTTTCTTTTTGAGTCAGTGTAGGTAATTTGGGTGTTTCTAAGTATTTTTCTGTTTAATCTAAATTATCTAATTTGTTGGCATTCTGTTGTTCATAATATCCTCTTATAATCCTTTTTATTTCTGTGTTGGTAGTAATGTCTCCTCTTTCATTTCCGATTTCAGTTATTTGCATCATCGGGTTTTCTTTGTTAGTCTTGCTATGGGTTTGTTGGAAAAAAAATTTTTTTTAGCAGTGCCTTCATTTACTCATATAATTACCTTTACCCGAGGTCTTTATTTCTTTATGCAACTTTGATCCACTGTCTTATGTCCTTCCTTTACAATCTGACAAACTTCCTTTAGTATTGCTTATACGCAGATCTGGTGGTGGTGAACTCCCTCAGCTTCTCCTTTTCTGGAAATAGCTTAATTTCTTTCTCTCTCTCTCTCTCTTTTTTTAGGAGGTACTAGGGATTGAACCCAGGACTTTGAACATGGGAAGCAGGTGCTCAACCACTGAGTACAGCCATTCCCCAATGAGATTTTTTTCATTTGTTTTATAGGAGGGGATCAAACCTTGGACCTCATACATGGGAAGCAGGTGCTCAACCCCTTGAGTTATATCTGCTCCCCTCCCTCATTTTTGGAAGTCAGTCTCTGAATATAAAATTCTAGACTAGTGATGGTTTTCTTTCAGCAGTTTAAATATTTCACCCCACTACCTTCTTGCCTCCATGGTTTCTGATGTGAAATTGGCACTTAATCTCATTGGGGCTCCCTTGTACATAACATGTTGCTTTTTTCTTGCACCTCTCAGAACTCTCTCCTTGTCCTTGGCATTCAACAGATCGACTACTATGTGCCTGGGTGTGGTTTGTTACGAGTTTGGCTTTTGCTGGAATCTTGATGTGCATGTTTGTCTTTAGTTAAATTTGGGAAATTTTCTGCCATTTTTTCCCTCCCTTTCTTCCTCCCTCCCTCCCTTCCTTCTGGGACTCTCATAATGAATATATTGGTATGCTTGATGGTGCCCCACAGGTCTCTTTGATTCTTCTCACTTTCTAGAATTCTTTTTCTTTCCACTCCTCAGACTGAATCATTTCATTGTCTTCAAGTTCACTGATTCTTCCTTCTGCTAGTTATAATTTCTGTTGAAACCCTCTAGGGACATTTTCATTTCAATTATTGTGATCTTCAACTCCAGTATTTCTGCCCGGTTCCTTTTAAAAATATCCATCTCTTTACCAGGATTCTCAATAAAGATGCTCAAATAGCTCATTCATTGTTTCCCTGATATCCCTTAGTTCTTTCTCTGTGTTTCTCTATCTCTTTAAGCACACTGAGGATCTTTTTTTTTTTTTTTTTAAAGTCTTTGTCCAGTATGTCCAAAGTCTGATCTTCATCATTAGTGGCTTCTGGATTTTTATCTTTTTCCTTTGGCTGGACCACCATTTCCTGTTTCTTTATCTTATAATCTTTTATTGTACACTGTACATTTTAATATTTCAAACTGTTAATTCTGGTATTTAGTCCCTGAGCAGTCTGTTCCTTAACTTATCCAGCTAATGATATAACAAAGATTTCATTGAGGGCCAGGTGCTAATACAAACAAACCAAGGCAAAAAGCACCTTTTACAGTCTTCGCAGATTGGCTGTGCTGGGCTGGTATTCTCCTTCAGAACTTATTTCTCCTATCAAGAAGATCAGCTCAAGGCATATGCAAAGTACAGGGTTATGTCTTATCTGAGACTGCTTCATGCCTTGGGCTTCTGCTTGCTTGAGACCTTAGGAATCCCTCAATTTACTGGAATCCAAACGTTCCCCTCTTGGGTGTTCTACTATTTTTTAAAGCTGGTAATCCTTTGTCCCAGCTTTCTTTTAGTTGTTTCTCATATTCCTTTAGCTGTCTGCAAGCTGCTTCTGCCTGTAGGACAAGTTCCGGAAGGGCAAGTCAGAGAGAAGCACCCTGGTTCAGGCTTTTATGCTCACCCAATAGATTGGCACCAACATACAGGAACCCCAGTATGCACACAGGGGTTATTCTGCTTCCTCCAGAATAGGCCAGGGATACACAACAGGAGTACAGGGTAGCCCTACACTGCACTGGGTGAGGGATAGGGGAAGGGCCATCAAAGACACCAAGACATCTCCTATTGTTTTTAAAGTTGTGTTTTCTTGATTAAACACTCACCAAGTCCCTGCAACCATTTAACTGTTTTCCAGAGTTTTGAGGAAAATGGCTCTGCCAGTTTTTGCTACTTAGTCAAAGATTCTGTTGGGGAACAGGACTTGGTTGTATTATACTGCTATCTTGCTCAACTGGAAACCCCACTTTATGGGCTTTAGGAAAATTAAATGATGATGCCTAACATAGAGTGTGGAACTTAATAGTTACTTAACAAATGCTGCTTCTTCATCACCCTTCTCCATATGAGGTGCTGATACCTTCCCAGAAAAGGCCAACAAATAAAAAATAACAGAACAGCAATAAGGTGCTTACCTTGAGTATCACAGGGCACAAAGATGGTTCACACAAACAAACAAAACCTTAAAATGTGTATAAATAACTTTGAAATCTCTACAGGTGTGCAGTCAATGAACACATTTTAGTTCCAGTCAGAACTGCATTTGTTAAAGGCATAAAGCAATTGCTTCAAAATTTCATGATACAGAACCAAATTCTTTGTTTCCAAATGGCTATTGTCTTAGAAGCTGTAAAAATTACTCATTTTAGCCAGTCACCCCTCCCTCTAGTTTTAAAATACAAGAAGTATTTTAAAATATAAGAAATCACAGAATTGAGATGGCATGCTCCTAAAAAACCTGCTCTAAAGACTGTTTTCTTATCCCCCCCCCATTTATTTACTGTGAAAGTTCTTACAAATTTCAGAAAAGAAAGAGCATTAGGTATGTAATGTTTCAATGGCCCAATTCATTCTTGAACTTCTCAATTAATCGAATGAGAGATAGTGACTGTGCATTAAAAGATAGCTTAAATGATCTTATACATGTTTTTTTAAAAAGAGGAACCAGATAAGAAAATCAGACAAGGGAATAAACATCTAAATAGCACCAGATTTTGAGTTGTAAATTTAATTTAATAAAGAATAATAGCCTGCATTGTGGTAATTTTTAAAATTGCTTTCTCTATTTCAATCCTAATCCTTGGTATTGAGTATCTGTAGCTTTGCCTCTAATATTCTGGTTATAACTTTGAAGAAACTAATTATGTCAATCCTTAAATTTGAAGTAGATTACAGAACTGGGAAACCCAGGATATTAGTTCCTAAAGGTTGTATGGATATATAATGACAGTCAGAGAAATTCAATAACAGCCCTCTATGAAATGTACTCAAAAGCACCACATGAAACAAATTAAAAAGAACAATGAATCGCTCACTCAGTGCAAATAGGAAAATCAGAGAAAACACTGGTTCTATAGGTTTTCATAAGAGTTGCTATAATGAATTAAGACTTTGGATAATGACTCTTGAGAAAATTACAGTAAGTTAATACCCTTAGGCCTGGTATAAATGTTTAAGATGTTATAACTTCTCAAAGAGCTTCATCAGTACATTGTAAGCAGACTGAATGCAGAAAATGAGCAGTGCTGTGGAAATCAACAACAAAGAATTCTGCAATGAGATATATGTTCCTTGAAATAATTTATTCTAAAAAATCCACATCCAATAACACAAAATTGATACCATAAGATTTAAACAAAAACCCCTGCAATTGTGAATTTTAAAGTATTGTTTCAATCTACTTAAATGACATCAATCACGGTTTTTAACTGGTTGTAATTTAGTAAAACAAAGCCTGTCACCAGAAAAGATTCAATATAATGGAAGTATTAACGTTCCCCAGGAAGAGAATATAGGAACTCAGCATGTATTCACTTATTATGAGTAAGAAGCCAACCTTTAACTTTTTGTTTTAGGCTTCAAGTACTCTTGAGATCCATGTAGAATTTCCTATGAGAGAGATCCCATCAAAGTGAAAGGTATTGGTAGAGAAGAGAGGAGAAGGAGAGGTATAAGAGGGAAAACTAATAGAGCATTTAATGACTTGGATCTAAACCATTTGGAACTAAAAGATGCTGTGCTTTTTCATTAACGTTCAAAGCAGAATAAACTTGATTATAACAATTAATTTATCAACACATCAAGAGAATTAATGGTACAAATTATCATTGGTGCACATTAAATATACAAACTTAGTGACAGTGAACAGCTCCACATTAATCTTGGCTGACTAATTTTTCCCATAACATTTAAAATAAAATCACTAAATATAGGATTGAAATTAGTTAGAAAAATCTTTGTCAGAATTTAATTTTAAAACCATAGTTTATGTTGGAAACCAAGTGGCAAAAGGTTAGGAATCTGCTTGCTTTATTAAGTGGAATACAGAATGACATATGATGAAGAAAAGCTGGCTATGGAAGTATAAAACAAATATGCATTTTTAAGTATTTATTTCAATTAGAATTTCTGAACCCACCATCTGTGGTGGCCATCTTGCTAAGGGGACATGAACCTAACAAATCTCTTACGAGGCATTCCCAATCTGCTTGAATAAGCTATTGTATAAGAAAACTTGGAGCGACCACTTTGGCCTCACATTTCCGTCGCTCCACATCCTGTGGCACAAAGCATGAACTCAGCAGGCTGGGGTGCAGGGCTGCCTGCTGCCTTGTGATAATCCCCTCTCCCAGTAGGGGCCTCCACTGATGCATGGATAAGAACATGCTTCCTCTTTTGCTTGCACCCCAGTGGGGTTTCCATTCCTAACTTGGGCCTGAATCCAGACTGCTAAGGAAGGTGGAGAAGTTAGACGACTCCAGATGCTGCCAGAGATTTTTTGGATTAGTTTCTAAACCACCATTTATTCGAAAGAGGAGCACAGGTACAGTCTGAAAACCAAGAGTACTGGTAATTTTGAAGGGATTCTTTCCCTCCCACCCCCCACCAGATCTAAGGTCTAACTACCACCTGTTCAACAGAAGCTGGCTGTTTGCCTCATTTTCCTTCAGGGAGCCACTGACTGAGGATCTCCACCAGCATGAACCTAATGCCTCCCGACAGGCCTTCACTAGCCAAAAGGGACGAGGGTCGAGTGCACCAGTTATTGGTCACGGGATACACAGCTCATAGAAGGACTCCTGTGGAGCAACCAGCTGAGAGCCAACCAGAGAAGATGGTGAGTGTACATTTGTCCTGACACAGCTTTGCTCCTGCCGGCTGCCAACTCACTCCATGTCCAGGGCCAAGCTTCTGTTAAACTAGTCTTCTGTGGATAAAGGCATGGTAATGCTCTGGGTAAGAATATTATCTTCCCAACCCTCCACAATAAGAAGCTAGCCATGGCTGTGGAACAAGGCTACTGGAAGGAGGCTTGACCTATTTTGGTAGTGGGTTCTGAGAGTATGGTTTGAAGGGTCCTTTCAGACATGGAAACAACTATTTTAATTCTCTGCAATAGCAAATTTACAAGAATGATATGACTAGATTTTAGAGCAAAGAAGTTGATGGCGGAAGTAGGGAATTGAGAAATAATGATTGTAGCTTACTCTAATCCTCCATACCCTTCAAAGATGTTGGCCAGAAACATACTCTGGTGTTAGGGATACATGTGCAGTAGATACTGTCCAATAACAGATGCTATTCAATGCAGCAAACCTTTCAGGTATAAATAACTGGCTAGAACTGGTCACTTAGAAATGTTACAATAAAGAAACCTAGACTGCATTCATACTGTGCAAGCACACTAAACATGATCTTTCCAGTTAATATTGGTCATTAGCTGAGTATTGAATATTTGACTGTAAAGCATGCAAACTATAGGATTATACAGTGCATTAAAAGGGGAACCAGACAATACACCCTTATACTTATCACCATGAGCACATGCTTTTATTTTATTTTAGTATTTTATTATTTTAGGAGGTACAGGGGATTGAACCTGGGACCTTGTACATGCAAAGCAGGTAACAAGAATCTGGGACTGTGTGAGACCACCACCATTACCAGCAACTCAACTCACCGTAACTATTTTCCGAGCCTTCTCTAGAACTGTGGACACATCACTCCTCAAGCATACAACCTAAGAAGCATGGAGTTAGGGACGTGCCACCAAGTGCCACAAATAAGGGAGAAGCAGGTCATACCGACTTCTGATATAGGGAGAAAGTAGCTCAGGATCATTGTGACTATTACTTCAAAAAGTCTTAGGACTTTGGTTTTATTCCGGAGCCCATGAGCAGAATAATGGCAAAGTCCCATCCAATATCTGCAGTGGCTATACAGATACAATTTGCTTCAATGGAATAATTCCAGAAAACAATTACTAAAGGCTAGTCCTAAAAACGAACAATTATAAATAATAGTTGACAGTAAATATTTTAAAGGATCTCTTAGTACTGTGCAGCAATCTCATGTGCATGTTTGACAATTGGGGCTAATGATTTAAGTAGGCCAAGTCACTTTCTGATGGGTAAAATACATCTTTAGTAAATAGAGCTCATTTTTATAGTCATTCAGAAGTAAAGTCATTCCTGTACCCCCTCTCCCAATCCTCTAAAGGTACACCGAGTTAGTTTTATTGGGTGTTAGGGCCTTCACCAGGTTCCCATCTGCACTTCTAACATCTTTAATTTACTCATACATGTTTCCTATTGATATAATTCTATTTCTACTTCCACACTGCCTTTCTAAAGACAAGTCCAATTTTCTATATCCAAAAGCACTTCTGTACCTTCCTCATAAGAGATACTCAACTTGCTATCTGTCTGGGAAGAACAGCCTGATGTGAAGAGGGGAGAAATGATTGCCCGGGGAGTATCAATAACATCATCCATATTTTTACTACTCGGTCAAATCAGCTATTTTCATTTTTCCATTATATTATCAAATTTTCCTCAAAAATCCTTTGTACCTTTCAATCTCCTCGCATTAATTTATTAATAAATAACTTAATCCAAATGCAGTGGATCAGAGTTCACCTTCTGAAGGCCCATTAACTCTCTCAAACACAAATACCTGGTTTTAACTCTGAAGAGACAATATCTACAGTATTACGCTAAGTCTTGCTTCCATGGTTCCATCTTAGCCTTCCTATTAAGTGCTACTATGTTGAAAATTAGCCGCAATATATACAAAAGTCCAATTGGCAGACAAAAACAATACACAATTGTTCAGGAAGCATATTATTCTTTCAGTAACATGACAGAAATGAGCAAGTTTATTGAGTGTAAATTTTAGGTAACTTCAACTAGGAAGAAACATAGAATGTAATGTGTACTACAATACACATGGGGTTTTGAGTGAGGCTCTGCTATTTGCTGGCCTAGAACACTGTTTGGCAGATTTCATAGGCACTAAATAAATATTTGTTATTTAATGAAATAACTGCCTGACCATCAACTTCTTCATCTGTAAAATGGAAAGAATAATATCACAAATTAAGAAGTAGTGTAGCGAGGCAGTTAAGGATGGATTCTGAAGCCCAAGACTTCTGGATTCTGCCACTTATTGAGTGATTTTGAACAAGTTACTTACCCTCTAAACATTAGTTCCCTCAAATATAAAATAAGGATGCTAGAAAGACCTAATCTATGGAATTTGGGGAGGATTAAAATAGTTAATTTATGTAAATCTCTGGGAACAGTCCTGGCACACAGTAAAATTTCCCTAAGAGTTAGCTATTTTTATAATTGCCATCATATGTTATATTATATATAGCATTGCCAGCACAGTGTCAAGAACACTCAGAAAGGTTTTGGTATAGAGTAAGCACTAAACACACACTAGTTATTAGCCATTAGAATAGGCAGTCAATAAATGGCCACTATTATTAATAATAATAACTTAGTCTGACATTAAGATTATGATGCATGCACCAAGATGACAGTCCCTTCACTTTGTGCTTTAACCGGACCAGATGCTAGAAAAAAGAAGTATATTGTAAAATTTGGTATGTGAGTAACTTTAACAGTGGTTGAAGAAGTGAGATTAGAGAGGAGAGAGCCCGAATGAAAGGAAGCACAACTCTTACTCTTATATAATGGGTCTAGTTTTTGTGTCTTGCAAAGAAACAGGAGGAAGATGATAGGAAAAGTGATGAAAAAGGGGAAAAAGGGAAGAAAGAATGGACTGCAGCTATGGTGATGTTTTATCTTAATGGGTTCATCTGCATCATCTAATTCCCAGTTTCACAGCCCTCATCCTCTTTTTTAAAGTCATCACAACTTCTCACTCCCTGTCTCCAAGGCACTGTCTCAGTTTACTGGGTAAGTAGATGACTGCCATCCCCTGTGACCACTAAACTACTAAAGTCTTCTGAATTCAGATCAATGATTCCATCCATTTCTTTGCTAACTTAATGCACACAGATAGGGATTTCAAAACATCATTGTTAAGAGTTTTAAATTATCAAAAATTTTCATTTGATAGGCCCCGAAGGAGCATTCTTTCACAATGAGAACAGAAATGGGCTGCCTTTTAACATATGAATATACTATTGATCCTTGACACGAGATTATAAATTCTGATTTGCTTCTCCTAAGAATGGATTATATTGAGTATCTAAGACCTAGCTTAGTTCTCTTGTGACTGATAGTTAGCCAGGTGTAGAGGTCCAATTTGAAGTTATGAAATGGAAATTTTGGCTTGGGAAACAAAACAGCTCATATTGGGATGAAACTTGTGATACTGGTCTTACCAGTCATCACATACTGAAACTGATTATACCTGGACTCATGCCTAAAAACACTCTTAGATGACAGGATACAGTGGAAAGAAAACTGAGTTTACAGGTGGATGATCTGGTTGAAACCCAGGGTTTGCCAGTGAACAAGTTTTTTACCTTTCCGAGATGTTGTTTCATATTCTGCAAAATGGAGATAATCACACCTACTAAACAGAATAATGTTAAGAAGAATAAATGAGAAAATGTAATGAATAACTCAACAAAATGGCTAGCATAAAGTAGAAGCCCAAAACAGGTTAGATTAAGGTTGAAGATAAAACTTAATCTCAAATGATATTATTTCTTAGGCATTTCTCAGTCGACATTTCCTGAGAATATTGATACATAACTCAGAGCATGGATCATGTTCTAATACACAATGCCTTGAACTGTAGGGACTTGAGGAATGTAAAGGTTGGAGGGTATCACGTGTTAGGCAGCTGCACCTGCTGGGAGTGCGCTATTATAGCCGGTGTGTCAAAAATGTAAATGACCAGATAAAAAGAAGGAAAGTTGAACTGGGACCACCAAGCATGAAAACATTTCAAATGAGCCAGAAAAGTGGGCCAAGAGGGAACATGGAATGAAGTGGCCATGAAAATTTGGAATAGGAAAGAACAATAAGTGAGTGGATCAAAAGACTAAAAAGAAAGGGTTAAAACAAAAATTGAAACTTTCAAATCCTTGCAAGTGTACAGCCCACAGTGTTCTAAAGTGTCCAGCATGTTACATAGCCTTGTCTATCATTTTACAATTTCCCTCCCTCAAAAGTTTCCAACTAAACTTACAGGGTATAGGAGATTTTCCATGGAAGTGCATTTCCAATTTTGTAATGGGAGTCAATCAGAAAACGTAATTCACATTGGAGAAACTTGTTTCAAAGCCAACTTTGCTTAAGGACATCTATCCAGTAAAGTAGGGGATACTGGCGCTGGGGAGCCACACAGGCCTAGGGGAAAACAAAATCCCAGTAAGTATGCCAAATGTGCTTTCATATATCAAGTCTCCTTCAACAGAAACATTATTAAAAATAAGAAAATATTATTAAAAATCAGAAAATCACTGAACTTAACTTTGAACTTAATTCAAAGTGTTGAAAAAATATTTTGCATGTATGTTTTATAACGAAGTGCTTTTTCCACTTTTGTCCCAAGGCAGCAGATAAAGCGCTATATTCACCATTGCTAATACTAGCAATTGGAACATGCTCTTTGGCAAGGCAGAAATAGGATAATTGTTCAACATAGGCCGGCTTTTCAGAAATACTGGAAGCATTGCCTGTAATTATAGACATCTGTCACTGCTAGCCACTCAGTACTAACCCTGACATCAATATACAACCATAGCACTAAACTGCCTGCAGGCATAGCAGTGGAGACCAGATATGCTAGGCAGGCAATCATCTGCCTCATCCAAACTATCTGTCAAAGGTTCCCAACCACAAATAGCTCTTACATTTTGTATCCTTAGGATAATATGTTGATTTATTTTAGATTCTCTAATATTTACAGTCTAGGCCATCTACTAAAATAAAGAAACAAAACTTATGGCTAATGGAGGCAGTTACTGTTCGCAGTCATCATAAAAGGTCATAGCTCAACCCTCAAATGTTAAAAATTGATGGCAGCTTTAACCATGCGCTATAGTACAGATGTTTCCTTTTGTAGAGGCAATTATTTTCAATAGCAATTCAAAATGGTAAATACAATCTTTCACCAACAAGTATGTTGCCACATAGATCTAACAGAAATGCTCATATTTTAAAGCCTTTTTTAAAGTAAAGATAGATTTCAATATTGAGTATTAAAGAATCCAGATTGTTGGTTTGGGTATAACTTCAGATACAGTACTTGATCTGGCAATATTTAAAAAACAAACAAATAGTGTGATGTCTAAAAACTAGGAAATGATATTGAAGAATAAAATACTTGGTTAATAAATGTGTCAACTGACATATAATTTTACAGGATATAAAACTTATTGAAATACACATGCACATTCATATTTTTAAAAGCCCAAAGACACATTGTAGCTTTAAACATCTCTTTTTCTTTTCAGTAGCCAGAGAAGCAAGCTGAAAATTATTAGACATTTAAACTAATTAGGAATAAACACTCTCACAATTATCATAATGTGTTACTAAAAACCCAGATATTTTCTGGTGTGATCACAACAGCCTATCCTGAAGAAAAACTATTAATTACTGATAGACAGTTAGCTTACAAGTGAGCTGCATTTTAAAAACCTCCTTTAAAATACAATTGCTAAATGCCTTACAGTGCTGTAATGTGAGACAGGTTCAAATCTTATTACTTCACTGAAATTAAAACCTAAGTTTTAATACTGTTCAAGTCGAACAATGATTCCACACTTTATTGCTTTTGAAATCCCTTGATGATCATAGGAAAAAATGCCCCCGAGAAAAAAAGACTGTTTTCGATAAACAGAAAATACAGTTTGCACTCTTAGCCTCTTTGTCATCACAAAAAAAGGATTTAATGCCAATTCTTTAAAAAAAGACTTTTTTCTCACAAAATGTGCACCTTGTGTGCCATTTGTAAAATCAGTTCACTTTCTTTTATTTATTACTGCAGCGCGGCAAGGCAATAAAGAAGCTACCGATAGCTAATAAATTACATGCCTTTTAAAACAATTCTCTTGCTACAAAAACATGTAACTACAAAGGTTTACATTTACATGGTACATCACACAAACTGTCTATATTTGTGTTCTATTAACCATTTTGGCAAATTGTGGACTTTCACCAAAGAGCCAACAGGAAAAAAAAATAAAGTGATCCACAAATGTCTACCTGATATAAAATAAAAACTGCTCAAGAAAACTACTCTTAAGCTATTTGTACTTTCTAAAATTCTTCCAAGATTTATTTCAAAACATGTTTGATAAATTATTTTATGGCTCAAAAAGGTATTCAAGGATGTTTGAATCAGGATTAATTTAAACTTTACTCAGTGAATACTGATAACTAAGAAAGTAGCTTTCCTTTTTTCTTTCTATTTATGTTCCTGATATCATGCAGCCGTCTTTTAACAATCATTACTGCTAGCAGTTACTTACAACAAATTAAAAAAGGCAAATTCACTGGATATAAGGTAAAATGTTCCAAATCTGTTCTACTTCCTTAATTGTTATATTTTTAGAAAGACACAAAGATACAATAATATTCAGATCAAACACGTTTTACTTAGTTAAAATCTCTCCTGAATATGTGAATATCTTCACATAGCCCCTAGAATTGTTTTTAAAACCTTACTAAATGAAAGTAAGTTATTTATTTCATCTCTCTGACCTATGTACAAATTAATTCTGAAATATCTGTACTTCAATTCCACGATTAAATTGTTAAATTAATCAGGGTATTTCCTTAATGCTTTCATCATCTAATCTCATGATGAGCATGTATTTATGAAGCAGTATATTGTCTTTCATTATTAATTTCCTCCATTTCCTGTAATAGCGATCATAGTTGTGGCTTTGATATTTGCCTTTTCCTTTTTTTGTTTCATACCTTCAAAATTTCAACTTTGTTCAATTATGCATGATGAACAATGGTTCAATTTTCAAAGCACAAACAACTATGTTCCATTTTAACTTTAGTTCAAGAGGACAATCCACCGTACAAATGAATAAAAAATCTATAT
Organism: Dasypus novemcinctus; assembly: GCF_030445035.2. Taxonomy (NCBI): domain Eukaryota; kingdom Metazoa; phylum Chordata; class Mammalia; order Cingulata; family Dasypodidae; genus Dasypus; species Dasypus novemcinctus. The sequence goes on along the minus strand of NC_080674.1, from coordinate 181,744,139 downwards.
CCTGTAGCCATTTCTCTGTTCAGATCTTTTCCTTCCTCTCTTTTGAAATCAGCTTGATTATTATGATTAAAGATTAAGAATTTGTAGAATATATCTTTTCAAATGAGCTCAACAAAATAATTTTATTTCAGCTACAGAGATTTTTTTCAGAGGGGCATCACTATAAGCATAAATAACAATATTCTATCTGCCATCTATCTCTATATGTAGAGAACCCTGGTATATTTCCCACCTTAGCTTTTACTTCTTTTTAATAGTAAATGTTCATACATTTGATGAAATCATGACCTTTTCCTATATTGTAGCTGATTTAACATAATAAAACTCTGAATTAGCAACCAAGAAAATCAGCTAACAAAATATCAGCCCTCTCTAGACACTCCTTCTCATCCTCCAACATCTCACTCATAAAATTTTATTTTTAATCTTTAATTACTTAGATTATCCTCTTTTTGGCTGGAAGAGGGCTTATTCATGGCATTCTCTCTTGGATCACTAACAATGAGCATTCAAAGTAGGTAAGGCCAAGTATCATTAAACCTATTTTTCAGTTGGTGAAAATCAAATAATGGTTTTGGGATTTTTCAAGGTTAACAGGAAATTGCTTCTTTAACTTCCTATTCAAGGTTCTCATAATTTGACAATGCTGCTTCCTAGATATTAGGGGAAATTTATGTGTTCTCTGACATTTATTTTAGTAACTCGAAGTCAAACCCTCTACTAAGTGCTATCTCATTTAAAGAATGGAAAATAACCTTGACTTATACCTGGCACTTATCTGACAGAGTAGAATTAGTGGATGGTTCTTGGTGCCAATTGAGAGAGGTAGGGCAAATCCATTAGTTGTATTAAGTACTATCTTAGGAGAGATGGAACATTCACCTTATCATCAGTCTCCTTAATTTGGTAAACAGGCTGAAGAAAACTGGTAACTTAGATTTGCTGGTCATGTTTTGCAGCCTTCAATCCGGAAAGTGGAAAATATGAAGTTGAACACTTCTGGCCTCTTTTTGCACCAACATGCAACTCCTAGTTCTATCTTACTTAGCTGTTTCCATTATATACAGATCTGAGTGACAATAAAAGAAATTCCAACCCTGACTTCCCCAAGGTTTCACTGGGTGTCTTTCTATATGTCCCCACTGGTTCTCTGCATGTCAGTTATAGGCCTCACTGTACTGAACACTGATTGAACACTTGTCTGTATTCTTGACCAGTCTGTGATGGCAGGGACTCTCTCTCTTTAGTCAATATCGTGCCCCATTGTTTAGCATATAGTAAGCAATTAAAAATACTCACAATCATAACTATTTGTATAATGAGTGAAAGAATAAAAAAGAGGGGTTTATCTGGCCCCAAATAACCTTTTTATAGCTACTGTAAAGAACTTTTTCTAATTTACACTCCTTCAACGCTTAGCATGGGATGGTTCCGATCCAATGTACCCAAATAAAATATTATTCCATCTAATAAAAACTACTTCAAAAAATGACTAGGATCAGAATACAATTTCTCTGTTTTTGTCCCTATAAAATCTCTCCATCTTACCCTATGTAGTCCATATCCAATCAATCAATAAGAAAATAATTGATAATCCAGCCTTGCCCTAGCTGTATTGACAGATATAAAATATGTATAGGGCATTTCTCCTGTCCTCAAGAATTGTAAACCCTGTTAAGAAAATAAGGACACAGAATAGGCAATGCTTAAGAAGTAAGACCACTGCCATGCCAGTTGGCCCTTCTTTGGAGCTGGTGTTTCTGTGTGATGGAGCTGGACTCAGATGGGATCTCTTTTTACAAGACTTTCATGCTACTTTACTAGAATTGTAGTTGGTGCTGGGGCTTAAAATATATCTAGGGGATTTGAATCTCTGGACTGACAATATGATAGCCAGGCCCTGACCTCAACAGACTTCAGCTCCTACACTCTGATTTATTGGACTTACTCCACTCAGCTAACATGGATTGAAGAATGTCAACCACCACACCATGGAGCCTAGAGTGCCTACAACTGAAAGCAGGAGGACTGCATCCAATATCCATGTGGAATCTAAACCCCCTCTTGACATAGATGTGGAATGGACACAACCAAGCCAAGGTCCACAGGAAGGAGGAATACAGTAAGGATCAGAGCGGACTTAATGATATTCTATTCATGAACTATTGTGGTTAATAATCGAGAAAATGTGGCATTGATGTGGAAAAAGTGGCCATGGTGGCTGCTGGGTGCGGGGAATGGGAGGAAGAGAAGAGATGTGGAGGCATTCTCGGGACTTGGAGTTGTCCTGGGTGGTGCCCCAGGGACAACTGCCGGATGTTGTATGTCCTCCCATGGCCCACTAGATGGAACGTGGGAAAGTGTGGGCTATGGTGTGGAACACGGGACATGGGGTGCAGCGATGCCTGGAGATGTACTCACCAGACGCACTGGATGTGACATGATGATGGGGGAGAGTGTTACTGTGGCGGGAGTGGTGGGGTGGGGGCGGTGGGGGCGAATGGGGACCTCATATTTTTTTAATGTAATATCTTTTAAAAAAATGAAAAAAAAAATTGAAAAAAAAAAGAAAAAAAAAAAAAAGATGAACTATAGGCAATCCAGAGAAAAGGACTGGTGGAATGAGTCAGGGGAATAAAATTTGATCCAGTATGTATAAAAAAATAAAAAAATAAAAAAAGAAGTAAGACCAATTTACAGCAACATTTAATGGATTCAGAGTTATATAGATCTAAGGTCAAATCTTGTCTATGCTACTTCCTACCTATATATTTTTAGTTAAGTTGCTTCACTGTAGGACTAGAATTAATAGCACCTTCATCCTAAGATTATTTTGAGGCTTACAAGGCTAGTAAGATGTTTATTATCATAGGCCCTGTCATACAATAAACAAAAATGAGTGCTAGCATTGCTCTCATTATTTAACTAAGTTTTAACAAATATGGTCCAGATATTAAGTACAGGAAAAGTATATAGAAAGACAGTTCAGTGAAAATGGGGTAGGCAGGAGAGGCTTTAAATAAGAGGAGAGCTTGAATAGAACACTGAAAGATGGGGATCATTGTGTGTGCAGAAGAAGTAAGAGACTATTTAATCCATGATGGAGATTAAGGAGTCAGCCTGATAGAAGGGAGCTATGGGGCTAAAACTGGCTAGTGGGTATAGCAAGATTGTGGAGGAACTGGAAAGTCAAGGAGTGCTAGGCTACACTGATGTAGCAGGCAACAATGAGGAGCCATATGATGGACATGGTATTTACATTTGTCCACCTACAGTGAGTATCATGGACTAGGGTCAGAGAAGTCAAATTTTTATCCATCTGGGCTACCCTGTGGGATACCTTGTCTCTGAATACCATATGTTCACTCTCAGATATTCTGAACTTTATGGACACTCTAGTCTTTGGTTTCTTATTTCTCTAATTCTTTATTTTTTGTTAGAAAATTTTATTCTTTATATCCCTGAACTGAGAGTACCCCTCCATCCTTATACTTCTTAAGGGAGTCGATCTGCTCTCAAGAGTTCAATTAAAGATGTACCAAATGACTCTAAATATACCTTATTAAAAATAGTGAATACAGAAAAATAAATCCTTCTGCCTTGATTGTATTTCTGAAGAAAACTTGGTAAAAACAGTAGGGTTGGGAATTGAAAAAAAATACCAACATAGCAAAATTGTGACAATTTGGCTTTCTTTCCTTGAAAGAGAGACAAGTGTGAGGTAGGCCAGAAACTTGAAGGAGGAGATTATGGCTGCCTATGTTAATTATACAAGAATACAATGATTTAGCTCGGGGTCATCTAGCTTCATTATGGTCTCAGACAAAGGCTCCACTGAACTACCCTCCAACAATGAACATTAATCTCAAAAAGTTAGCTATGCAGTCCAGATAGTTCTTTCCTAAATAACTAGCTGAGAATCTTTCATTCATGGGCTTATCAAATCTATTTGTACTTTCATTTGTGCCACTGTTTGGAAATACAAGTTCCCTAAATTTATTATCCACCATAGAAAAATAATTTCCTTTTATGTTCCCTGAATTTTGTGTCGGTTTTAGGGCAATTCTTATATTTAAATATTTCATAAATGTTCAAGCCCTACTAAGATTCTGGGTTTAAAAAAAAATCAAAATGAGTGAAAAAAGTCAGACACAACAGGACAAATTTTGTATGAGCACACTAATATGAACTAATTATAATAAGAAAACGTACAGAGTTAGAATCTATAACAAATGTATGTTACTTTTATAAGGTGTTAATAATAGGGCAGTATACGGGAAAAAATACACCATATCCAATCTATGGACTGTAGTTAACAGTATGTTTTAATAGTCTTCATCAGCTGTAACAAAGGTACCACACCAACGCTGTCAACAATAGGGGTAGGGGAGTCTTTCCCTTTGGAGTAATAGAAAATGTTCCAAAATTAATTTGGGTGATGGATGCACAACTCTGATTACTGTAAGAGCCATTGATTGTACACTTTGGATGGATTGTGTAGTATGTGAATATAATTCAATAAAACTGCTAAAACAACAATAACAACAACAGATGACCAAAACCAAAATCAAAGCCAAGTCATTTTTTCCCTCCTTATTTAACTAACATTCTAGGCTGGAAAGGTCTAATGTTTTTATAATCTTTATTTCTACAGTAAATATATGGGCTTAGATTTAAAAAAGAAAAATTAAATTTTTACTTTTTATTGTAGTAACTAATGTATATACAAATCAGTATTCCCCATTTTAGCCAGTTTCAAGTATACAATTCCATGGCATTAATTATATTCACAATATTGTGGTTACCAACACCAATATCCATTTTCCAAACTCTTCATTACCTCAGACAGAAACTCTGTACCCCATTAAGTAATAACTTTCTATTCCCCTCAACTTCCGTCCCCTGGTAACCCGAAATCTACTTTTCTGTCTCTATGAATTTGCTTGTTTCAGGTATTTCATATGAATGAGATCCTTCAATACTTTCTTTTTGTGTCTGGTTTATGCCACACAACATGATGTTTTTGAGGTTGATCCACGTTGTAGAATGTATGAGAATGTCATTCCTTTTCATGATTGAATAATATTCCATTGTGTGCATATACCACATTTTGTTTATTCATTCATCTGCTGATGAACAGCTTGGCTACTTCCACCTTTTAGCTACTGTGAATAATGGTGCTATGAGTATTGGTGTATAAATATCTGCTGGAGTCCTTGCTTTCAATTCTTTTGGGTATATATATATAGAAGTGGGATTGCCTGGTCATATAGCAATTTTATATTTAACTTTCTGAGGAACTGCCAAACTGTTTTCCATAGTGGCTACAGCATTTCACAATCCTACTAACAATGTATAAGGGTTCCAATTTCTCTGGATATGCTCCAACACAATATTTTGTTTTGTTTTTTTTTCTTCCTTAATTGCCATCCTTGTGGGTATAAAGTGGTATCTCACTGTGGTTTTGATTTACATTTCCCTGATGTTTAATGAAGTTGATCATCTTTTCATGTGCTTTTTGGCCATTTGTGCATTTTCTTTAGGGAAAGGTCTATTCAAGTCTTTCACCCATTTTTTATTGGGTTATTTGTCTTGTTGTTGAGATGCAGCAGTTCTTTATATGTTTTGGAAATTAAATCTTTATTAGATATATGTTTAGCAATTATTTTCTCCCATTCTTTAAAAGTTGTGTTTTCACTTTCTTGATAATGTCTTTTGATGTACAAAAGTTTTTAATTTTGAGGAAGTTTATCTGGTTTTTTTTCTTCTATCACTTGTACTTTTGGTGTCATAGTGTGACAGTTTGAGATTATTTTATGAATCTCAAAAAGAGAAAGATTAAGTTTGTACGCTGATCTATTCCTCTGGGTGTGATGCCTTTTGATTATATTACATTCACTTGAGGGACCTTTGATTATATTACCTGTGAAGACTCAGTTAGAGCTTTTTGATTTGACTATGTCTAAGGTATGACTCAGGTAGAGTCCCCACCCCTTGCTGGGTCTGATATAAATGGACACTCACAGGGAAGGACAAAAGAAGACACACAAGAAGAGAGAGCTCATTCGCCTGAGAGTTTGCAGCTGACCTTGGGAAGAGAACAGAACAGCTGAGACTGATAACAGAAGGCCCAGAAAGAAATGAGCCCTATGCCAGGATAAAGAGGACTGGAAGCCCAGATGGGAAGGAGAGAGCAGGCAGAGATCAGCAGTCATCTTGCTTCAACATGTGGCAACTGGCTTTGGTGAGAAAGTACCTTTCATGGTACCTTGAGTTGGACCTTCCATGGCCTTGGGACTATAAGCTTTTACCCCAAATAAATATCTTTTATAAAAGCCAACGGATTTCTGGTACTTTGCATCGGCATCCTTTGGCAGACTGATACACATAGCAAAGAAATCGCTGCCAAATCTAAGGTTATAAAGGTTGAGTCCTAGGTTTTTTCCTAGGAGTTGTATAGATTTAGTCCTTTTAGAGTTAACTTTTTTATATTGTATGAGGTAGAGGTCTTTATTAGTCAGGGTTCTCTAGTGAAAATGAATTGATAGGAGATATATAGATATAGATATCGCATAAGATTTTAAAAATAAGAACGGGCTCATGAGATTGTGGGGATGGGCATATCCAAATTATGTAAGGCAGACTGCAAGCTTGGAACTCTGATGAAAGTTTTCGATGAATTCATTAGGAGAAACTGGTAAGCTGAAGTAGAGATAGAAATTCTCCCTTCTACCTGCAGAAATCATTAATTTTCCTTTTAGGCCTTTAGCTGATTGGATGAGACTTCTCTCACTGTTGAAGGCAATCTCCTTAGTTGATTGTAAATATAATCAGCCATACATGCAGCGAATTTAACGATGATCTAAACCCATGGAATATCCTCATAGTAACAATCAGGCTAGTGCTTGCTTCACCGAACAACTGGACACTATAACCTAGCCAAGTTGATACATGAACTAAACCATCATAGGGTCCAACTTCATTCTTTTGCATGTGGATATCCAGTCTTTCCCTTACCATTTGTTAAAGAGACCATTCTCTCCTCAATTAATGTACTTGGCACCCTTGTCATAGATAGCCACAGATACATGGGTTTATTTCTGAACTCACAATCCTATCCCATTGGTCTTTATGTTTATCTTCACGTCGGTATCACATTGATCACTGTAGCTTTGTAGTAAGTTTTTTTTTTAAAGATTTATTTATTTATCCCCCACCCCCCTCATTGTCTGTGGTCACTGTCTGTTCTCTGTGTCCATTTGCTGTGTGCACTCTGTGTCTGCTCATCTTCTCTTTAGGAGGCACTGGGAACCAAACCCAGGACCTCCCATGTGAAAGAGAGGTGCTCAATCACCTGAGCCACCTCAGCTCCCTGGTTTGTTCTATTTCTCATAGTCTTTCCTCTTTGTGTCTCTTTTCTTGCATCTTGTTGTGCCAGATCACAGCGCCTCCTGCTGTGCCAGATCACCTTCTCCAGGAGTCACCGGGAACTGAACCTGGAACCTCCAATGCAGTAGGCAGAAGCCCAACTGCTTGAGCCACTACCCTGTTTTGAAACTGGTTGAGTATGAGATCTCCAACTTTGTCATATCACATTTCTGACAGTGAAAAAGGTCAAAAACACATAAAATAGAGCCATTCAATTCTGACTATAATCTTGAAAGACTACTAGTAACCCCAGTGATGTTGACAAAGATAGAAACCATAAAGAAAAACAAATTAGCTATTGTTAAACTTTATTTTATTTTTAGATTTTTAATTAATTTATTTCTTCTCCCCCTCCACCCTGCCACCCCACTGTCTGCTCTGTGTCCATTCACTGTACTTTCTTCTGGGTATGCTTGTCTCCTCTTTAGGCAGCACTGGGAACTGATCCTGGGACCTTCCAGAGTGTGGGAGAGATATGCTCAATCTCTTGTGCCACCTCAGCTCCCTGGTCTGCTGCATCTCTTACTGTCTCTCTTTTGTGTCTTTTTTTATTGCATCATCTTGCTGTACGAGCACTCCTGTGCAGGCTAGCAGTCTGCTTGGGTCAGCTTGGCACACAGGCCAGCACTCCACGTGGGCCAGTGCATCACTTGGGCCAGCTCACATGACTTCGCCAGGAGGTCCCGGGAATTGAACCCTGGACCTCCCATATAGTAGATGGGAGCGCAATCACTTGAGCCACATTACTTTCCTGTAAAACTTTAGAAACATGTCATACCTTGTTCCTTTTAAAAAAGTAAAAGCATTTAAAAAAAACCTTGACTAACGTAAACGCAGAGGACCAATTACCAAGCCTATTTTTCAATGACTAGAGAATAGAATGCTTATTGGCTATCAAAGGCCAGAAAGAGCAAAGAACATTGTAAACCAAATGAAATGTGCTCACTCCCAACTAAATATAACATCTCAGATTCCTTGTACAGAAAACTTCCATCATGCACTGAAATATCTTGTTTGATGTGATGCTTTTAAAAAGCAGTGTAGAAGAGCTAGAAAAATCAGTGCTCAAATCCTAAGTTTCAAGAGTGACCCTGTACAATTTTTTCACCTTCTCTAAGAATCATTTCTTCACCTATACAATGAGGATAACAGCTATCTTGCAAGGTTGTAGAGAGGATTAGCAATAAGGTAGACAAAATGCCCAGCTCAGTAAAATTGACATATAATAGGTACTTCATAAATACTATTTTTATTAAGAGCATCAGTTTTATAACTGGGCAATAATAAAGCTTATAAAGAATTAGGACTTGTTATATTTTGTGATGATTTTCTTCTTCTTTTCTTTTTTTTAATGAGAAGAGATGAGTAAACAGTCATTTACATTCGGTCACTATGCATCTGTAGTTAGTGTACCACACTAAGGCAAGCATCTTTAGGCAATTTACATTTTGATGTCTGAGAGTAATAAATTGGGAAGAAAAAACATTTTAATTACATAATATATAACACACTGCATCTAAAATAAAAAATTAACAATTCTCTTGAGCATTAAATGGGGATACCCTTAAAACACAAAATTTTAAAAGAATGGTAAGGATTTCTAGCTTACTGTGTGAAAAATTCCCAAGCACTTTTAAAGCTTAAAAAAAAAAAACCCAAATGGTTGACTGTTCATAAAGAGAATATAAAAGTAGACAGTTTGGACAGTCTAAATACAAAAGAGCAGGTGCTTAGCAAAACAGAAGCCTTTGCCAACTTGCAGACGCTGCTAATTCCTACTTCCACACCCTTTGCCTCTCACCCCTTCCCCACATCTGCTCACTGGGGCGCAAGTGATGAAACATTCAAGTTACTGAGAGGATGAAGAGTAGCAACCTGCAAATCAAGATCCTACTGAGGAGATCTGAGTTTTTAAAATGGAATTTCTTTTTTGCAGGTTTCTGTCACTATTTTAATCTTTAGAGAGATGAAAATTTATCTTTATTAAAATTAGGATACACATTCTTTAGATTTAAGATGATTATTTCTAAAAGGACATACAAAAAGGATATTAAAGCCTAGTTTATGGAGCACATTAATACGGCCAGATGAAAAACAACTCAAACCTTAAACTATGTCTATAGATTTCATGCAATACTGATCAAATACAGTAAAAGAAGAAATGACCATAAATTAGCTTCTAGAAACAAAAAGTAATTATGGCAGTCTTCTTTATCACATGCAAAACCAAACTATACATTGTTTCTCACAAAACCTAGTACTTTTATTTTGCCTCTGAACAAACTAAGCCAGGAACTTCAAAGGAGATTATATAATTTAGAAAGTTAAAATACAGTAAGTTGAAACAATAACATTAATAGTTATATAGTGAGAGAACCCAGATAGGAAACAGAATTATTCCCTTTCAGATTCCCTTATGAGGGTGATATGGGATTTTGAAAAGCTATTTAACTATTTGTCACTATAATGTACATTTGTGAAAAATGACTATAACTCAGACCTCAATAAAAAAGAACAGGGTGAAAGATCCAGCATCTCTTCAAAAGGGATGCTGAGAGTGGAGGATGACAGATATCAAACTAAGAAATAAGAACTTGCAAACTGGCCAGAGAAGGCGAGGTAATTTTAAGAAACAGGTGAAGGCAGCATGTTAAGTTAGATGGCTTGTATGTGGTAGCCACAGAACCCATTATCATGTTTACTTTGAGCACGATCAAGCTCCTAGTTAGTCCCTCAATTTTCTGCCCTACCACTTGCAATTACTGATGTTCCCAGAACAGGCGTGATGACAATGATGATAAAGATAATATGAGCAGCTCCATTTATTGAGGGTTTGTTATGTGCCAGCCACTATGCTGTGTGCTTTTCATACCTTACCTCATTATGTTAAATGAGGTAGACAGTAATATCAAAATTTTATTAATGAAAAATTGAAGGACAGAGAAATGATGTGTTTACTGAATGGCATAGTTTGTACGGGATAGAGCTGGGACCTGACCCAAAGTAAGAATAATGCCAAAGACCATACTCTTAACCAATTACTTAAAATTTTTAAATTTTTTTTTTAAAGATTCTTTAGAATCTACATAAATGTTACATTAAAAACATAGGGGATTCCCATATGCCCCACTCCCTCACCCTCCCACACTTTCCCACATCAACAAATCCTTCGTTAGTGTGGTACATTTGTTATAATTGATGAGCACATATTTAAGCATTGCTACTAACTGTGGATTATAGTTTACACTGTAGTTTACACTCTGTCCCTTGAAATTTTGTAAGGTATGACAAAATATATAATGGCCTGCATATGTCATTGCAACGTCATGCAGGACAATTCTGATGTCTTGAAAATGTCCCCATATTATACCTATTTTTCCCTCTCCCTCCCTCAGAACCTCCAGTGGCCACTGTCTCCACATCAATGATAAAAGTTCTTCCATTGTTAGAATAATAATAAGTCTATAGTAGAAAAATAGTAAGTCTACTTTAGTCCATTGTTCATTCCCCAATACTGAGGATTTTGGGATGGTGAGGCCCACTATGCTTCTAATTGAGTGAGGACTTTGATCCCATGGGGCAGATGGATGGAACTCTTTTGCTTTTACTTGCTGATTCTCTCTGTTCCTTGGTATGGACGCTGTTCATCATCATCACCTTGTTAGTTGTCCTGGGTGAGTCTGATGAACTGGAGAGTAGGTGTGGCAGCTTTGCTGAGATTCAGGGCCCAACTGGCACATGGACAGACCAAACATTTAAGTCTCTTGGACACTGTAGCAGTTTGATACGGTTATGAATTCCAAAAATAGATACTGGATTATGTTTGTATCTGGTCTGTACCTGGGCATGATTAAGTTATGATTAGGGCTTTGATTGGGCCACATCATTAGGGTGTTGAGTCCCCACACCTTGGTGGGTGGGGACTCACAGATAAAAGACATGGCAAAAGACAGAGTTGGGGGTTTTTGATGTCAGAGTTTTGATGCTGGAGTTTGATGCTGCAGCCTTAAGCTGGAGCCCCAGGAAGTAAGCTCACAGAGGAAAGAGATGCAAGCCCCAGGAAGGGAGGATCTGAGCCAGGAGAACACAGAGGACTGGAGACGGCTCCTTAGACATGGCAGAAACACCAGGGAGAGAGACAGAGGTGTTCACCTGATAGCCTACAGTTGACCTTGTGGAGAGAGGCAAAGTCTAGAGAGGCTCATAGTCTATAGCTGACCTTGTGGAGAAAACAGAGGAGCTGAGCCCAGGGGAACACAGGAAACCTGAACCCTCACAGACATCGGCAGCCATTTTGCTGCAATATGTGGAACTAGACTTTGGTGAGGGAAGTAACTTACGCTTTATGGCATGGTAACTATAAGCGCCTTCCCCAAATAAATACTCTTTATGAAACCCAACCAGTTTCAGTATTTTGCATCAGCACCCCTTTGGCTGACTAATATAGATATATACCTATCCAGTATAGTACTAACTCTAGGTTCAGATAGAAGAGGCAGAAGAGCCATGTGTAGGGAAGCCACCACTGAGTCCAACTCTGTCACTTTGGGGAGTACAAATTCCAAAGTAGGACCCAGTGGCAGGGCATCAAACTCCTGAGCTGTCTGCCCTGCCTAAAGTGTCTGGATGTTTCTAGAGCCCTCAGGAGTCATGCTATATGAGGCAATATTTACTGTGGCAGTCAATGAGATCCTGCTGAGACATGCATAAGCAAAACCTCTGGAATGATCCAACTCACTCTGAAATTTCTTAGCCATAAGTACTTATTTGTATTTACCATTTCCCCTTTTTGCTCAAGGTCTTTTTCCAGGTGCATTGCTAATTAGCACTTGGTAATTATCCCTTGGTGCCAGGGAGGCTCATTCCCAGGAGTCATGTCCCACACCAGAGGGAAGGTAGGGCATTTATTTGCTGAGTTTGGCTTCAAGAGAGGCCATATTTGAGCAATAAGGAGGCCCTTAGGAGGTAACTCTTTGGCAATGTATGGTACTAGGCTAAGTTTCAATTTCTAAAGAAAAGGTTCTTAAGTACAATCATCAGTATCAAAGACCTGATGCAATGGTCTGTCCTCCTTCACTAGGTACCAACCCTGTATTTGGGGCATTCTTGCTTTCACATTTGAGAATGTAACAGAACTCCCCAGGCTGGGAATCTGACATTCTTTCAGTTATTGTATGGCTCTCTATCCACTGTGACAATGCCCATGAATACCTGAATACATTCATATGCTTAGAGGCATGCCCCAGATGAACTCCCTCCCATGTATTCCCCTCTACACACCAGTGTTCCTCCCCTGCCACAGCTGAGACCTTTCTGTGCTCTAAAACCTCTCCAAAGATGAAGCCAAGAAAATAACCAAATAATAAGAAAATGAAATGATAGTTTTAAAAATGACATATAAAATACAAAAAATTTTTAAAAATTGAAACTTTTTTTAAATAAGAAAAGCTTTTTTTTAGACAGTATGTTTTTCAAGAAAAGAATAGATGGAAATGTAGGGCATTTTTAGGGCATTAGAATTGTTCTGCGTGATCTCGCAATAATGGATACAGGCCATTTTAAATTTCTTCAAAATTTATAAAAGTGTGTGGTCCAAAATGTAAATCATAATGTAAACCATTGGCCATGGTCAGGAGCAATGCTTCAATATTTATACATCAACTGTAACAAATGTACCATCAATATGTAAAATGTTATTAATAGAAGAGAGGGGAAAGGGGGGAAGGCATTGGGTATATGGGAATCCCCTATATTATCTATGTGACTTTTCTGTAACCTAAAGCTTCTTTGAAAAAAAAAAGCCACTGGGGGAATATACGGAAGAAAATCTCACTGTGCATACAAGACAACAGATTTTTATTTTCAAAGATTTATTTTATTTATTTACTTCTCCCCACACCCTTATTGTTTGCACTTGCTATATCTGTTAGTCTTCCTTGTTTCTTGAGGAGGTACCGGGAGCCAAATCCAGGACCTCTGATGTGGGAGGGAGGTGCCTAATTGCTTGAGCAACCTTTGCTCCTTGCTTGGTTGTGGCTCTCATTATGTTTTTCTTCCTTATATCTCTTGTTGTGTCAGCTCACTGTGCCTGCCTGTCATGCCCGCCTGCTGTCTTCTTTAGGAGGCACCAGGATCTGAACCAGGGACCTCCCATGTGGTAAGCAAGCGCCTAGTTGCCTGAGCCACATCCACTTCCCTTAACCAATTACTTCTTATATATGATTATGAAACGCTCTAAAAATATATGGTTACATCAGTACTAAATAGGATTAAATGATAAAACTCCTTAAAAAGCCTGTCAGATAGTCTTTGACATGGTTTCAAATTCACCCAGGAGTTCTTAACAAGGGGTTTATGAGTCTGAGTTGAAATTCAAAAAAGCATTATTCGTGTGGGGATGTGTTGGTATGGGTGTGATATATTTAATAAATAATACACAGTATAGTGTAGACTTAGTAAGGGATTCATGGAACAAAAAAGGTTAAGAACCCCTGATGTGAGGTCCGTGGTTCAAACCCCAGGCTTCCTTGACCCGTGTGCAGCTGGCCCATGCACAGTGCTGATGTGAGCAAGGAGTGCCCTGCCACGCAGGGGTGTTCTCATGTAGGGGAACCCCAAGCGCAAGGAGTGTGCCCCATAAGGAGTCGCCCAGCGCAAAAGAAAGTGCTGCCTGCCCAGGAATAGCGCTGTGCACACCGAGAGCTGACACAACAAGATGATGTAAAAAAAAGAAACACAGATTCCTGTGCCGCTAACAACAGAAGCGGACAAAGAAGAACATGCAGCAAATAGACACAGAGAAAGAGACAACTGAGGCGGGGCGGGGGAATGGGAGAAAAATAAATAAAATAAATAAATCTTTAAAAAAAAAAAAAAGAACCCTTGATTTAACTTGGAGTTGTCCTGAATGATACTACAGGGACAGATGCAGGATATTGTTTATCCTGCCATAACCCACTGGATAGACTGGGGGAGAGTGTGAACTACAATGTGAACTATGGTCCATACGGTGTGGCAGGGCTCCAGAGTGTGGCAGTGCTCCCAGGTGTATTCATCAAATGCAGTGAAAATGTGCCTCACTGATGAAAGGGGATGTTGATGTGGGAGGAGAGGGGGTGGGGTGGACAGTGGGGTATATGGGAACCTCTTAGGTTGTTGTTTTTTTTAAATTTTTTTTTTTTTACTTTAATAGAAATGTTTTATTGACAACTTTAAAAACAAAGTCTGGCTTCACTCCTTAACAAACTATTCACCTACTCTTTTTTTTTAAATGAGCATTTATTTATTTTTATTGTATTTTTTTGAAGATACATAGATCACAAAAAATGTTACATTAAAAAACATAAGAGGTTCCTACATACCCCACACATTACCCGCCCCCCCCTCACATCAACAACTTCCTTCATCATTGTGGCACAATTACTGCATTTGGTGAATACATCTGGGAGCACTGCTACACCACATGGATTATAGTTCACATTGTAGTTTACATTCTCCCCCAGTACATTCAGTGCGTTACAGCAGGATAAATAATGTCCAGCATCTGTCCCTGCAATATCATTTAGGATAACTCCAAGTTCTGAAAATGCCCCACACATCTCTTCTTCCCTCTCCCTGCCCTTAACAACTACTGTGGCCACTTTCTCCATATCAATGCTACAGTTTCTTCCATTACTAATCACAATAGTTTGATAGTAAAATACCAGGAAGTCCACTCTAATCCATACTTTTTATTCCTCCATCCTGTGGACCCTGGGATGGTTATGTCCACTCCACCTCTAAATCTAGAGAGGGCTTAGATCCCACATGGTTGATGGATGCGATTCTCTTGCTTGGTGTTATAGGCACTCTTGGTTCCCTATCGTGGTAGTTGACTATCTTCACCACCCTGTTAGCTGACCTGGTTAAGTCCAACAAACTGAAGAGTAGGAATTTCAACTCTGCTGAGGCTCAGGGCCCAGCTGGCACACGGCCAGTCCAGAGATTCAAGTCTACTGGGTATACAGCAACCCTAGTGCCAACCACAGGTTCAGTAAAAGTGACAGAAGAGGCTTGTGTAGTAAGGTCACATCTGAGTCCCTCTTATAGTTTTAACGTAATGTTTTGTGTGATCCATTTATCTCTTTAAAAAAAAGAAAAAAATGAAGCTCTGATTTAGACTATCACACAACTCAATTCTTTAAATGGGTTTCTCTGTATATTACAGTTCTTACTATTAATTAGTTTATTATCAGAAATGAAACATTTTTTAGCTGCTTAGAAAAGATGAGTACATCACAATTTCATTTGCTCTCCCATGTTTTTCTCAGATACACAAAAAAGCAAGCATTTATTGAATATTTATGTATCTGTCATTGTGCTAAAACAGGGTTTCTAAAACTCAGCAGAACTAACATTTTGGGTTGGAAAATTCTTTGTTGAGGGGACGGGGCAGGACTGTAAAATGTTTAGCAGCATCCCTGGCTTCTAGTCACTAGTAACAGTAGCAACTTCCTCTGTCGTCCACTCTTTGTCCCACTCCAAGTTTTGACAACCCCTCAAAAGAACCACTGTGCTGGCAATTTACATATATTTACGAATTTAACGCTCATATCTACCATGATTCATTTTATACATGAGGAATTTGAGGCATAGAGATAGTAGGTACCATTATCAGAACTAGCAAGTGATAAAATTAGGGTTTTTTGGTGGTTTTTTTTTTTAAAGGAAGGATTTAAATTTAAGCTACCTGATTGATTCCACAACTGTACTCTTACCCTACACTCCTTAATCAAAATAAAAGATGGTTTTCTCAACCTTAAAGGAATGTGGAGAGATCTTTTCTTCCTGATTTAACTTATTACTGTTACCTGGTGAAAAGTTTAAAAGGGGAATTATACAGAACAAGGTTCACATGACTCCATTTTCCCCAGCCTGTTCCTCTTAGCTTATGGTGGCATAATACAGAAGTTCTTAACTTTTGGGTGTCATGAAATCTTTTGTGAATGTGATCAAAGATACTGACACTCTCCTCTGTATATATACAACTTTTGCTGTTTTTCTTATTTTGGTGGCAGAGGATATTACATGCAGAACCTGAGTTTAATCCCTGTCCCAAACTTACTGGCTGCAAGACTTAACCATAGTGACATGCATGTTCTCCTCTGTGAAATGAGGAGAACAGCACTTACCCTACTTGTTCGTTCTCAGATGTAAATTGATTACATATATAAAGCACCTAGCAGAGTATTGGCACATAGAAGCTACAAAATAAATGATATTTCCCTCCTAGATAATTCTATTTTCTGGGTCTGTTCTATCCACAAAAGAAAGCCTTATCCACTTTTCAATATTCCCTGGGTCTTTAGAGCTTGTTAAGCATCCTCTATATTTCTCCTTTCAACCTTTTTATACACGTCAGACAAATTCAGATTTTAGCCTATTTGTTAGTTGTTATTACTATTGGCTCACTCACCCCAATTGCCAAGGTGAAAGTAAAAGGAAAAGAAGAGAAGACAAATCTCCTTGGATGCTTTTCTTTAACAATGTTAGAGGTAGAATATTATGGAATCATTGCAAAGAATAGAGAAAAACTATGTAAAATATTTGGCATTGAAAATGGTAGAAGACTAGTAAATGCTTATTCCTTCTCCTGGATCTATTATACAAAATATGTGCGTTTCCTCTGAAATGTTGACCTTTGAGTAGTAAGAACCAACTGTAATAGTTAAAGTCAGTATATTTTTCTGTACTTTTTTTTGGCTTTCTTTCATTTTTTTCTTTTTGGCTTGTTAGTTCTTTAAGGAAATATAAGGCATTAACCAACCTCATGAAACACTTTATCTAAGGAATGACGTATAGAATAAGTATGTGGCTTTCAGGAGACTAGAGATGACATGTACTTGGGGCCTATTACCATTTATGATGTCACGGCTAACGAGGGCAACTTTTGGTGTGAGACTTCTTGAAACTGTATAATTGGTTATGGCCTGTTATTTTATGCAATCTTTATTATACTGATTTTAAAAAAGGTGTTTATCTTTGCTAGCATCAAAAACATTTAGAGGGAAGCAAATTTGGCTCAAGCAACTGGGCGCCCACCTACCACATGAAAATCCCAGGTTCAGTTCCCTGTGCTTCCTAAAGAAGATGAGCAGAACAGCAAGACAGTGAGCTGACTTGATGGGCTGGCGCAGCAAGCTAATGTAACAAAATGATGCAGCTATGTGATGCAATGAAGAGACACAGTGAGAAAACACAATGAGAGACACAAAAAGCAGGGAGCAGAGGTGGCTTGAGTGGTTGGGGGCCTCCCTCCCAAATGGGAAGTCCCAGGTTCGGTTCCCAGTGCCTCCTAAAAAGAAGATAAACAGAAAGCAGATAGCGAGTGCAAATGCGGGGGTGTGTGTGGGGGGTGGCAGAGGGTAGAAATAAATGAATAAAAATAAATCTTGGAAAGCAGATTTGGCTCAACGGATAGAGTGTCCGCCTACCACATGGGAGGTCCAGGTTTCAAACCCAGGGCCTCCTGACCCATGTGATGAGCTGGCCCACACACAGTGCTGATGCGTGGAAGGAGTGCCGTGCCACGTAAGGGTGTCCCCCACATAGGGGAACCCTACGCTCAAGGAGTGCACCCCACAAGGAGAGCCACCAAGCGTGAAAAAAGTGCAGCTTGCCCAGGAGTGGCGCTGCACACATGGAGCACTGACGCAGCAAGATGACAACAAACAAGACACAGATTCTGGGTGCTGCTGACAAGGATACAAGCTGACACAGAAGAACACACAGCGAATGGACATAGAGAACAGACAACTGGGGGGGGCAGGGCAGGGGGTGGGGAAGGAGAGAAATAAAAAAATTTAGAAATCCTCAAAAGGCTGCCAAGAAAAGTTTGGAGGACCAGGGAGCAGAGGATACCTGGATGGAAGTAACAGTATGTCAACTAGTAGGGATTTTAGAATATGAAATTTTCCCTAGGAATTTACATTAATGAAAATTTCTACTTCTTCTCTGTGTTTCATTAGAGAAGAACAAATGACTCCTGCTTAGGACAAGGTGAAAAACAGGTTTTTCTTTAAAGAGATGAATACAGGCCTGGAGACAGAGGACTGTAAAATGCTGGCTTTCCTAGAATGCTGGTTGAGCCCAGAATAGAATGGCAGGAAATATGGCCACCAACCACATGTTCAGGTTTTGCATGAGAAGGAAAGCCTTGGGTTTTAGGAGTCATTGCCAAGGTTACTAACTAGTTCACACTAAGAAATTACTTTTCTTTACACCCAAAAACCTAGTATTTAATGTCTAGTCTTTGTAGCATATGTTAAATTGCCTTTTGAGAAAACAATAGCTCTTTCGATTTAAAATCATGCAAGCACCACACAAATAATTTAATACTGTATTTAGTCACAGAAAAGCCAAGTGAAACATAAAACGCTCTCCCAATAGGCTGCTTCTCCATACATCTTTACGCCTGCAGCCAAAATCCATCACAAGCGAGAATACTCAAGAGAAATAATAATATAAAAATCATGTGTCCTTCCCATTCTTAGTTCCTCTGAACCAATGCCAAGTACTCCATGGTCTGTGACATCCTAAGAAGATGATGACAAAAGAAACTACAAATTACCCTGTCTCACAGTAAGTCATAATGTCATTTCAAGTGAAGCAAAACACAAAAAGGGGTTTCACAGAGAGGCAAACACTCAGTTTTAGAAGGTCCTCTAAATCTGATCTATGCTCTGTTATGGCAGGCAGACACTATCAAGGACAAAACACCTTTATCAAAACAAGCAGCTATAATGGACACTTGTTGCCATTGAGGATGGGGGTGGGGGGGCACCACTGGAGACAACAATAAGCAAAAGAGGCTAAGATGGCTGAAGAACAACCTGTAGTTTGTATTTTTTTTCCTCCAGGCCACTGCCACCAAAATATTTTTTTTGGAAATACATAAATAATAAATCACTTCTCTTACCTAATTAAAAATCTTCAATGGTACTCTATTTTTTACAGGATAAAATCTTCTTTCCTTAACTTGTTGTGGAGTGTTCTTTCTGATCTGGCCTTTCCCAACTATAGCAATAATCTTTCCCCTAACTTCCAGTGTGTCTCCCAGAATTTTAATCCACCAAGCCCTCTGATATGGGTTGATAATGTGATGCTCTTTCATACTTCCTGGTTTTGTACATACTGTTCCCTCGGGAATATAGATAGCTATCCTCCATCTTTAAAATCTAGTTCAAATGTAATTTCTCATGGGATGCTTCTCTTGATTTGACATAAACTTTGTCACACAGTATTGTCAATTATTTATCGGTCTGTCTCTTCCACTAGTATGTGAGGCTCTAACCACAATGACTAGGACAGAGCAAATACTCAATAGATATTTACTGAAGGAATGAATAAACTAGTCCAGCAAGTGAGATTATTTTGGAGAGGAAATTTGCTTCTCTGGCCCTTAAATTACCATCTGTAAAATTAGGAAATGGTAGAAGATATTTTTTAAGGTGCAAAAGTATTTCTTTAGATAAGAGCTTACCTGGAAGCCCAGTATGAGAAACAGATTAAGGTAGAGTGCTCTGTTTTATGAAAGGGGAAGATTACTTGCCAAGCTCCCCTCTCCTCCCCTTGCCCTAAACTCCTGGGCTCCACAGAAAAGCTGAAAAACTCCTGGACTATAATTTTCTTATTTTTTCTAGTGTTAATAATCTATGATTTCATGATGTAATTCAATGTTTCAAAGCAACATATGTAAATATTTCATTGTTCTATTCTTTAGGAACAAAATTCAAATTTAGAACTATATTTTCCCATAGTGGATTATTTTGTGATCTATCAAATCTAGACTCACTAAATGTACTGCATAACTCTGAGTAACCATGGAACCATTTATCCCTTTAATCTTACCAGATAAATCAGATTGTTGCAACAATGTTAATTTTAGGTACAAAATATTGCTATTGATAAAAATAAAATTGAAAAATAAAAGGTTAAGAAATTTTTTAAGAAAATAGATCTTTATTACTTAGGCCTGGAAAAATGTATATGCCTATAATTTAGTCTTCTTGTGTCTTTGTAGTTAAGAACTCTAGGTCTGAAACACTGCTCTGTGATCTACTGGGAATCACTGACAGTCATCTATTCTGATCCTTAATTTCATTTCTAAAATTAGTACTATACTTATTTCACATGATTGTTATAAAGTCCAAAGCAAATAAAATATCTACCATATTGACTGGTACCTGGTACGGTAGGCCTTTGAAACAGTCTACTTCGTTTCCTAATGAATGCTAATGAATCTAAGGAGGCAGGTTTTACTAGACAGAGCTTCTAGGGAAAAAAAAAGTCATTTGGTAATTTGGTCATAGATGGCACTCACAACGAGTCATTTTACCACTGGCTAAATCATTAATGCGAGAAGCACAGATTTGAATACACCCCAAACTCAAATCACAACTGATCAAATAAATTTGGAGTAATTCCATATTCACAAAGGGCATAAAACATTACCTTTATTTATGGGTAAAACCCAGGGTAGCCTTTTGGTTCAGACTGTATCACTTACTGGACACGCAGTTACGGATTCAGTACTGTATAGCTATCCTCTAACAATATATTTTCCCCAATTACAGTTTGAATCACTGAAACTGCTTTTTAAGAAAAAATGCTATGAAAAAGAGCCTTGTCTCACTTTCAAGAATCATCTCTTAACTTTAGAGCTCTACAAATACTCTAATAGAGATATAGAACACAGAAACTAAAAATGGTAGCTTTATTATTATTAAATTCAGAAGTAAATCAATAACCACATCAAGAGGGTATTTAACACTTCTTTTTCCAAGATCATTGTATAAGAAGTATTCTGAACTAATATAAGGCCTTATATATTTCAAACAAATTACATTTATTGGTAATTGACCAATAAATTTGAATTTGTCTTGATTTCACCCTGTAGCAATGTGTATTTACATTTGTACATGATATACTAAATAGGCAGAAAAGAAAACAAAAAGTTAACCAAAAGCATAAGTATTTATAAACCCATGATGAATACTGCCCACTATTTTATGCCATAGATATTATTCAGCATTAGGTTACCATAAAAAATTTAAAAAATGAATTATTGAATAGATCTACACTCATAAAAAATTGAGTGACTGGATTCCGGGTTAGCAAGCAGTACTTCTACAAATAATTTTAGATTTTTCTAAATTACCTTAACCAAGTTTAGGCCTTTTGCTGAATCAAAGTATGTATCTTTGCATTTTTTAGCTTCACCTTTGATAAATCAACATTAACTACTACCTTATTCAATTGAGCTTCTGTGTTTGAATATATTTTCTTTTCATTGGGATAAAAATCTTACCTTGGCCTTCAGTTAAGGACACCATGTTAAATTGAAAGGTCCACTCTAACATTTTCATTTCCAGAAAGTATCTACCCCAGTAGGGAAAAGGGAAAAAAGGAAACTTTTTTTTTCTGGAAAATTTGCAAAGATTTAAAAAAACAAATATTATGAGGAAGAATCAGGTAGAGATGAGTAAGGAGAACCTATTATATGGGGATAGAATGGCCTCAGAGAGCTGTCCCAATATGATCAAATAGCCAACTGTAGTTCCTGTATTTTTATTCTTCATTCAATTCCATGAAATTAGACTGGTACACAGGGGAAGGCATCGATTATGTGGAATATTCTGGACTTCGGACAGCTTTTCATGTCTTCATGATACATCGATTCACCCCTCTCCTCCCCTCAATACAGGAAGGATAGGGTGACAATGTCCCTGGGTATAGAGCAGAGACGTACTTCAAAATACACAGGAAATTTTTTTTTTTCAAGTTGGGTAAAATTTACATATAATAAATTTCACCTTTTCAAAAATATGCAGTTCTACGAGTCTTAACAAAGGAATATAGGTGTGTACCCTCACCACTATCAAGACACAAAACATTTCCATCACACCAAAAAGTTCCCTTGTGCCTCACTGTAGGCAATCAGACCCTCACCCCATTTCCATCTCTGTACTCAGGGATTCTTGAGTCTTGCAGGACCAGCATTAAAAAGGGAAACATTAGACTGACCATCAAAAGAGACTTGGGTTAGGGTTTCTTAAACTGTGGCAGGATCTGATAGCTGCTCTTTATAGCTCAAATCCTGGTAACAGAAGAGAAGCCAATCTAATTGTTGGGCACATGTACTCAGCTGTAGCTCTAACTCTTCCACTTAGTATAGTAGAGCATATTCTTTAATCTAGTTAATAAGCATTCAACTGAATTTGATAAATGCGAGTTTGATAAATATGCCAGTATTGTCAGGCACTATGTCAGATGCTGGCACAAACAAATCAAACATAATCCTTGTCCTCATGGAGGTTACAGTTCTAATGAGATAGATATTAATAAAATATTTTCACAAATAAACATTACAAACGTTGAGAGCTGCTATGTTCTGACAATAAATAAAAAGGCAGCCTAACCTGGTCTGAGAGATCAGGGAAGGCTTCTATGAGAAAGAGATATTTCAGTAGAGAGCTGAGGGGTGAGCAGGTATTTATTGGGTAAAAAAGGGAGGCTGAGAGAAACAAAAAAGAGTGTTCCAGGCAAAAGCAGCAGCATGTACAAACAAAGCCTGGTGTTTTAAGAGAGTATGGTGCTTCTGAAGGTCTTAAAAAAAGATGGCCAGTGGCTGGTTGGGAGAGTAGGGATTATAAATGAAATTAAAGAGGTAGGTTGGGGCTAGATTAGTAAGGGCCATGTAAGCTATGTGAAGTTGGGTTTTACCCTAAAAACAATAGGAAGATATTCAAGCAGGTAGAAAGACAGAATCATATATATTGATTCATATTTAAAAGATTACTCTGGCTATAACATATAGAATGTGATGAAGGTATGTAGTAGGGATGAGACAGCAAGAATAGAGTGGGGATTCAAGTTAGAATGATAATGTAATAAATAGTCCAAGTAAAAGAGATTGTACCTGGGAGCAGGACTACAAAGGAGGTGATAGAGAGAAATGGATAGATTGCTGAGACAGCTAGGAGGAAAAAAAAATCAGCAGGACTTGGTGAGGGAGACTTAGGAAGAGCTGAAATTGAAATAATTCCTAGGTTTCTGTCATATGCCAAAATGGTGTTATTTACCAAGACACGTAACAGTGGAAGAAGACTAAGCTTATTTCAATAAATATTATTGGGTGTCCATCATGAAACCATGAATTCATACTGATACCTTCAACCCTGATTCAGAACCACAGGGTCCAATCTAGCCTTCCCCATTCCTTATTTGTAACTCTTTTCTCCAAAAATGAGAAACTGACTCTTATTAATATTATCTATTCTTGGTGAGTTTATTATCCTTTTAGGATTTTAGCCATTCTAATAGATTAGGAGTATTTTTTCTTTTCTCCATTGAATTTCTTTTGTGCCTTTGTAAAAAAAAATCAGCAGACTATATTTGTGTGGGTTTATTTTGCCTTTCTATTATGTTCCATTGATTTATGTGTCTAATCTTTTGCCAGTACCACACTTTCCTGATTGCTGTAGCTTTATAGTTAGTCTTGAAATTGGGTGAGTGCATTCTCCAATTTTGCTCTTTTCTAAAATTGTTTTGGATAATCTTGTTCCTTTGCCTTCCTATATAAATTGTAGAATGAGTTTATCAATATCTACAAAAAAACCCTGCCAGGATTCTGATTGGGACTGCACTGAATCTTCAGGTCAATTTGGGAAAACTGACATCTTAAAATTATTGACTCTTCTGAACCATAGTATCTATCTCCACTTTTTTTTAGATCTTTTTTCATAAGTGCTTTGTGGTTTTCAGCATACAGATCCTAAACGTATTTTGTTAGATTTATTCTTAGGTATTCTAATGTTCATTGCTAATATACAGAAATGCAATTGACTTTTGTATATTGACCTTGTATCCTGCAACCTAGCTAAGCTTACATATTAGTTCCAGGAGCTTTTCTGGGCATTTTCTATTTAATCATATCATCTGGGGATAGAGGCAGTTTTATTTCATTCTTTCCAATCTGTGTATTTATTTCTCTGTCTTATTGAATTAGACAGAATTTCTAGTACAATGTTTAATAGGAGTGGTGAGGTAAGGTATCCTTGCATTGCTATTATCATGAGGGAAGCATTCAATATTTTACTGTAAGTATGGTTTTTTTTCTTTCCAGAGGTACTGAGGATTGAAGCCAGGACCTGGTACATGGGAAGCAGTCATTCAACCACTGAGCTAAACCTTCTCCTTTGTTTTTTTATCAATAGCATTTATTAGGTCATTACTGCTTTATTGAGGTTTTTAAATCTTTTTTTTTTTAACCATGAATGGATGTCTAATTTAAGCACCTCTTTAGCATATCTCACAAATTATAAATTCTCATTCAGTTAAAAATATTTTTTATGTACCTTGAGACTTCCTCTTTGATCCATAGATTATTTAGAAAATAGTTGTTTAATTTCCAAATATTTGGGGATATTCCAAATATCTTTCTGTTACTGATTTTAAATTTAAATGTATTAGGGTCTGAAGATTTTTTATGGGATTTCTGCTTTCAAATTTGTTACTGTTTGTTCTTTGGTCCAGAATATGGTCTATCTCACTTACTGTACCATGTGAATAAGAAAGGAATGTATATTTTGTTGCTGACTAGAATAGTGTTCAAGCTGGTTGATGGACTCATTCAAGCTTTCCATCGCCTTACATATTATACTAACTGGATGGTCTGTACTCCCTCCCCCCCTCCATTCTTTTTTTTCTATTTGTGTTTCAAAATTTCTCTTGACCTATCTTTAAGTTCACTAATTCTTTTCTCAGCTGTGTCAAGTGTACTGATGAGGCTTTTGAAGGTATTTGTCATCTCTGTTACTTTGTTTTTCATTTCTAATATGTCTAATTCTTTCTTATAATATTCAACTCTGGTGAAATTATACATCTGATCTTACATGTTCACCTCTACCATTAGAGACTTTAACATATTAACTACAGTTACATGAAATTCTTCGTCATACAGTTCCAACATATGTGTCATATCTGGTTCTGTTATTTGCTTTGTCTCTTGGCAGTATGTTGGCTATTTTTCTGGTTTTGTTTTTGTTTTTGCCTTTCTGTATGCCTTACATTACTTGTTGAAAATGAGACATCTTGTGTAGTCTTATGATTTTACTCCTGGAACTGGGTATGCCTTTCTCCCCACTAGGACTTTAGTGTGGGAGCTTGAGTTTATAGTTAGGAGCTGGGTTGGTCTTGTAATGCTTTTTGTTGTATGGTTACCTACTGTGCACCAAGGCTTCAAATTACTGTAGTGATGTCTTTTGGTTAGGGTTGGGACTGGTTTGCAAGAGTTAGCATTACGTCTCCCTGCTATGTCTCAATTCTTTTATAACTATCCCAGAAGTATTCCATTATTATATTATTACTTGTCATTTGATGCTTGCTAGGGTGGTAATGGGGAGTGGAGGAGAATGATGTCAGGTGTTATGATTATGCCTCAGTCTTAGGTAAGAACTGTGTCTCAGGATCACAGGGATGTTGGCCTTCTTAGTGCTCCTGTCCCTCCTGCAGCTGTAGTTCTGGGTCCAGTATATATTTCTGTCCTTCCCTGCCTCTCCCCTTCCACCTTTCTGAGGGTTTTTTTTTTCTTCCCCTCTTCCTCTTCCTTGGCTGCAATGGGTTTTATTGATTGCCTTTCCCATTCTGCAGACTAATTTTTTTCCTGTAAGGGAGGTAAGAGAACGGGTTGTTCAGGTAGAGTTCTGTGCCCCTCTGACTGCTGTTTCCACATCCCAGGCCCACACCTTACGGGATGCTTTCACAGATCTCTCACCTTTCTTTCTGTATGTTTCTGTGTGACTGCCTGGTGGGCTCTGTAGAGAAAGAGCCTGCAAGATAGAAGGGGCCAAAATCCATATATTGTGACTCCCTAGGGCTCCCCTTTCTTTCACCAGCCTTCATTTAGTCTCAACCAATTCATTAACTCCTTTAGCTCAATTATTCTTATTGGTGTTTACCTCCAACTGCCTCAGGTAAGAATGCACTCATGCCCCTTTGCAGGCACCTATCTCTTCTTCACATTTTGGCTATTTGGTTGCCCTATAACCTCAGCTCTCTGATAGGTTCAAGAAAAGTCATACACTTTAAGTTTGCCCACCTTTCTTGTTGTAAAGCAGGGGGAAGGGTGATGCTCTTTCCAGCTTTCTATAGCCTCAAGAAGAAAGAAGTCCGTTATTGTTTTTAATCCAATAATTTGAGTCAAAAAGGTTTCAGAAGAAATCTAGTTCAATTCTCTTATTTTATAAATGAGAGAACTGAGGTTCCAAAAGAAAAGAACTGACCTGACTGGAGTTTTTAAATGATAGAGCCAGGGCAATTTTTTATACAATACTGCTAGTGGCATATTGGAATTGAAACATGAAAAAGTAAAAGATAAATCAAAATAAAAAATGAGAATCTGTATAATATAAAGTTGATTAAGAGTATAGATGTGGGAGAAAGATGACTGAAATTCATAAGAGCAGATATAAGTTTCCACACAAATATATGGTTGAGCCATAAACTGGCACCAAATTTCCAGATGGCCAAAGTATAAAGATAATGATTATTTCAGAGTGTTTTTTTTTTTAACATTTTTATTCTAATAACATATATACAACCTAAAAATTCCACTTTAAACCATATTCAAATATATAATTCAGTGCTGCTAATTATCTTCACAATGTTGAGCCTATTTCAGAGTTTTTATTATCTCTTAGGGAAATATACATGATTTCTTAAGCAAATAAAAGCATAACCTAGCACTGAAGTTTAAAAAGCTTTTTTCAGTTTGCTTCACATAGGGATCACTAAGAAATACAATGGACAATACCCTCAACAGCACCCCTGAAGCATATACAGTTATCAGGTTTTATACAAATGGAGTTAGATCTTGGATGGAAGTGTTCAGTCTTCAAATCTAAACTTATTTTTACTCCACTATGAGGTCTATACTATAGCAATTCACTTGGGTTGACTGTTGTTGTGAAACTACTAAGGATGAGTGGTGACTGAGTTACTGTGACAATAGGTACGTACTGGCTTACATAACTCAAATTCGAAGTGTCCCCATCATCTCATTTTATAAATGAGGAAACAGATTATAGAAAATATATTCTTATGAAGAATCTAAGTAAATATAGTCAAGTTAAATTCCTATACATGGAATAAGAAGTCTTTTAAAACTGCCAGTCTGACAAGATAATCTATTGTTAGTATGCTACTTATGCCAATAATGGAATTTTATACATGTTTTAAAGTAATTCCTAGGAATTAGAAGCAAAAGGAAAACAATAGCCAGTCATCAGCTCTCTTGTACTGCCAAAGCAATTTCTTAGTATGAAAAAGGTAAAAGTCTAGAGAGACTAGGAGAAACCACGAAGAAAAAGAAAATGAAGTGTCACTGTAAATATAAGATTTTACATATAATTTCAAACTATATAATTTCACAGCTCCAAGTTTCTTTTAAATTCTATGATGAATTTTTATTTAATTTTGTATGTCAAATGGAAAATTAATAATGTCTAAATTTCTAATCAGCCACTGATTTAAAGACAGTGAACTATAAAGATCTAGGCTAGGAAGTAAGAGATATCAGCATATACTAAAACCATTGACACAGGTTCCAGTTGCATATGTCTATAACTGGAATAAAAAACTCTCCTAAAATGATACTGAGTCTTATGTTAAGAGGTCTAACAGCACTTTCTCTGAAAAACATAAGACTGGTTTTAGACACTGTTCAAAAAGTGTTTGCTGCTGAAAGTGCTGCGAAGACCTTCTCTTTATAACACAATCTTAAAATGGACCCTGCATTATGGATCCTGGGGATAGAATTAGAGAAAGACTCCAACTCTCTCTTAAAAAAAAAAAAAAAAAAAGACAAAGAAAAAAGGAAAAGGAGAAAAAGGAGACAATTTGAGTAAAATGAAAATTTTATTATATAAATATGAAGATATATTATATTTGGATATCTATTACAAATATGAACACCCAGTTAATGTTCTTGGGCATCTTGACATGGAAACAATTTCACTTCCCATTTGGCATTGGCTAACTCATGTTTGAAAAAAATATGCATTGATTAGTAAAACTCATATGACATACTCATAAAAATTAAAGTGAAAGAATGTTACTTTGGATCTGTAATCCTGCAGCCTTTTCAGTTGGTTGGGATGCTAGTTGACCTAAAGGAAAGCAATTATTCAATCCAAGCATCAACTAAATAGAAATTAAGATGAACATAAATGCACAAGAACAAAATTAACTGTATATGGCGAATGCATGCCTCATAGCACCTGTCCTCACATGTAGAAAAGAACATCAGCCTTTGACTGATTATTTCTTTTTGACATGATTTATCACCCGGTATTCTTTAAACCTGATAAAGCAAATTAATCTTTGATTGCAGGCGGCACTGGAGGTTGCCATTAGTCATGTAGTTCGGTGAGGTTCCTTGTGTTTCATTTACCAGGCACACAGAAAGAGCCAGCCCAGAAGCAATTGCCGCAGCTTTGACTTCTTCCTCAATCTACCCAGGAGAAATGATCAAAGAATTCAATATATGCTATTTCAAATTACTCCTATAGAACTGACCAACAAGGAGACAAAAAAGAATTTTCTCTTTACCCCATTTTGATAATTATTTCCTAACCAAGGACAAAGGAACCATTAAAACTTGAGATTTCAACATTAACAACTCAAATAGACTTTTGTTTATCTGTTGTGGGGATAGGGGTGGAGGGAAGTAATTAAGAATTAGTTTTTTAAAACCAGAATCTTTAGAAAGGACATTTCAGAGCTGACTATCAGGAATACATAAACAGCAAATAGATACTTAATGAAAAAAATTCTTATAGGCTCAGGTACCAAAAAAAAAAAAAAAAAAAAAATCAGTGTGCAATGTTAGGAAACCTGTTAAAACTTTTAAGGATTATTTCTTTTGGGGCTTCTGATTTTATAATTTAACATTCAAACAGCATTACACTGGCCTCTCACTTACCATTACTCATCCTAATATCTCAGTGAACAGAAGAAAGAGAAAGATTCATCTGATGAAATAACTAGTAGGGAACAATGTCTGAGTTAGAACTTAGGGCTTTCTGCTTTTTGGTCCTTTACTTAAATAATGAAGCTTATCAGAGATATTTTCCATACTTCAAAAACATAAATTTTCTATTATATTACCATTAACAAGCCATCACTTCATATATAATCTGATAATTTCAACAAAACATTTTTTTCACTCTATCTTTAAGCACAGGATGGAACATTTGATGTCCAAGAAAGGTAACTTAGTTTCTATTAGTAATACTAACAGTAAATCTTCTAAAATTGCCAGAAAAAACAATTTGAAAGACTGTTGCAGAATTTAAGAAACCCCAATTTTTACAATAGTCCTCCATTTCCAGTTAGTCTGCATGGAAAAAAATTTCTACACCTGGAAGAGTGGAAGACTTCACTGTATAGCCTAAACCTACCTTTTAAAAATAATTTATTCTTTTAGAAAGGCATCCAAAGAATCCATGAATAATCATTAAAAATATCAAAGTCTACTTAGGGTTTATGCAGTGTCTTCATTTTCAAAAGTAATTTCCCACTGAAATTAACTGACTGAGGTAGACCTAACATCGATGTTTCAAGAATTTAATTTTAGGTGACACCATCTGTTCGAAGGACAAAATTCTGCAAACAATCCAAATGTGTAAATAAAGACATTGCACGTGTAGATGTTTAAAAGACCTTTTCCTTACATGAAATGCAAAAGCAGTTCCTAATGCACAGCAATGCACGGAAATAAGCTAAAAAGCTCCAGTACAACAATGTCCTTTTCCAAAAATAAGAACTGTTAATGTTCTTATTACAGTGCTTAAAGAATCACACATCAGACTCCTGGTCATACATTTATGCACAAATAAATACAATAACTAGATTTCCCTCAATTTTCCTACTACCTGTATATAAACTAAAGATTCAGGGAAGTCTCATGCACACAAATATTTACTGATTGAGGAATTCTATGATCATTTAAGCATTTATGAAAAGTGTCACAAGAATGTAATTTCCTGAAAACTATGCTCTATTTTCTCTTATTACGTTCTATAAAGTTTGTTAGAACTATCATTTGAAAATAACTTATAAAAAGAGTTAGGAACGAGTCATTAGAAAATAATTACATTAAAATGCATGAACATGGCATATGCTGCCTCTAACTGCAACCAAAATGTAGTAATTGGTTTGGCTTTATTTAAAGAAACTTTAAAAAGCTGGTAGGCTTAGTTAACTATAATGTTCACAACAGAGTTCTGAAAGCTATATATCTCCTTAACAGCAAATACTGTCAGATATAAATAAAAAATACATAATGCCACATTATTTAAAAAAATATAGATATATGTAATTCCACATTATTTTTTCCACATTTTAGCTCAATTTTTTTAAAAGGCAAAAATACTGATTAATTCTATGAGTTATGTGATGAATAATTTAGTTGAAACATATTTTCTTTTGGAATATGTAACTCCACATTATTTTTTGCACATTTAAGCTTAATTTTTCTTAAAAGCCAAAAATTCTGATTAGTCCTATGAGTTATTTAATGAGCAATCTAGTTGAGATTACTTATTTTCTTCTGGAATTATAGTTTAGAAAACTAGAGTACATGAGAAGAGTTGAAAAACTCTCAGAATAAGTGACTGAAAGAATTTCAGATATACTACGTTAAAACAAATTTTAGTTTTGTTTCTGAAGATGTTCCAAAGAAAAGAAAAACCAGAGAAACAACTTGTTCCATAATAAGGAATTGAACTTACAAAAAAAAAAAAAAAAAAAATACAGATAGACATTCCAGGAAAGAGTAATTTCAGTGTGACAAAAATACCTTTCCCTTTTTATTAACTTAGTTGTAACCTGTATGTTTATTTAAAGCAGATTCATGCATAACAACTTTCTATTTATATATGAATATACACTTACAGCTTGGCTCCATTGAGAAACTATAAATTTCATCTATTGAACATTAGCAAAAAATTACATGTGTTTATCATCTGGATTATTCTCAGATTAATAGAGATAAATGACAAAACATAATCAGTAGCAGCTCTGCAACTTAATCATTACATCTGAGCTATAGGAAGCACTTAATTACTCTCATTTACTAGGTTCAATCTAATGAGAAAGCATTAGCCAAATGAAAAGAAAGCAGTACAAACAAACAAAATAGTTATACCATCATTAAAAAGAAACTCTGACAGTGCAGGTGACAGCATAGGCAGGATAAATTACCATAATGTTCTAAATGCTGAGCTGTCAGCATGCTAATGCCATGATCAGATACCCTGGGAATCTCAGCACTATAGCTGTCAGAAACAGGTATCATAAATCACCTCTCTCTACTGTACTGCTCATTATCACAGCTATAGTATACACGCTTTTCAGCATACTTCAGTACAAATCTGAAGGCAACACTTATTCTTATGAGTGGGTCTGTTTACTCTCGCAGACATTGTAGATAATCCTTGCCTAATAAATGGATACTTATTTTGCAATAATGAACTACAGGATATTAGAACATGATAGGCCTCTGCTTTTAATTCATAAACGATTTGAATGAACAGACTGCAAAAATAGCACATTTTCCCAAGTTGTACAGCATAGTCACAGTTTGCTAGATAAATTAAAGTTGTTCCATTTAAAGGAACATCATTATTTGAAAGCTATTCCTGGATCTGAAAAGAAAACATAGCAGTTACAAATTACAGCCATTTCTAGCTCCTACACATATTTTACTTAATACATACTGTAATATTTTATAGGTAATATTTTTATATTTTATACGTAAGTAGAATTAATATTTTTTAGTGCTTTTTATGTGTAATGCCTTTTAATCTTTACTCATAGTCTTGTGCATTACGTATTATCTGAATTTCAGAGATAAGAAAGCCAAGGATCTGAGAATGTGAGAAATTTGCCCAAAGGCTAGCTACTAAGTGGTAAAATCACATTTGAATCCAAGTCCATATAACTGAAAAGTTAATGTGGTTATCACTGGAAGAATGGTGCTTTTGAAGATACATAAAATACAAAAGATTTATCAATAATTTTCTATGAATAAAAACATGTACACCACATTCCTAGTTCAAATCAAATGGTATCAAACTGTTAATTTCCATTTCACTAAAAGAAACAGCTAGAAGGAAGATTAGCTTTTCAAGTTCACAACATAAGTTGTAATGCAACCATGTCAAGGTAACAGTCATTCATGATGATGCATTTGTATTCCCAAAGCCGTTACTACCAAAAAGCATATATGTTTAAGAAATAAAACGGTGTTTCTACATGCAAAAAAAAAGTATTTTAAAAGAATTTTTGATTAAGCATATTTTAAGAAATGCAAGAAAAAGAAATGCAAGTATAATCAGGAAGAAAAGCACAATTTCCAAAGAAAAAGAAAATGATGAATGACATTTTCTTATAATGTGTTTGCAGATTTTTCTGTGCTTATTCCAAGAAAGAATGGTGTTTCTTATTGGCTTCTTGTGATCTGGTGGGCAGCAAGGGATGGGGGAGGATACTGTTCCAAGAAATGCTGTTTTAATGCTTTTGTCCAAAGTATAATTTAATTACATGTTGAAACCTCAATCAGTTTTACTTTCAGGATGATATAGTTCTGCCGTGTTGTAACCAGAATTTTTATTAGTGAGGATTTAAGTCCATCCTTGATTTTTACATATATGTATATATTTTTTTCATAGCCCATGATTTTTTAAAAAAGTAGAGCCCTGAACCTGCAGAGATTAAATGGTCATTTATTTTCCCAATGTTGAACAAGCATGTTTCAATATTTTTATGGAATTATGACTGTTTTAGTTTGCTAAGTTGCTGAAAGAAGATAAAATGAAATTGTTGGCTTTTACAATGGGAATTTATCAGCTTATAAGCTTACAGTTCTGAGGCCATGAAAATGCCCAAATCAAGGCATCATCAAGATGATACCTTCTTCCTGAAGACTGGCTGTCAGTGATCGGGAACTCCTCTGTCACGTGGCAAGGCAATTGGCAGCGTCTGCTAACCTCTTTCTTCTCTTGCAGGTTTTGTTGCTTCCAGCTTCTTGCTTCCTTGACTTTCTCTCTTTTTCGTCTGAATTTCATTCTCTTATAAAGGACACCAGTAAGAGGATTAAGACCCACCCTGAATGAGGTAGGTCACATCTTAAGATCTTACTCACAAGGGGGCACATAGACAGGAATGGATTAACTTTAATAACATACTTTTCTGGGGTACATACAATGCTCCTTTACTGGTCTCATCTAATTCTGAAACATAATCTGATTCTGAAACAATCTGAACCACTACCTCCTTGGAGGCCTACTATGTACTAAGCACTTTATACATAATAGAAAGCCCCTGAGCCCTGCAAGATAAGGTATTATATATATCTTATAGATAAAGAAACTGAAGCCCAGAAGTTGGATCTGAACCAAGGCCTGTTTGGGACAAAGCTTGTACAATACTTCTCACTGAATAATACTGCCTTCTGCCAAGTATGTAAACTTCCTTTTTCTTAGATTGCCATGGGGGGGGGGGGGGGGATGCTTATAAGTGTCACCTTTATTTCTCTGACATTATTTTACAAAATTGTTAAAGAGATTTGGTGGTAGGCATTGGCTAACTCAATACAATTAGATAAACTTTGGAGAAGAGTTCTGAAAGAGATAAAAGTTTCAAGTTTTGAGGGAATGCGTAGACACAGAACTAGTGCCTCCATGACCATCCCTGGTCCCTAGATGGTGCTCTGTGCCCAAATGCAATGTCAGACTGAAGAAACTAGGAGAGATGCACAGACAGTAAGGGGGAAAAGGACAAGGAGAGTGAAGAGAAATTCTCCTTTAAGTTGAAAGCCCACATGGCTTTCCTTCTCTTAATAACCATGACCTAGTTACCTGAAATACCATCTGAGTCAGGCTTAAGTCAAGCTAGATTTCATTTTTGTAACAAATGTATGGCAATGGAATTGTTATGGATTGATTGCTACTGACATACACTGTAATTTCAGTGTGAGAGGGATAAAACTGCTTTTTCGTTTTGATTGATTTTCAGAAACAAGGATTACTAGGCTTGTTCCTTTATGTTTCTCTATCAATTCCTCCCTCTTCCCCCTTCCCTACTATCATGTGGTTAATGTTTTAAAAAATCATCGGATAGGCTGTGTGCTAGAGAACTGGGATAACGAGAGAGATAGGACACAGCACCTATCCTTGATGAGTTTATCCAGGGCTGGAGCTAATTAATTTATCTTGTATCTTTTAAAATAATAAATATGAGTTGACAAAATAAAAAAATAAATACGATATTCACTGTCATTTACGAGCCTAGAGGACAGGGTTTTGTCACAATACACTTTCAAATTTTTTCTTGAATTTCAGAAATGGAATCTGCTCTGGCCACCACACTATGGTTATCAATCTTTCATTCCCTGGTTTGCCACACTTCTCTCCCCACGTCCATCACCACTTTGATAAACGAAGTTTTTAGATCACTCCAGAGACTTTCCAAGTCCCTTTTAGTGGAAGGCAGGGGTAGGATTTGCCTCTTCTCCAGAGAAAAATGACAGTAGCTTCATCAGTCAAGATTTTATTGAGCTTCTCTTTTGGTATTCAGTGTTTCAGAAAACACGTTTTGTTTTTTAAATTTTCCAAAAATTAGCAATATGATTTTGATTATTTTTCTAACTATACAGCCCTCCTCATGTAACAGGAAGGCTAAACCAAGAAATATTAAATCTGCTCTCCTTTAATTCTCCCTGTAAGAAGTTAGTAAAACTGACAATAATCCACATGCCATTTAAAAATTCCTATTAAAGCCATGATTTCAATCAAATTGAAGTTCATTTTTATTGGGCCGTAGAAACTCTGTATAACCTGACTGGTTAGTCTAGGGTTCAGATTTTGTTCTAAGTTAGCTTGACACTGCATACCAAGAAGAGCCTGTATTTTTCCTATTTTAGCTGCTTCTTGCAATATCCCTATATGTTTTTCAAGAGTTCTAATTCCTTGCAAACTATGTATGTTCAATAGGTCCATTACAGAATAAACGTGGCAGCTTGTATCCAATCCAAAGGTGGTAGATAGTTAAAGAAAAATAAAAATATCATGAAAACAAAGAATATTATGAAGCAGTCAGGTCACCAGTCACCAAAGAGAACCCACACCATTTCTGCTATTGGAACTCTTCAGAAGATGTATAGATTATTGCCTTCAGAAAGCCTGGACTCATGAAAAAGGAGGTGAAGAATGACAGATTTGGGGAAGGAATAGCAGTATGAGACATGCTTTTAGCTTTAACTTTGCTTTAGAGAAACCACCATTATCTCTGCTCAGCAAGTATTACATTACTAATTTTTCTGATACAGAGCATTTACCATGGTTCACAATTACAAGAAAAGAGGTGAGAATTAATTTTATTTTTCTTAACACTTTTTTTGGGATAAAATTCACATACAATACAATCTGATCATTTAAAGTGTACAATTCAATGGTTTTTAATACATTTTTAACATAGTCCTATCACCACAATAAATTTTAGAACATTTAAATCACCTCAAAAAGAAACCGTGTATCCTTCAGCTATCAACCCCTATTCCCCCACCGCTCACCCCAAACCTAAGCAACCACTAAATCTACTTTCTGTCTCCATAGATTTCCCCACTCTGAACATTTTATGAAAATGGAATCATATGTGTGGTCTTTTGTGACTATTTTCTTTCACTTAGCATAATGATTTCAAATTACATTCATGTAATACCACCACATTTTTTATTGGTGAATAATAGTCCAATATAAGGATATACCACATTTTATTTATTCATTCATTTGCTGATGGAAATTTGGGTTGTTTCTACCTTTTGGCTACTAGGAATAATACTGTTATGAATATTTGTGCAAAAGTTTCTGTGTGGACATAAGTTTTCATTTCTCTTGGGTATACAGTTATCCCTTTCATATTACAACTTTCCCCAGCATGGTTTCAATATATTGCAGGTTGGCATAGGAAATTAAATGGGAATTTTGGGGGAGTTTTGCAAAGCTGCAGACGACATGCAAAGGCCAGCAGATGACACAGAAAAGGTTTAGAAACTCAGAAATGCATAACATATATGTATAGTATACCCAAATTTTACAATAAGGTACTGTAAACACCCCATAAAAGAAAAAGAAAAAATTCAGACATCTTCTCTTCTCTGGTACGAAGAGAGGGCCAAAAAATTTTACGCAGATTTTCTAGATTGCGGGCGCCATGTACCTAACCCTCACAATGTGGAAGGGATGACTGTATACCTAGGAGTGGAATTGCAGTCATACAGTAACTCTACACTTAATCATTTAAGGAAATGTCAGACTGTTTTCCAAAGCAGGATTTTGATTTCTCTGTAGCGTTACCAATACCTGTTATTATCTTACATTTTGATTCTAACCAATTTAGTAAGTGTGAAGTATTATGTCATTGCGGTTTTTTTGATTTGCATTTCATTGATGACTAATGATGCTCAGCATCTTTTTCATGTATGTATTGGACACCTGTATATCTTCTTTGGAGAAATATTAATTCAGATCCTCTTTTAAAAAATAAGGTTATTTGCCTTTTTATTATTAAGTTGTAATAACTCTTTGTATATTCTGGATAAAGTCCCTTTCTGGAGATATGATTTGCAAATATTTTCCCCATTCTCTGGATTGTCTCTCTATTCTCTTGATGTTGTCCTTTGAAGCACCAAAGTTTTAAATTTGTATAAATCCAATTTATGTATTTTTTCTTTTGTCTGTGCTTTTTGGGGTCATATCTAAGAATATTTTGCTAACCATGAAGATTTACTTCTAAGAGTTTTGTATTTTAGCTCTTATTCTTAGGTCTTTGACCCATTTTGAGTTAATTTTTATAGATCGTGTGAGGTAAGAGTCCAGTTTCATTCTTTATATGTGGCTATCCAGTTGTTCCAGCATCATTTGTTGAAAAGACTATTCTTTCCTTGTTGGATAGTCTTGGCACCCTTGATGAAAATCAATTGGCCAGAGATGTGTGGGTTTATTTCTGGATTTTAGTTCTATTCTACTGATCTATATGGCTATCCTTGTACCAGTACCACACTATTTTGATAACTGTAGCTTTGTAGTAAGTTTTGTCATCACAAAGTGTGAGTTCTACATTCTTCTCAAAGTTCGTTTTGGCTATTATGGGTCTCCTGGGATTCCCTATGAATTTTAGAATCAGGTTCTTCATTTTGACAAAGAAGTCAGCTGGGATTATGATGGGAATTGCATTGCCTCTGCAAATGGGTTTGGGCGGTACTGCCATTTTAACAATGATAAGTCTTCTGATCCATGAACATGAGATGTTTACCCAATAATTTAGATCTTTTAAGTTTTTTTGACAATGTTTTGTGGTGTTCAGAGTATAAGCTTTGCAATTTGTTTGTTAACTTTATTCCTAAGTATTTTATTATTTTTAATGCTGTTGTAAATGGAATTGTTTTCTTA
The DNA here is from genome assembly GCF_030445035.2 of Dasypus novemcinctus. Classification (NCBI taxonomy): domain Eukaryota; kingdom Metazoa; phylum Chordata; class Mammalia; order Cingulata; family Dasypodidae; genus Dasypus; species Dasypus novemcinctus. The sequence continues at coordinate 181,706,160 of NC_080674.1, read as the reverse complement.
ATTTCATTTTTGGGTTGTTTATTGAAAATATACAGAAATAGAACAAAATTTTTGTATACTAGTCTTGTATTCTACAAACATGCTATACTTATCTACTAGTTCTATATAGGCATGCCTCAGAAATGTTCCAAGTTTGGCTCCAGACCACTATAATAAAGTCAATATTGCAATAAAGTGAGTCATGAATTGTTTTCCCAGTACATACAAAATTTATGTTTACACTATAGTCTATTAAGTGTGCAATAGCATTACATATAAAAAACAAGGTACACATCTTAATTAAAAGTTACTTTATTGCTAAAAAAAAATGCTAATCATCATCTGTGCTTTCAATGAGTTGTAACCTTTTTGCAGAGTCTTGCCTCAATGTTAATGTCTCCTGACGAGGGCAATGGTTGCCAAGGTTGGGGTGGCTGTGGCAATTTTAAAAAATGAGACAAAAATGAAGTATGCC